>NC_058408.1:67811604-67822000 GCF_002201575.2 Neomonachus schauinslandi
TCATGTTTAATGTCCTCGGGTTTCCGAGCATGGTGTTTGCAGGGCCTGCTGCTCGTCCTTGCTTCATCGCACATGACTAAGCCTGGCTCCTGGAAGACGTTCCCAGCAAGACAGCACATTTCCTTGTCCAAACACGGAGCCTCCGAGCCAGCCGGGTGGGTGGAGGAGCGGAGGGAGCATGTCTCTCGGCCTGGTTTCTTCCCAAGCCAGCGCGCGGGGTCCCTCCCTGGCCAGCCCAGTACGGGGCACAGGGCGACCTGCAGGGCGGGTGGGGCGTCGCTGCCTGCTGTGCCCCCTTCCCTCAGCCACATGGGACGCCCCTGTCTTAGGCGCTGATTTCGGATTCCACACGCAGTCCTAGTGTTGGAGCATCGGCGCTTTCCTCTGGGGCCCCGTGCCGTCCGCATCCTCACTGCCTAATGCAGGGCTTGGCAGGGTGGCTGTAGAGTGAACAAGTACGTGCATTTTTGCTACGAACTTAAGGGTTGATGTTCCATAGTAGAGTTTAGAAGGGCCCTTTAGATGCTGCTCAGGTGCTGGGTCCTCCTGAGGCCCTCACTTCCCCGGGTGCTGAGACCCCGGCAGCCAGCTCCGCGCCGGCCGGCATCTGCCGGGTCCTGGTTCTGCACAGCGTGGTGAGGTGCTGGGCACGGTCATGTAGGTAAGAGCATTAAAGCAGCTGGTGCAAATATTGACCCTTTCTGGCCAGGCTTGTTGGCAAAGGCGCCGGCCAGTGTCAACACTGGGAGCCTCACCTACCGCGCGGGGTTGCCGGCGGCCCTGCCCACCCCCCCCCCCACCCCCGCAGAGGACCTGGGCGCACAGAAGGAAGAATCAGGAGGCGTGGACTTTGATCCCTTTGACTAAACCTCTCTTGTAACATGTTCTATAAAAAGCCAAATTCTAAAAACAAAACAAAAAATGACTTAGATTGTTGGAAGTCAAAGCTCCGAGATTCGGCCTGAACCGCAGGCTCATAGAAGGAGGTCGTGCGGGCAGCAGAGGGAACTTGTTCTTTCCCACACCCATCCGTGCCGGGCTCTGGAGTCCCGGGGCCTGCCGCTGCGACCCCTACAGCTCACTCAGCTGGCCTCGGGCCACGTGACTCCGCCTCGCTGAGCCTGTCTTCTCCTGTCCACTAGGAGCATAGGAACAGTGCTGTCTGCGTCTAGAGGGTGGAGGGTAAGCTTGCGCAGGCTCAGCAGGATTCTCGGCAAACCACCACCCTCCGAGGTTAGCCGCCTGCCCTCCAGCTTTGCTTTGCTGTGCACGTGGCTCTCCGTGTATTCCGGGCTTGCTGACCCTGCGAGGTCTGGCAGACACAAGTGAAGATCTTTCCTGCCCTTCAGGAGTGACCGCCTCATGGGGAAACAGACTGCAAATTTCTGAATAGTTTTTGGGGCCACGGAACCATTTGGAGAGTCCAAAAGAGTGGTGCCTGGCCTGCCGGGGGTGGGGACGGGCTGCAGAGGGCTGGCGTGAGCCCCGAGGATGAGCCAAGCAGACCAGGAGAAAAGATGTAGGCAGAGGGGAGTTGTGCAAAGCCACAGAAGGATCTCTCACGCGCAGCCCTGGTGCTGTAGAAGTGCTGGGGCCCAGCCTTCCTACTGCCCCCAGAGTCCTAGGTCTCTCTTTGGAAAACTCCCTGCCGGGGACAGAAACAATGGGCTGAATTGGTGGCCAGGCGCTGGACTGGTCAGGAAACCTGCCGCCTGAGGGAGAACTGGTAATGTGACTGCCGACAGCAGGTTTGGGGAAGGAGGACTGCGTTCACCGTGGCCCCCGCAGTAACGGGGCCCAGGGAAGGCTGAGCCGGATGGGGAGTCGGGAGTTGTCGGCATCTGTGTGGCGCGTGAAGCCGGCAGCCCAAGTTCTGCAAACAAGGAGAGTGGGAGGCTCGCTTGCCAGAGAACACAGTTGACTTAATGCATCACATCCATGGGTGTTTCACAGACGCTGTTTCACTGAGCACGTGTATTTGAATTGTAATGTTGGCTCTGTTATCACCCTAAACCATTCACACAATGGTTCTTTAAGCAATAGTTCTGATTCTAGGAATTTTCCCAGGCAAGAGGATCAGGAAGGGAAAGCAAAGTACTTTGGGGATGAAACGAGGTGTGCAGAGCAGGTTTGCCTCTCCTTCTGAGAACGAGGATGCAGTCCAGCTGGTGATTACAGAAATCGGACTTTGTAACATCTCATAAGGGTGCTTGAGGGTGGGGCACCTGGGTGGCTCAGATGGTTAAGCATCTGCCTTCGGCTCAGGTCGTGGTCCCAGGGTCCTGGGATCGAGCCCCACATTGGGCTCCCTGCTCAGCGGGGAGCCTGCTTCTCCCTCTGCCCACCCCGCTTGTGCTCTCTCAAAAAAAAGGAAGGGGGGTGCTTGAGGATTGGTGTTGTGTACAAATTATAGACTACTTGATTTTTTGATACCACATATTATTTTTAAAATACTTCACCATGGGGCGTCCGGGTGGCTCAGTCGGTTAAGGCGTCCGACCCTTGATTTTGGCTCAGGTCATGACCTCAGGGTCATGAGATCCAGCCCCTAGTTGGGCTCCCCACTGGGTGTGGAGCCTGCTTGGCATTCTCTCTTTCCCTCTGCCTCTCTCTAATAGGAAAAAAAAATGAAAAATAAAAATGAAGAAATAGAATACTTCACCACGTCACGCTCAGTCTACCCCAGTAACACAGTTCAGCCCCAGGGTCCTGGCCCCATGGAGCCAGCTGTACCCCATCAGACCACACCCCCGTTCTGCTGCCATCAAATGACATGGCGCTCCCCCTGGGGAGCTGCTTCTAATTGGAGAGTCGCTGTGTCTGAAAAAGGAAGTTCAGTGTTGGACGTGATTGAACACAAAAGTCTTTTATTTATGAGTCTGCAGGATTCAGGAGTGTGTCATCTCAGTTTCACGTACAGTAGTAAAAATAAAAAATTCAGCTTACAGGGAAAGATATTTCCAGATCTTTTGGGGGGGGGACATTTTAAAGTAAACTCACCCTAGTACCGTATTAGATAAAGACAGTGAAGTATGAAAATGTGATAAATACTACTGTGATTAATAGCCCATTTTATTAGCTGTTTTAATAAAGTACAACTTTATAGTGAAAATAATGTACTAGAAATAGCTTTTTTAAAGCTTTTTTATGATATGCTTACAAAATGTCAGACGTCAGGGGAACCATCCTCAACAATGATGATGTGACGCACACGCTCCGTGTGAGCAAAGCTGAACGCGGGCTAGACAGGCTGACTGTGGGAGGCCGGGGAAACTCCAGGGACCGCAGGGCTCACGCTCGGGACCTTCTCCAGGCTTCGATTAATAACGCAGAAATCCCACTTTCCAGCCCTTGTGAAGCTCCACAGAGGAATTCCTTTAGCCATGAGGACCTTCACTCCAGTACCACCTTGCCTTTTGGATGCCGCTTCACTCTCGAGTAGGGACTTATGGTGTCGTCTGTCACGAAATCATACAGTACTTTTATCCACGAGTTGTAGTGGGGGAGGTTGTCGTAGTACTCGGCAGCGATCTTCCTCACCTGCAAGGCCAAATGTGCAGCAAGAATGAGTGCTGGCGGAGTGGGACTGGGCGTCACGGACCGACACGGGCACAAACACCGAGAAGAGAAACCACCCTCCGCCCTCCTCTTGCCCCAAACGCTGGGATCCCGAGGGATCCCGGCACCAAGCATTTCAACAGTGACATATACTCGACCCTCTAGGATCACAGACTCTCTCCTATCAAGCTCTGAATGGTGCATTTTATTCCATTATTTTTAAAAAACACTTTATTTGTTTGTTTCAGAGAGCGACAGAGAGGCAGAGGGAGCAGCAGGCTCCCTTCTGAGCAGGGAGCCCGATGCGGGGCTCGATCCCAGGACCCCGAGATCATGACCTGAGCCAAAGGCAGATGCTTAACCAACTGAGCCACCCCATGAATGGTGCCTTTTATTTATTTGACAGAGAGAGACAGCGAGAGAGGGAACACAAGCAGGGGGAGTGGGAGAGGGAGAAGCAGGCTTCCCGCGGAGCAGGGAGCCCGATGCGGGGCTCGATCCCAGGACCCCAGGATCATGACCCGAGCCGAAGGCAGACGCCCAACGACTAAGCCACCCAGGCGCCCCTTAATGGTGCCTTTTAAATAGCTGAGCTATACATGTAAGTTACATCTTAATAAGGCTGTTGTAAGAAGCCTTGTCACACACACCCATTAACGCCACGCACTGTAACTCCTGCAATATGATCCAGTAAATACCAGGGATTTGCTGAGCACACAGGACCGAATGCTCCCTGATGCACACCTGACAGGAAGAGCCGGTATGGGAAGACCAGAGCTCTGAGGACACCTGTCAGTGCAGCTCAGCAGTGAAGACAGCAGGAAGCGGGCAGGAACAGAACAGATGCTGCTCACCATGGGCCTTATGGCAAGTGATGTCTGAAGCGAGCAAATTCTCAGTTTGGGGGCTGTTCAAGAAACCCCGGAAGATGGGGGCGGCTGGGTGACTCAGTCAGTTGGGCGTCTGCCTTCGGCTCAAGTCATGATCTCAGGGTCCCAGGCTCGAGTCCCACGTCGGGCTCTCTGCTCTGTGGGGAGTCTGCTTCTCCTTCTCCCTCTGCCCCTCCCCCCGCCCGTGCTCGCTCTCTCTCAAATACTTAATTAAATCTTTTAAAAACAATTAAAAAAAAAAGAAACCCATAAGTTAAGGTACAGTTGACCCTTGAACAACACGGTCTGAACCACGTGGGTCCACGCATACGCGGACATGTTTTCGCTAAACACAGTGCAGTCCTGTAAATGTGTCTTCTCTTAGGATTTTCTTAACATTTTCTTTTCTCGAGCTTACCTTGCTGCAGGAACACCGTATAGGACACGTATAACATACAAAATACTGCTTACGTCTTCAGTTCAGCTTCCAGTCAACAGCGGGCTAGTAGTTACATTTTGGGGGCATCAAAAGTCACATGTGGATTTTCAACCCTGTGGGGAGTTGGCACCCCAGCTCCTGTGTTGTTCCAAGGACCCACTGTGTGGCTGATGTTGAAAAATGATTTTGTTCAAAGGGCAGCCAGCTTTGTATCCTCTTTAAAAAATAAGTGGAAATTCACTTCTTTAGGGAAGAGGCGCACAAGGCCTCCTCTGTCGTCAGGCGTGTGCATGGGCAGAGCAACACCGGGCCCATTATACCTGCTTTCAAACTTGGCTCCAGTTGCAAGGTTTTTCCCCAAACATTTTATTTTGAAAAACGTGACACCTACAGAAAAGTTGAAAGAGCAGAACAGAGACACCTCTATGCCCTTTACCCAGGCCCACCAACTACCACCATGAGTCACTTTCTGTCTCTGCACAGACATACACCACATAGTATGCTTTTTTTCTGCTGAGCCTTTTGAGAGTAAGTTGCAGGCATGTGACAACTCACCCCTAACGTTCTACCCCGCTATTCAACACCTACCTCCTACGAATAAAGACATTGTGCTACAAAACCATCATACTGTTTTCACACCCAAGAAAGTTAACATTAACACAATATTCTCGAGGATGCACTACTCAGTTTAAAGCTTCCCCACTGACCCAATGTCCTCTCTAGATGTTTCTTTCCTCGAGTGGGAATCCAGTCAATAATCAGAGGTCACACTTAGTTCTCATGCTGTGTGTTTTTGTATTGTAATCAGTCAATAGTTAAAAACTTAGGAGGAAATCCATAAAATTTGATTGGGTAGATATGATGGCATAAAATATTTGGCAATAGTTAGCTCCCTACGGGGCACCTGGGTGGCTCAAGACTGTTAAGCATCTGCCTTCGGCTCAGGTCATGATCCTGGAGTCCAGGAATCAAGTCCCGCTTCAGGCTCCCTGCTCAGTGGGGAGTCTGCTTCTCCCTCTGCCCCTCCCCCCGACTCGTGCTCACGCTGTCAAATAAATAAAATCTTAAAAAAAATTGTTAGCTCCCTTATATCATAGCTTAAAAAATTAGGAAAAACTAGTATTATCTTTCATACATATTCCCCTTTTTCGAATTATGGAAACTTTTTGGTAATAAATTGTAAAAGCCACCCATTTTGAGGAAGGGAAGTCTAATAAAAGAACTAACCTGAAAAATAAGAGAAGTTACGAAGGTGGGCCTTTGCAGAGGATGGAAGGATGGGGGTCAAACTGTGCTCTTTCACATCCTCCACAAACACTATACTCAAATCTGCTGCGTGGGGAACAGGCAAGCTCTGCCTGAAGAAAGTTTGCCACCCTGGAAACTGTCCATTCACTGTGCAGGCCAATTACGAGGGACGTCTGCATTTCCGAACAAGACAGCACATAAATCCTAGCTAAGCCCATCAACTTAACAGCGATGAAAGCGACGTGAACCTGTGCTCACTTCACACGAGAACTCCTTTCTCAATCTCTGACTTGTTTATAAGTCGGCAGATTCTCCAGCACTCTGGACCCCTAAAGGGCCACCGCTAGGCTTCGGGACTCAGAGAGTGAATGCCGAGGACTCTGAGGAGGGCACACTCAGGACGCACACTTGTCCTTTGCTTTGACGAGCAGCTTAGATGGGCAAAATACACTAGATCCCTTTTGTTTTATTATTTTTTAAGGTTTTATTTATTTATTTGAGAGAGAGGGAGAAGCAGGCTCCTCGCTGAGCAGGGAGCCTGAGCGGGGAGGGGTGGGGCTCAATCCCAGGGCCCCGGGATCATGACCTGAGCCGAAGGCAGACGCTTAACAGACTGAGCCACCCAGGCGCCCCCACTAGATTCCTTTTAAAATGGGCAAGTTGAGACTGATTTTGGTCATATAACCATCAGAAATTAGAGTATGTGTCCAATCTCTTTACTTACCAGTGGAAGGCTTTTTCCGGGAATGTTGGGGAAGTCATGGTGCTCGTTATGGTAACCCACGTTGAAGGTGAGAAGATTCAGAGGCCCGTAATACGAGTAGGTTTCATGTCCCTTGAGGAACATGTAATGTTCGGCTATAAAATGTCCAGAAATCGGGTGCAAGCCTAGCCCAAGTAAGGATGCTGCCAACATGTAGACCAAAGATTTAATTCCCAAAACATAGTAAATTATAATGTCAAAAGTGACCTGGATCACAGTATTAATAATTTCCAGGTAAGAAATTGGTTTAGGGTTGATGAACAGAGGTCGAAAAGCATAAAAGAGAGGCTGAAGGACAACCCATATAAACTTTCTGAAAGTAGTACAGAAAAACCAGCCTTCAAAATCGGTGGGAATATCCACATCGATGCCATCACCCCCAAGGTAGCGATGATGGTCCATGTGATACCTCTTAAAGGAAACTGAATAGGGAACGCCAATGGGAAGATTAGCGAACATTCCAAACCAGCGATTCCACATAGCTCTGTAGTGGCCAAAGGCGCTATTGTGGGAGACCTCATGAATAGCCAGAGTCACAGAGTGGTTAATGCAGCTGCCGAAGGCATACGCCCAAAATATGACCCACTTCCAGTCTAGGTCCTTCACTAAGTAGAACGCAACCAGTTGAGTGAGAACCATCATGGTTATAATCCAGATCAAGTTGGGATCAGGTTTCATCAAGGACTTTATCTCTGGATACTTTGCTGTAAAGAAAAACAAACAAACCAGGAACTGAGAAGAGCACACACAGTTCTGCAATTATAATTAAATCAACACCCATTAAATTAACACATTATTTTTTTCTTTTTCCCAATCGTGATATGCCCTCCATTAGAGACTTTATCCACTATGGGGGGGGAGTATATTCCAATAGTAAAATTACTGAATACCATGTCACAACAAATTTGTGCAGGAAAAATTAGCCTCAAAATCTAGACTCTCTACACGAACAGAAAGAAAATCACAAATGAGTAAAGATTTCATGTTACCTAATTCCCTTTTTACTCCTAACAGTTGTTTGTATATAAAATTGGTAAGTTTTGCAAAGTCACAATCACAGTCTGATAAATCTATTCTATATTCTAGTGTCTGACAGAAGATACAGTATATGTAGATACTTATGTATGATGTATATGCAATGTACTTAGACACATACGATATGTATGTTATAGAGGACACATACTTAGATTTTATAATTTCCTTTATAATGACTGAATCACTTCTAGTTGCCAGTTGTAACTTCTACCCACTTCCCTATTTTTAGACATTCAGATAGCTAAGATTTTTGCCCGTGTGGCCTTCTGACAGCCATCAGGAAATCAGGATAATGTGTGAGAACTGCACGGTGCTAATTTGTTAGATTCTTATTTGCGCTGTTGAATCTACATGCAAATATCCAAGTATGACGAAAAAGGCCAATAGCAAAAACTCTGCATTTCAGGCAAGTGTCCTCTAAGGGCAAATGCAAACTCTTCTCTGGATCTTACTCTCCCCACCCCACCCCCCCAAGAGGGAGGCCGAGGTGTGATGAGTGTCTTTGGTTATATATGTTGCTGAGTAGGTTTAACACAGGACAGCATGAGGAGCAAAGACCTTCTTCTTGAGTTAAGTCACTCAGAATGTTTTTGAAAAGATAAAGAAGGGAAAAGAGCAGCTTCACCCTCTTTTCTCTACATTTGAAAGGAGGAATTCAACCAAAGCTTACACTGCAAGGCAGGCTACTGAAGTCCGGTTTTATATATACGACATGAGACTCCCCATTTTTTCTCTCCGCTCCCTAACAATTAATCTTCGTTGGTTTAGTTCATTTTATCAAATGTTAATAATTTTGTAGGCAATAGGGCGCCTGGGTGGCTCAGATGGTTAAGCGTCTGCCTTCGGCTCAGGTCATGATCCCAGGGTCCTGGGATCGAGTCCCGCATCGGGCTCTCTGCTCCTTGGGAGCCTGCTTCTCCCTCTGCCTCTCTCTCTCTCTCTCTCTCTCATGAATGGATAAATAAAATCTTTAAAAAAAAAAAATTTTGTAGGCAATAGACAAAAAAAAGGTAACCCTACAGGCCTAGAAGTGAATTTGTCTAAAACTAATTTTCCTATCAAGTCATTCATTAAAATATGAGCGTTTGGGGAGTGATTCCCCAACAACAAAACTGGTGGATAAGAAATAATTCCTTGAAGAATTCATTCAGGAAGTAATAATTCTGTGTATTTCTGTTTAGACAGAGCTCTGGCATCTTTACCTTATTTAAAACTTGGTTAAATTGACACATCTGACAAAGGATAAAAGGCAATACATGTTTTATAGTATTCTAAAATGACGAAACTCACATGCCTCGTTCTCTCAGACAAATCAAGTTGCTCCAAGTAATTCTGTACCAAATGTCTGCAAAGCTTATTTTAGTACATAAAAATCAATACTACAAGGGTATTGATACTTCAGGGAAAGAAGAGTTTTTGCAACAAATGGTGCTGGTTATTAACATGCAAAAGGCTGAAGATAGACCCCTTCCTCACACCGTACACAAAAAGTAACTCAAACAGATCACAGACCTCAGTACAAGAAAACTATTAACACTCTTATAAGAAAACAGAAGTAGGGGCGCCTGGGTAGCTCAGTCGTTAAGCATCTGCCTTCGGCTCAGGTCATGATCCCAGGGTCCTGGGATTGAGCCCCGCATCGGGCTCCCCGCTCAGCAGGAAGCCTGCTTCTCCCTCTCCCACTCCCCCTGCTTGTGTTCCCTCTCTCGCTGTATCTCTCTCCGTCAAATAAATAAAATCTTTAAAAAAAAAAAAAAAAAAGGAAAACAGAAGTAAATCTCCATAACCTTTGTGGCTTCTTAGATACTATCCCCAAATCATAAGTGTCAAATGGCCGATGAGCACATGAGAGATGCTCGACATTATCAGTCATTAGGAAAACCCAAACTGAAACCAAAATGAAATGCCCCTTCACACATGCTAGAATGGTTACAATGACAAAGACAGGCAGTAACCAGGATATGAAGAAACCGGAACCCACAGACGTTGCTGTTGACAATGTAAAATAGTGCAACTGGTTTGGAAGAATCTGGCTTTTCCTCAAAATGCTAAACACAGAGCTACCAATGACCCAGCAATTCCACTCCTCGGCAGCTATCCAAGAGGAATGAAAACACATCCATCTAATAACTTCCATGTGAGGGTTCATAGCAGCATTATTCATAATAGTCATAAGGTGAAAACAACCCCACAGTCTAGCAACTGAAGAATGAATAAATGAAATGCAGAATAGCAATACACTGGACTATTACTTGGCCAATAAAAGGAATAAAATACTGACCTACTACAACATAGATGAACCATGAAAACATTAAGGGAAAGAAGACAGTCACAAAAGACCAAGGATTGTATAATTTCATTTGTAAGAAATGTCCAAAATAGGGGCACCTGGGTGGCTCAGTTGGTTAAGCGTCTGCCTTCAGCTCGGGTCATGATCACAGGGTCCTGGGATCCAGTCCCATGTCGGGCTCCCTGCCCAGCGGG
>NC_058408.1:67822010-67847091 GCF_002201575.2 Neomonachus schauinslandi
ACAGGGTCCTGGGATCCAGTCCCATGTCGGGCTCCCTGCCCAGCGGGGAGTCTGCTTCTCCCTCTGCCTCTGCCCCTCCCCCTGCTCATGCTCTCTCGCGCGCACAAATAAAATCTTTAAAAAAAATTGTCTAGAATAGGTAAATCTACAGAGACAGAAAGTAAATCAGTGGTTGCCTAGGGCTGAGGAGTGTGACTGGGGAACACAGGGACTGCTTTTGAGTATGGGGTTTCTTTCTGGGGTGACAAAATTGTTCTAAAACTTAGATTGTGTTGATAGGTACACAACTGTGTGAACACGCTAAAGAACACTGAATTGTACACTTTAAATGGATGAATTTTATAGTTTGTGAATTGTATCTTTTTTTTTTAAGATTTTATTTATTTATTTGAGAGAGAGAATGAGAGAGCGAGAGCACATGAGAGGGGGGAGGGTCAGAGGGAGAAGCAGACTCCCTGCCGAGCAGGGAGCCCGATGTGGGACTCAATCCCGGGACTCCAGGATCATGACCTGAGCCGAAGGCAGTCGCCCAACCAACTGAGCCACCCAGGCGCCCTGTGAATTGTATCTTAATGAAGCTGTTAAACATGTTTCTCTGTGGATGTACGGCATTAAAAGGAGCACTTCTTGTGCACTATTATTTGACCCACTAATGGTCTTGTTCCTAGCCTTCATTAAGGAGGTCATTTATTTACTTATTTTTCTTTTCTTTTTTTTTTTTTTTTTTTAAGATTTTATTTATTTATTTGAGAGAGAGCATGAGAGACAGAGAGCACGAGAGGGAAGAGGGCAGAGGGGGAAGCAGACCCCCCGCCGAGCAGGGAGCCCGATGTGGGACTCGATCCCCGGACTCCAGGATCATGACCTGAGCCGAAGGCAGTTGCCTAACCAACTGAGCCACCCAGGCGCCCTCTTTTCTTTTTTTATTTATTTTTTTTTAGAGAGGGAGGAGGAGGTGGGGCAGAGGGAGAGGGAGACAGAGAATCTTAAGCAGGCTCCATGCCAGCCTGGAACCCAACGGGGGGCTCAGTCTCAAGATCCTGAACCTGAGCTGAAATCAAGAGTCAGATGCTCAACCGACTGAGCCACCCAGGCGCCCCTCGAGTAAATGCCTTTCAAATGAACTGTAATGTAACTCCAAATATACATTTAGCATACAGATGTCAGCTGTTAAAAAACAGATCCATGTTCCCTCATGTCTCGCTCTCTCCCCCCAAAACCCAACCAATTCCAGAAATATCTCTTTATCATTTAAGTATTCGCATCTTTCCTGAGGTTATTGCATCTCCACTCCAGAAATGGGACACTGAGCAGGATTTGCACCTGCAGGCAAAGGGACTATATTTTCATTGAGGAATGTGTCATCCTTTTACTTTCCCAGTGAAATGGTTCAGATGTTAAGTATGTGGGAAAAGGCTCATTGTCAAGATAAGCATCAATAAGCACCTTTTCACTTCCTTGATTATCTGAATATTAAATCCATGACTAAGTTCCAGTATTGAGGCATTGGGTTTTTACAAGGTGGACACCAAATTGTTCTTACAGGGCATGTTGATTGTCTAAGGCATGGATCAAATGTATCATATGCTGTCTCTCCTGTGTAAGTGATTTGCAAAATATGTTTTAATTAAAAATAAAAAAGCACACATCCAATAACCAAATCTCTTAAAAGGCTATCCTGAATAGCAACTGTAAAGATTCAGGCTACCAATTTACTGATTCCATTCTTTTAAATCCATTTTAATTGGACCTACTAACTCCTGTTTGTAAAAGCATTAAATTTCTAACTTTAGACACCCCAGCAAAAATCAGGGGCTGGCTGTCTCTGCTCACTGGGCAAATGGATGTTGAGAAGAAAAGCTAGGTAAGGACTTTGCGAGAAATCATTCCTCCTATTGGACTTAGTACCCATTGGTTCCCTGATTTTTTCAAAGAGGTGGAGAGCATCTGCCCCGATCGGAACCCCTGTAACGCTGCTCACTCTTTACGTCGTCGCTAAAGTGGGGATACCACCGACTAGCTTCTGCGAGCGCCCAGCGGGGTCGTGTCTGTAACCCACCCAGCACAGTGCCGGCCCCGGCGTCAGGAGCGGCCTGGGCGCAGCTCCCGGCAGCCGAGCGCGCTCGGCACCTGCAGGGCCGGCCCAGGCCTAGCGAGCCTGGGGCGAGGGGCCCAGAATGGGCAGTCGAGGAGCTCGGCCGATCTTCCGTGCGCCGGTCCTCGCGGCCGCCGAGCGGGAGGGATGGGGCCCACGCGCAGGTCCGGCCTCCCGGCGCCCCGAGCTCGCAGCCCCTCGCCCCCGCCCCGGGCCAGGCCCGCTCGCCCAAAGGCCCAGGACCACGCCCTGCCCCGCACCCGCCGGCGCCCACGCTCCCGAGGCCCGCGCCGGAGGGTCTCCGAGCCGCAGGATTTGCCCGGGCGCGCCGGGAACCCTCCGGGCCGCCCCCGCCAGGACCCCCGCGTCCCCAAGAGCCCCCTCCCTGCCGGGAACCCCCCGGGACGCCCCCGCCGGGACCCCCGCCCCCCCGGGGTCCCCCGCCCAACGGGAGCCTCGGCTCTTAACGGGCCGCGGGCGCCGGGGAGCCAGGCCGACGCGGAGAGCGCGCCCCGGCGGCGGGAGGCCGCGCGCACATAACGGGGCGCGGGCTCGGCCTCACCCAGGATCTCCTGGCGCCGGCTGGCGTGCGGCTGGTCCGTGTAGACCCACTCGAAGTCTTCTCGCGCGACGCGGTTCCCCATGGCGGCCGCTGGCGGACCCGCTCCGGCTCTCGCTTCCGGCCCGGCTCCTCCGAGGTGGTGGTGGCGGCAGCTCCCGGTGAAGACGGAGGCCGGGGCGGAGTCCCGCGGCCCCGCCCCGCCCCGCCGGCCCATTGGTCACGCCCCACGGTCTCTTCCCCCCACCCCCCACCGGTCCCGGCCCTCCCCGCCGGCCCATTGGTCCCGCCCCACGGCCCCGCCCCCGCCCCTCCGGCCCATTGGTTTGCCCCACGGTCTGGTCGGGCTGTCCCCGCCCCTCTGGCCCCGGCTAAAACTATAAAGAGGAAGCTACTGTTAGAAGAGAGCCGCGGGCGAGGATCCCGGGCCCTGGTCCGAGTCGCTCGCGCACCTGGTCTTGGGGTGGGCAGTGGGCGCCTGGGCCTCCCGACGCCGGCGCGCCCCCGTGCGCGCGCCGGAGCCCGAACCCGAGGAGGCGCAGGGCCTGAGCCAGCTGCCCCCGGAGCTGCTCCTGTTGGTGCTGAGCCACGTGCCCCCGCGCGCGCTGCTGGCGTGCTGCCGCCGGGTGTGCCCGGCTGGCGCGCCCTGGTGGACAGCCGGGCCCTGTGGCTGCGCGTCCTGGCCCTGGAGCAGGACGCCGTGCTGCCGCGCGTCCGCAGCTGCCTGCCGCCCGCCCGCGACGGCAGGCCCAGCCTCCTGGGCCGCTTCTGCGAGCGCCGCCCGATCGGACGCAACCCCTGCGGCCAGGAAGGCTTCCAGAAGTGGACGGTGCAGCACGGTGGGGACGGCCGGGTGGTGGGGGTGAACATGTCACCGGTGCTTGGGGCCCCCTCGCAGACCTGCTTCGTGTCTTCCTACAGGTGGTGTCACAAAAAGCAGGTCATGGACCTGGGGGAGGAGGGTCTGTGGCCAGAGCTGCTAGATAGCGGCAGGATTGAGATTTGTGTGTCTGAATGGTGGGGATCCCGAGACGACTGTGGCTGTGAGTACAGGCTCCTTGTCCAGCTTCCAGATGCCAGGCAGAACGTCCTGGACGATTTCACGTCTGCTTTCAGGTGACCCACGTGTTCTTCAACATCAGGATGGGCCTGCGCTTTGTGTCTTTCGAACACCGGGGCCAGGACACACAGTTATGGGCTGGTCACTATGGAGCCCGTGTGACCAACTCCAGTGTGTTCGTGCGGGCCCGGCTGTCTTAGTCGAGGGCTGTCCTTGCAAAACAACCTGCCCAGTGCCTTGTGGGACCTGGGACCATTGGCCAGGACTTCTCATTAACCAAGGACATGACCTCCCTGGCATCCTGGGTACTCCAGGATCCCCTCGAGGGTCCTGCTGGGCCCCCTCTTCGGGTTCTGCAAACTACTAGAAGAGAGTCCTTCCTTCAGAGTTGCGTGCTGCTGTTACAGGGCAGTCCTCCCTCCCCCTGTTGGTGAGCACGGCGGGATGCTGGTCCTTGAGGGGCTCTTGGTCCTCCTCTCAGAGGCTCTCTGCTCAGCCCCAGTCCCCTCTGTCCTTGTCTCCTCTCCTTTCTGCTTCAGGGGCTTTATCAGTCCCGTTAGAGAATGCCTCTCATCTCTGAAGTGGAATCCTTATGGCTGGGAAAATTCCAGCCACCTTGGGTGGCAAACTTAACGTCTGGCAGCTTTAAGGCTAGGACCAGGTCTCGCAGCTGAAAGCCAACTAGCTCAAAATATGTTTGGAGATCCTCAAGGACCCCAGTGATTGCGTGGTGTATAAAATTATTTTTTTAGCCTGGGTGGCTCAGTCGGTTAAGGTCTGCCTTCAGCTCAGGTCAGGATCCCGGGATCCTGGGATGGATCCCCACGTCCGGCTTCCTGGCATTGGGCTTCCTGCTCAGGCTTCCTGCTCGACGGGGAGTCTGCTTCTCCCTCTGCCTCTCTCTGTGGCCCTCCCTCACCCCCACTCATGTGCTCTCTCTCTCAAATAAATAAAAATCTTTAAAAACTTTTTTTATTTTGAAAATTTCCACCAACATTGAGAGATGTATCAGCAACAACTATCTGCCAATCTCACGTAATTTATTATTTTGCCAAAAAAAACACACAAAAAAACACAAAAACACAATTTCTTCCAGCATCCCACCTATCAGACAGAGGAGCTCGGAGCTCAGAGCGGCACAAACTTCAGCCTCAGAGCCTGAGGGACAGTAGGGGGGCTCTGGCCAGGTCCCCTTCCTGGGTCAGGTAGTTCCCCCTGTTGGTGGGGACGCGGGGCTGAAGGATCCTTCCCCCTGTCAGGGGTTCCCTCACTGGTGGGGACCCAGGGCTGAAGGTCCCCTCCCCGTGTTAGGCAGTCCCCCTGCTGTTGGGGACCTGGGGCTGAAGGTCCCCTTCCTGGTGGGGACCCAGGGCTGAATGATCCCCTCCCCGCGTCAGGGGTCCTCTCACCGGTGGGGACCCGGGGCTGAAGATCCCCTCCTCGCATCAGGGGTCCCCTCACTGGTGCAGACTAGTAGAGGCTGAACCTGCAGTTGGGTTGGGTGTTAGGTCTGGGTTCGCTGCCTTGGGACTCGGCACAGCTGATTCCGTCCATGGCCTTGTCTCTTAACAATTCTCCCACTTTTGATCCGACCTTCAGCCTACCTGAGGATGTGATCAAAATTTACGGCACTGGCGGGGCACCCCGGGGGTTCAGTCAGTGAAGCGTCTGCCTCCAACTCAGGTCATGGTCCCAGGGTCCTGGGATGGAGTCCCGCATCGGGCTCCCTGCTCAGCAGGGAGCCTGCTTCTCCCTCTCCCTCTGCTGCCCCCCGCCTGTGCTCTCTCTGTCAGATGAATAAATAAAATATTTTTTGTTTGTTTTTTGTTTTTAAGATTTTATTTATTTGACAGAGAGAGACACAGTGAGAGAGGGAACACAAGCAGGGGGAGTGGGAGAGGGAGAAGCAGGCTTCCCGCTGAGCAGGGAGCCCAATTTGGGGCTCGATCCCAGGACGCCGGGATCATGACCTGAGCCGAAGGCAGATGCTTAACGACTGAGCCACCCAGGCATCCCTGAAACTTTTCATTAGGAATTTCAGATTGAACTTTAAAAGCCTCTAAAGCCAGGAAGCCAAGCCAAGGATTGTCATCAGATGTTACCTGTGATACTTACAGTTGGGGTGAATTCCTCCCTTCTTGAGATCCCCCCCAATAAGCTGAGGTTCCTGGACCAACCAGGAAGTGACCTTCCTTACTTACCTGGTAAGGCTTCCAAGAACCCGTGAGGAAGATTCCAGACCAATTTATCCAAGCAGTTCCTGAAGGCTGTGTGGTTACATCTGAGTCTATGCAGGTCTCTCTCAAATATGACATTCCAATTAAACGCTTGGCAATATGGCCAGGGTTTCCAGTTGTGTCCTGTTAACAAAGAAAACAGATTCTTATTGAACTTATGCAAATAACTACCCATATTGGCATGAAAAGAATACTCAAGAGTTTCTGAATTCTGGAAGGAATAGGTCCGGAGAAAAGGTAAATATTTCATCTTTGTTTACAAAGCTATACTGTACCAAATTGCTGTAAGTCATAGATAGTTTAAGAGAAGGCATTTCCTTAGGTCTGGAAAAACAAAACATTAAGGAACCAGCAGTATTTCAAACAAAAAGTCATAAAAAATCATATTCATCCTCGTGAGTTCATTCAGTGCCATATACTTTGTACTTGTTCTGCTGGAATCCAGTTTTTCTAGTAGTTCTGGAAATTTGTACCCAGTTTAAACGTTTTATGATTTTAAAGTTATCAGAAAACTTGTACTTTTAAAGTCCTTTCCATGAATCTCTTTGAACATGAAGCATTTTGCAGGAACACTTTTGCAAAAGTTATCAGAGTAAAACAATACAGCTTTGTAATAATCACCATTATGACAGGTGTAAGGTGGTATTTCATTGTGGGTTTGACTTGCATTTCTTTGATGGTTAGTGATATTGAGCATCTTTTCATGTGTCTATTGGCCATTCTGTATGTCTTCTTTTTCCTATCAGGTTCTGAATGTCAACTTCTAATTTGGACAATTCTGACCACAGAGCTACTCAAAAAATCCTTTCAAATGGGAGCACCTGGGTGGCTAAGTAAGTTAGGTGTCTGACTCTTGATTTCAGCGAGGGTCATGATCTCAGGTTCGTGAGATCGAGCCCTGCTTCAGGCTCCATGCGGAGTGTGGAACCTGCTTGGGATTCTCTCTCCTTCTCCCTACTCATGACACATGTTCTCTCTCTCTGTATTAAAAAAAAAAAATCCTTTCAAATGAAATTTACCACCATTCCCATCCCCACCTGGCTTATATTTTTTCTTTCTCCCCAGGCAGTAATTTTCTTCAACTTATATTTTTAAGCCAAAGAATTGCCCCTCACCCATGAAAGCCTGATAAAAAGGAAGCTGCTAGGGTTAAAGTATAAAAGTTGGCCAGACATAGACAAATAAAAAATAACAGACATTAGCAGAGGCTGGAGGAAGTGGGGAATGGGGAGCTATTGTTTGATGGGTACAGAGTTTCTGTTTGGGATGATGAAAAAGTTCTGGAACTGGATAGTGGTGATGGTTGTACCACATTGTGAATATACTTAATGCCACTTAACTGTACACTTCAAGATGGTTAAAATGGTAAACTATCTTACGTATATTCTACCACACACATACACACAGGAACGACAGAGACTTCAGAGAAGTGTGAGACACCCATTAAGTTCATCCCCCGTATACATGTAATGGGAATGTAGGCAAATTTTTCAAAGAAAAAAATAGTTGAGAACAACCCACCTTTGCTGAAAAACATTATTCTATACATCCAAGAAGCTCAATGGACTCCAAGCTTATGGACTCAATGGACAAAACAAGAGATCAACGCCCAGACACATCATTGTAAAATGCTGAAACACAAGGAGAAAATCTTGAAAGAGCAAGAGAAAAATGACTCATTGCATACAAGGAGACCCCACAGCATCAACAGCTGACTCCTCTTCAGAAGCAGTGGAGATCAGAAGGCAGTGGAATGGCATAGACAAAGTGTTGGGGGGAAAACACGCTGGCAACTAAGAATCTTATATGCAGCAAAACTATCTTTTTTTTTTTTTTTAAGGTTTTATTTATTCATTTGAGAGAGAGACAGAGAGAGCACAAGCAGGGAGAGAGGCAGAGGGAGAAGCAGACTCTCCGCTGAGCTGGGAGCCCAACATGAGGCTCAGTCCCAGGACCTGGAGATCACGACCTGAGCTGAAGGCAGACGCTTAACCATCTGAGCCACCCAGGCGCCCCGTGCAAAACTACCTTTCAAATATGAAGGTAACATTTCCAAATAAACATAAACCAAGAGAATGTGTTGCTCAAAGAGCCATTTGATAAGAAATACTAGAGGAGGTTCTTCATGCTGAGAGCAAGTGACCGCAGAAGATAACTCGGGTCCACATGAAAAGGTAAAGAGCACTAATAAAGGTAAGTACTTATAAAAGCTAGCATAAACACCTATTTCTTCTACTAAGAAAGTATGGTTTCTACTCTCTTAACTGATTTAAAAAGCAATTGTAGAAAGCAGTATGTATATAATTGTATTGCTGGCCTGATAGTGTATACAAATATAAATAACAATAACAGCCCAGGTAATAGGAGCAAAGCTGCCTTGGATCAAGGAAATGACACCAGATGGTAACTCAAATCCACAGGAACAAATGAAGAGAAATGAAAATGGTAAATAAGGTGAGTATAACAAACTCCATATATAGTCCCTCTTCTCTCAGTTTCTTTCTGAAGCACAAGATTATATAAAGTAACAATTATAACAGTGTATTTGGGACTTGTGCCATACACAGATGTAATATGTTTAATGATAATAGCACAAAGTGGAGGGAAAGGAAACGGAAGTAACATTTATAGGAGTAACATTTCTATATGTCACTGAAATTAGGTTAGAATAATCTTGAACTATCCTGATAAGTTAAGATGTATATAGTAAACCCCTAGAGCAAGCACTGTGAACATAACAAAAACATGTAGTGAAAAAAGTCATTAAAGGAATTAAAATTTTACACAAGAAAATATTCACTAAATACAAAAGAAATCAGTAAGGAGGAATAGAGAGGGAAAAGACATGAGACATATAAGAAACAAAAAGTAAAATAGCAAAGATAAATCCAGCTATATCAACAATAACATTAAATGTGAATGGACTGGACTGGACTGGAATCCAGTCAAAAGGCAGAGATTGACAGGCTAGATAAAAATATAAGCTCCAAATACAGATCTTCCTTGACTTCTGACGGGGTTATGTCCTGATAAACCCTGGTAAGTTAAAAATATGAACCATAAATCAAAATATATTTAGGGGCATCTGGCTGGCTCAGTTGGCAGAGCATGCAACTCTTGATCTCAGGGTTATAGGTTCGGGCCCCACATTGTGTGTAAAGATTACTTAAAAAAATAATCTTAAAAAATTACATTGAACACACCTAACCTACAGACCATCATAGCTTTGTGAGTCCTTTAAAATTTATTTATTTGTCAGAGAGAGAAAGCATAGCAGGCAGAGGGAGAAGCGGGCTGCGGGGCTCGATCCCAGGACCCTGGGACCATGACCTGAGCCGAAGGCAGACGCTTAACCGACTGAGCCACCCAGGCATCCCCCGTGTGTCCTTTAAATGCACTCAGAACACTATAGTTGGGCAGAACTACCTAACACAAGGCCTATTTTATAATAAAGTGTTGAATATGTCACATAGTTTATTGACTATACTGTACTGAAAGTGAAAAGCAGAATGGTTGGAAGGGTATCAGTTGTTTACCCCCGTGATCACATGGCTGACAGGAGGCTGTGACTTGCCCAGCATCGCAAGACAGTGTTGTCTCACACAGGAGAAAATAAAAATTCAAAGTATGGTTTCTACTGAATGCATATCACTTTTGCACCATTGTAACGTCAAAAAATTGTTAGATGAACCATCGTAAAGTTGGGGATTGTCTGTATATAGTGACTACAGGAGAGACCCTTCAGATTCAGAGATGCAGATAACTTGAAAATAAAATAATGGGACAAGATATGTCATGCAAACAGCAACGATAAGAAAGCTGGAGTGGTTTTGCAAGTACCAGACACAATAGGCTTTAAACATAGCGATAATGGAGGTCGTTTTATAATGATAGCAAAACTGAACTGTGGGGACAAGTAGACATTTCAACCATCATTGCTGGAGACTTGAATACCCCACTTCCAATAATGGAGAGAACAAGAGAACAACTAGATGTGATCCACATGGGAATGGAAGACTTGGAAACACTATGAACTCCCTAGACCTAAAAACTATGTATAGAACACTCTACAAAAATCTACAATTTTAATTGTTATAACCTAATTCAATTATTGGAAGTGAAAAGCACCTCCCGCTCACACAACAGGGTACGTGAATAAATGTGTTGGAACCAGTGCTACTTGTTTTCTTTGTATTTCCTGCACAAAAGATGGCGGAGCTCCGCTTCTAACAAACGCTGTGTTGCTAGCTACCACCACCGGAAGCCTCGTGCTGTGTGTGTTTTCCATCTGTTCTTCCAGTCTTCCCAGCCGCCTGGTGAAGCACATGCGCCCTATCTAGGGAACTTAAACACCGGTTGCGCAGCATATCTACAGTATGAGACACTCTACATAAAAGCAGCAGAAGACCTATTCTTCTCTGAACACCCTCTCAGATAGTCCCCATTCTAGGTCAGAAACCAAGCTTTGAAAAGTGAAAAGGATTGCAATGACACAAGGTATGTTTCCTGACTACAGTGGAATGAGAAATGAAGTAAAAAATGGAAAGAAACTTGGAAACTCATATATATATGGGAATTAACCAACACAGTCCTAAATAACCAATGAGTCAAAGACAAAGTCAAAAGGAAAATCAGAAAATACTTTGAGATGAATGGGAATGAAGACATAGTACACGAAAAGTGGTGGGACACAGCAAATCAGTACTTAGAGGGAAATCTGTAGTTGTCAAACATCACCACCAGCCACTTTCTGGACCGTTTCCCTCTTGCAAAACTGAAACTCTGCCCGTCACCCCTCTCCCCAGTCCCTGGCAGCCATCATTTTACTTTCTGTGCCTGTGATTGTGACTGATCCAAGTATGTTATGTAAGTGGAATCTCAGTACTTGTCTTTTTTTTTTTTTTAAAGATTTTATTTATTTATTTGAGACAGAGAGAATGAGAGAGAGAGAGCACATGAGAGGGGGGAGGGTCAGAGGGAGAAGCAGGCTCCCTGCCGAGCAGGGAGCCCGATGCGGGACTCGATCCAGGGACTCCAGGATCATGACCTGAGCTGAAGGCAGTCGCTTAACCAACTGAGCCACGCAGGCGCCCCTCAGTACTTGTCTTTATGTGACTGGCTTATTTCACTGAGTAGGACGCCCTCGAGGTTCATCCATGTTGTAGCAGGTGTCAGTCTCCTTTCTTTTGAAGGCTGAGTATCTTCCATGGTACGCACACCCCAAGTTTTGCTTCTGCACTCATCTGTCAGTGGATGCTTGGGTTGTTTCTACATTTTAGCCATTGTGAATAGCTTCTGTGAACATGGTGTACACATTTCTCTTCAAGACCCTGCTTTCTAGTTCTTTTATATACCCAGAATTGGAACTGCAGGATCATGTAGTAATTCTATGATTTTTTAGTGTTGTTAAAGGATATGACGAAGGATCGGAATCAACAGCCAGATGGAATTGATGCACAAGGTGAGGTAGGGGAGAGGGGCTTGGAACTTCGTGTCCTCTCCAGGCACGTGACGCTCCCCACATCCAGAAGCTCCGATTTTTAATTTTTTGAGGACTCACCACACCGTTTTACACAGTAGTTGTACCATTTTACCTGCCTGCCAACAGAGCAGGATAGTTCCAGTATCTCTACATTCTTGCTGATACTGTTACTTTCTAGTTTTTTGTTTTGTTTTTTAAATATGGTAGCCATCATAGTGGACGGGAGGTGGTATCTCATTGTAGCTTTGATTTGCATTTCCCTGATGGGTGGTGATAAGCATCTTTTTTTGGCCATTTGATTTGGAGAAATGTCTAAGTCCTCACACAGTTTTAAATCGGGTTCTTTCTTTTTCACGGCTGAGATTTAGGAGTTCTCTAAACGTTGTGGATATTAACCACTTATCAGATACATGATTTGCAAATAATTACTCCCATTTTGTGGGTTGTCTTTTAACTCTGATAGTGTCTTCCGATGCACAGAACTTTTAAATTTTCATGAAGTCCAATTTGTGAGATTGATTTGTATGTTTTCATTTCATTGAAATTCGGAACATTTATTTTAGAGCTGGAGGGAATTTTGAAAAGTGAACTGGTATTCGTCCTGACAGGGCAAAAGAACCAGTGGTGATCACTCTTTTGAATTGATTGGCAACATATATTATAGGAAGCAACTCTGGACTTGTATTAGTGGCCTTGGACCCTGTCTACTGTTAGGACTGTCTCATATAGGATTACAGGTCCTAGAAGCCTTAAAAATGTTTTACCTGCACGCTTAGGGTGAATCCATTGCCAAAACACTTCAGGACAAAAGTTGCCTTCTCCAAGCACTGCCTTTTTGTGCTATTAAGTTCTGTATGTTACTCAACGTTAGCAATTTTGTCATTGACTGCTCCTAGTAGATGTATGGAATGTTCATCTATATGTATATTTATTATTGAACTTAGAATTAATGTAATCTAGAGTCTCAAAGCTCCCAGCTGGTTCAGAATATAGTACAGCATAGTGGGAAGCACATGAGCTTTGGAGGCAGACAGGTCTGTGTTCAAATCCCACTTGGGCACTTGGTGTCTCATACTGTAGATATGCTGCTCAACTGGTGTTTAAGTTCCCTAGATACGGCGCACGTGCTTCACCAGGCGGCTGGGAAGACTGGAAGAACAGATAGAAAACACACACAGCGCAAGGCTTCCGGTGGTGGTAGCTAGCAACACAGCGTTTGTTGAAGCGGAGCTCCGCCATCTTTTGTGCAGGAAATACAAAGAAAACAAGTAGCACTGGTTCCAACACATTTATTCACGTACCCTGTTGTGTGAGCGGGAGGTGCTTTTCACTTCCAATAATTGAATTAGGTTATAACAATTAAAATTCCAGAAGGCAAACTAGTAATTTATTGGTGCTCATGAGCATAAGTAAACAGACATGGTACCACATAAAGGAATTTTAAAAACACTTCTAAACTTTTGGTATAGCTTTGAATATGGACCAGTATACTTTGGCAATGGACCTCATAGATTTCCAATATGCTTCTAAATCCCATGGTTCTCTTCAGACACAAATTAAATCTGGATTTAACTTTTGAATTTTAGGAATTTAACAAAAATTTTTCTGAAGCTGGAAAAGGCCAACATTACTTAAGCCTATACTTACCACGAACACAAAGTACTGCTGCTAAAAAGAAAATGGTGGGCAGCAATCAACCGAGTGCTAGTTTCATTTTTTAGATTGCTTTAGTATTTTTTGAAAAGAATTGACCTCAGCGGGCTACAGAAGCTTATTATTTCCGAGGAGTTTTAACTTCGTAAACTTTCGTGGACTAGTTAAAGGGACTCAGGTCTCAAGAAACTGGACGGCATTATCAGATCGGACCTTATGTGTTCTCTATTAGAAATAGCCGGTTCCGAGAGCCTGCATCGTACGGGACGTTTACTTTCAAGAATGCCTCTATTCCTGGCTTCAGATCGCACTTACATGATATTTCGAGAGGGCTCTGTTAACAGATGGGTACTCACTGCTAGGGCGGCATGTAAGAATGTGCTGATCACCAAGGATGAGATTTTACATTAAATTAAAATTCTATCCTGTTGGAAACATATAAGATCAGGAGTTCCTAGATCCTAGAAAATATTATGGCTAAGGAAATAGAGAACTCAGAAAAGGGATCCACCTCCAAGAAACTCTTTCAGTAAAACAGAATTAAGTGCCCTGTCTTAGGACAGTTTCCTATTGATCAGGAACTGGGACATCATACATTGTTTCTTTGGAGATTAAAGTGCAGGCTATGAAATGGCATAGAAAACAATGCATAAAATAGTGCAATCTCAAGGTGCCATGGTTTTTGCTTCTTACACATAGCCTCTGTTCATATGTCCATCTTTTCTAAAAAAAAAAAAAAAAAAAATCCAGCTATAGCGACACCTTTAGCTTATTTATTTAGGCATGACTCATACTGTTTTACCCACCTTTGGGGCTACATAGAATATTTCAACATTTTAACAAGTAGAATAATAGCGCATACACCTTGAAACTACTAAATAGAGATTAAGGCAAGCCCCTGTAAAGTTCAGTATTCCAAAAAACACGTCTTACCAAAAAACAAAAACAAAAACAAAGCTGCTTCTAAAACCGGTGGCTTTAGACCAGATGGCAGCCCGACAGTTTTTAAAACAGTCTGATGCATTACGCTCCGTCTGCGTCTGCCTCGTCACCTCCAGGCTCTGCACCGCGACAAAGGAGCTTGAAAAGCAGCAGGTTCTGTAACCTCACGTCCTAAAGAATCCGTATTTCGATTACGTGAAAACCAAGCCGAGTCCATGTGGGAGAGACGCGGGGGGCCCTGGGTGGGTGAGGTGGGGGCAAGTCCCCCTCGTTCCTGACGCCTCTTCCCCTCGGGTCTGTGTCGCGGGCGCTGCGCCATAATCGAGTCACAAGTGGGAGTGACCCGTTAACACAGAGAAGCCTCCTCTGAGAAACAGCCAAGGGAAGAGGACTCGAGGAACTCATGGCATCTCGTTCCAGGACAACATGACACTGAAGCCGCCGGTGTCTAACCCCGGGCAAGATGGTTCCCGTTTGGGAGGCTAGTCTGCAACCTTCCCGTGGCATGTCGGTTTTAGCGGATGCAAATAATTTGTGATCTGTTGAACCCTAAATGCCACTATGCTATCCCAAAGCAAGTGTAATAGCTATCAAATCGGTCAAGGCCATAGCCTAACGTGTTTTTTAGCAAGATGTCTTAGGTCAGATTTAAGACTTAAACAGACGACTGAACTGTAGTGCTTTCTTCTCCTACCCTTACGGAACATTCGTGCATTAACAAGTGCAACTCATGGGCCTTCTGGACAGTTACGAGCGAATCCTGTGTAAGTGTGGATTTTGAAACAGAAAATCTACCTTCTGATAGTGTGGATGCTTCCTACGAAAGCCAAATACTCATGCTAACTAATGGAAGATTCTACATACATTTAGGGTGTCTAGGTGTAGTTTAAAAAGTAACCCAGGAACTTTAAATAATTCATGAACAACTGCTCATCATCTGAGGTTGTATCCCTTTGATGCGTAAGGATCCTACTTTGTAAACCTGTAAACATGTTACCTGGTTACTCTAAATAGAGTCTTCCCATTACTGGGAAGGCAGACTATTCACGGCCATGAGTATTCCAGTAGGCCTGCTCCAGAGTTAGGACAATATGGCTAAATCCTAGGATTACAAAAATGACACCTGCCAAGAAAACAAGTTCCAGACGGGGACTTTTATGGATGACCTTGGCTGACAAATGTTTTTTGGAAATTGTTTATTTTCAAATTACCTTCCCAACAAACCATGAAACACTTGGATGTTATATGGTGGGTTTTTTTGTTGTTTTTTCATTGAAAACATACTACATTGTAAATGGAGTTTCCAAGTCAGACAGAGAATTGATCAAAATCTAAGGACAGTATTATGGAAGGACAATCTTAAAAATGGGTAAGAAAAAGTTTTGTTTGGTGAGGTTAAAGGATGGATAACCGTGTCATGGTGGACGGGTAAAAAGGGCGGTAACCTTGTGCTTTTATTCAACTAAGGTACTTACCAAAACCTTAGGTTTTATGCAGGTGTCAAACTCCCACCTGGACAGGGAT
This sequence comes from Neomonachus schauinslandi, assembly GCF_002201575.2. Lineage (NCBI taxonomy): Eukaryota > Metazoa > Chordata > Mammalia > Carnivora > Phocidae > Neomonachus > Neomonachus schauinslandi. The sequence continues at coordinate 67,837,563 of NC_058408.1, forward strand.
AATTTTCTATATTACACCTAAACCTATTTTAAAGAACTGAAGCCCAAGGCAACAGTTGTTGACAGTTGATAAAAGAACTTATCAGTCAAATAATAACTACATAATTTAGTACATTAACATAAAACGAGGACCGTAATAGTTGAAGGTCTCAAAAATATACAAGTGGGGAAAGAAACCACTGCACACAATCTGGAGGTTGTTAAAGTGACCGCTTAGAAGTGTGAACAGTGCAAGACATGCTTTTCCAGTTACACGCTCAAAACAGGAGTGCAAACGAAATTAAAGCTTTTGTTTAAAGTTGTAGGATAAGGAAAGCTTGAAATTAATATTTAAAAGCTTCCCTCAGGTCATCCCCCAGAAATGAAATGATCAAAATGCTTTTTCATAGTAGGATTTTCTTCAATGAGCTTTCTTTCAATGGCAAAACTGCATCCCATAAGCTGGGTCCCCTGCTCACACCTGTGGTGATCACACTGATCCATGAACACACGTGGTGGTGAGTAAGGGCCACTACCAGTCCCCAGAGGTCCAACACTGACAGAGCCTTGGAGTTCGGGGTTCTGCCTTGGCTACTGTACCTGAACCCTACAGAGAACAGAGAAAGCGATGGGCTTTAATGCTCCCTCGCTCCCCTAAAACCGGAGGACAAAAGGACTAATCCCTCCCTGGAGGCAAGCTGTTGTGGTGGTGGAAGATGTTAGGCGCTCAAATAAACTAACGCTGCTCTAGAAAGTGGAGAAGTAGAGAGGTTCAAGGTCAATACCAGTGCAAGAGCTTTTTACGTGAGCTGACTAGGCGATGCGTGCATGCATCCATGCAAATGCAGGGCGTGGCCCCAGAAGAGAACTGAAAACATGTGTAGAACAACTGGATAAGTCCCTTGCCAGTAGTTTATAAAAATATATAGTCAATACTGTAGAGGCCCCTCCTACAGTCAACACTATGGAAGTCCGTTTTAGTTACCCATTACTTCGATACCAAAAAGCATTTACTACTTTTCAGACATTCCAGACAAAGGTCACTTATAACAAAAAGTCAACTTTTTCTTTTTTTTTTTTTTAAAACAAGATACTGTCCATTTAAAAAGTAGGTCTTTTCTTTCAAGTGAAACAGGACATTTTCTGTATTCAACTTAACTCCTAGTCTGTCCAGACTGGTTTGTTTCAGATCTTTCTGTAATGTGCATATATGCAAGAACAAATAAACTTACTTTAAACATTATCTGCACAGAAAAAAAGTTAACTCCTCAAAACATGATAGGACAGGTCTGGTTAGTACAAATCTATTGCAAAGTAAAAAGGTTCTGTGCATCAGTTCAACCAGGAGAAGCGGGAGAAGACTGTCCCAACTGTGAAGAGTTCAAGCTGAAGTTGTGTTCTTTCTGAAAGACCAGAAGCCTCCGGGGCGTCCTGAGGTGCGTAACTGCTTCAGCTGCTAAAGCCACGTCTTCCTCTGGAGCCAGGACCCTCCCCCCCTTTACTTTCTATTCCGGAGACGCTTAGATTTCCTAAGGGAGTCTATGGCTTCAGCTGCCTTTTTCCGTTTCCGAGGAGACTCTTCGTTCTGCCCAGCCCCTGAGGAGTTTCCCACCGCGCTCTCCATGACTTCCCGCAGTTTGCGCTCCAGCTCCGCTAACCGCGCGTTCTGTTCGCCTATGATCTGGGTCTGCTCTAGCAGTTTCTGGTCCTGGTCTTGAAGCTGCTTCTGCTGTTCCTGCACTTTGGTGCGAAGCTCGGAAATTTCACGCCTGAGAACAGTCACACCGGCACCGTTTGTCTTAACCTGCTGCTGGAGTTTGGTAACCTCTTGTCGTGAAGGGTTTTGCTTAGAGAAGAGCTGCATTGTTGTGAGGGCTGCAGAAGGTCCCGGAACTGCGGAGAAATGGTTTTAAATGGTCATTAATCACTTAAAATGTCTCACTACCGGTAATACTTCATTAAACTTCTTTTGAAACTGAATATCCTTCTAAAATCACTTCCGATAATTTTCTCTTGGCAATCTACTTGGTTGAATGCATTAATCAGACACCCCTGTCTTAACAGTAAATGAGTCTGAATTCCGATGCTTGGGCTCATGTGCCAATGGGTGGATCACCAGGAAATGGAGAAGGACATTTAGCGGCATCAACCGGTTCTAAAACATTGGAGAACATTTTTAAGACCTACTAAGAAAACACAAGCAGTAAAACTAGAATAGAACTATTTTCTATCTTCTTTCACACGAGCAAATGTAAACATTCGAGTTAGAAGCACAGATCTATCATGTTTTTAAATTCTCTCTACACTTAGCTCTATACAAGAGCTTCCACGTTAGCCAAACATGGATACCATCAAAAAGTGGGTTACATCACACACGATGATCATGAAGAAGTTCTGGGGTGATGCAGAAAGACGGCTTTGGAATCATTCTGTTTTAGGAATACTACAAGGTAACACTGGCATAAAAATCACTATCATAAACCAATAACGTCCTTTTAAAAAAATGTTCTCTCTCCTTTTTTAAATACATCTTTTTTTTTTTTTAAAGATTTTATTTATTTGACAGGGAGAGACACAGCAAGAGAGGGAACACAAGCAGGGGGAGTGGGAGAGGGAGAAGTAGGCTTCCCGCGGAGCAGGGAGCCCGATGCGGGGCTCGATCCCAGGACCCTGGGACCATGACCCGGGCTGAAGGCAGATGCTTAACGACTGAGCCACCCAGGCACCCTAAAAAATGTTATCTCTTAAAGGTTTTCTAAAAGGACTAGATGGATCCATTCCTACCCTAAACCCGTCGTAACAATTTTCTCCTTGTACATACATATAAATATTTTCTTGGACTGACGCATTGTTCCTTCTCTCTCTGCTTACCTTTATCTCATTTCCACTAACACATCAAGGCTTGGATCAATTCTTACCTCTTGTGAACTCTTAGACCAGTCAACAATGGTTCTATCTTCCTTAAGGTCCTGTCTCTGCTACTCATTTGGCATTTCAATGGACCCTTCTTTAAAATATTTCTCTTGCCAACGATAATTTAACTTTGAGCCTGGGTATGTCTTACCTTTTGACACAGTAAGATCCTTGAGGGCGGACACCACGTACTACACTTACTTTTAGTCTCCACAGGACACAGTACAGTGCTGTGCGCATAATAGGTGCTCAATAAATTACTGATGTATGAATGCTGAGATGCCATAGGCTTTATGATTCGATTACAGACAGCCACTCGGTCACCCCACTGAGCACGCCCAGGGAGCTAACTCATCCAAACAGAACAAAATGTCTTACTAAAAAAGGTTTTCCTGATGTAAGGTATTTGCAAAGGTTGAAGATATTTTGACCAATCTGGGCACATATCTCTCAGATTGGATGTACTTTTTTTTTTTAAGATTTTATTTATTCATTTGAGAGAGAGAGAGGAGAGACAGTGAGAGAGTACAAGCGGGGAGAAGAGGGAGAAGCGGGCTCCCCCGCAGAACAAGGACGCTGATGCGGGGCTCGATCCCAGGACACTGGGACCATGACCCACGCTGAAATGCAGACACCCAACTGACTGAGCCACCCAGGTGCCCCTCGGATCGGATATACTTTTGCAAAAGAGCTACCACAGAAGCAGTGATAGGGCTCAAAACAGCCTTACGTACCCTGTCTTTTCCAAGCAGCAGCCAGACCCTCTAGGGGCTGAAATAATTAAGTGAATATTCCATGAAGAATTTTTTGGGTTTTATCTGGTATATTATAATTCTGTTTTAGCAAAATGGATATTAACTAGTCAGAAACATCAAAAAACAAACAAAAAAACCCTAAACAAACAAAAAAACCCTAAACAAACAAACAAAAAACCCCTACATACATATTTGTGGCTTTTTACCCAGAAATTCTAATACATTTATTGTATGTCAATAGTTACGGATATGTACAAAGATACAGCCAGGGGATTGTTCTTCAAAGTATAATTTAAATACTGCAAATGTGCCTAACAGCAGCAGATCAGTGACACAAGTTATGGTTTGTGATCAATGTGTCCTTAAAAATCATGTTGCAGATACTATTTACAGACACAGAAAAGGGCTCGATGTATGATTAAGTGTGGGGGCAGGGAGCAAGTTAGGGAACTGTGTCTGAATGTTACTTTACACTGAACACACCAACAAGAGTACCTGGAGGAGAGCCCATGAGTCTTCCGGACACATCTGATCCTGGTAACTTCCTCTTCAGAATGGGCACGATCTTCTCGTCAAAGTACTCCATTGCCATGGAGGAGATATCCCTTAACTCTTGAAGTACTTCATGAGCTCGTTGAGGGGCTCTGGTAGAATTGACATATCTCAACACACGATAAATCTCATCAATCACCTAAAACAAGGAGTTCTCATTAGCACTTTCCATTGTGTTTTTATAAGAAAATGACTCACCACTTCTTGTGCGATCCTGGTAAAGACCTCCGGGGTGATGGGACTGAGGTGCTGGCCCCTGGTGACAATACCGTCTGTCCCGCACAGCTCTGGGCTTGTTATAGTCCTTCATGGGCCTCACACGCACATTTATTAAAATTTTCTGTATCAGGTGCTAGGGCTAAGGACTCAGGATGAATAAAACCAGCTTTTGCTCTGAGGGAAACCACAGAGCGACACGTGTAAATGGGTGATAGAAAAAGGAGGTACAAGCCGCTACAGAAACTGACCCAAACCCACTTCACTCCAGCCTGACGGTTTCCCAAAGCCCCGGGGACCCAGCCTGACTTCCTGCTCTGGGACCAGGCGCTCTGGCCTCGGAGCTTTTGTTTCTCTTAAACCTGCTATGGATTGGGATGAAGTCTCCTCGGATCTCCCCTCCCACTATCACCAAAGGGTAGCGAGAGACCCCTTTTCACTTTAAGGGTAATCGCAATGGGGAAGCACAGGCATGACGTACATGGGGAAGAAACAAAGTTCTGACCATCTGGGTCCTAATCCTCTTGCTGGAATGGTAGCCGGACCTTCCTTAGGCATTTTGGGCCTCAGCTCTAATCCCTAGAACCAACTGATAAATTGCACCTGTAAACTAACTTGTACCATATTTTTATCTTTACTGTTTTTGGTCTTTGAGGTAATGGTGTGAAAGGTCTCTCTCTCCATTTGCTCAGGTCTTCCATTAGGAAAGGTGACATTTCTAAATTTTACTATAGAGAGATTATGTTAGTCAAGTGGGATAATCCACGTTTTCAATAAAATTAAAACCATTCTCTTTCCTCGTCCCGAAGTTATACTCGAAGGACAAGATGAAGGAGAGACGACCCGCACTGCTTCTACCATTCAGAGTGACTCGGGGTGGCAATGACGCATGTTAGGAAAGCATGGTGTTGACCCAATTTTAAAAATATTTCACCCTCCAAGTGGGCTTAATTACTTTCTGAAAATTACTTTAGCAGCAAGAATGTAAGGGCATGATGAGTCTTGAGGTCTACTGGAAAGATCACAGGCCTTAGGCTGGTCACTTAAACTTTTTTTTTTTTAATAGCTTGTGATTTTCTGCTTCTCAGCAGATCATTCCTGCAATCTTTTTTATTTTTTTTTAAGTTTTATTTATTCTTTTTAATAATGTCTATACCCAACGTGGGCCTCAAACCCAGGGCCCAGAGATCGCTCGCTCCACTGACTGAGCCAGCCGGGCGCCCCTGGTCACTCAAACTCTCAATGGCTGTTTCTACAGCTTTCAAATATGCTGCATGCCGAATCCCTCCTGAGCCTGAGGTGCTAAGATAATATTTTACAAAGTATGCTACCGACCACATACAGTGCATCTCTCATGCTCGCAGCTCGTGTTAAAACCGGCAGCGTCGTAATACATGACATACCATGGACACGACTGAAGAGGGCAGGAGGGGTGGGGGCAGGGGGGGGTGTGCCAGGAAAGTAGGGGGGAGACAAGGAGGGCAGGGTGGGGACACCGCGAAAGGGGGCAGCAGCAAGAACAGATTGATTATTCTTCTTTCATTTTAAAGGTTCATGGACCGTATATATTTACTTTGGGGCAAGCACACTAAAAAGAAGAAATGTGCCCAAATAATACTGATTTCTAAGAACGTCTTCATATTAAAATCAATTTTAAAAGAAACAAAAAACACAACATTTTGGAAACATTCGATAAACTCGAAAGGATATTTCTCAAAATAAGGGATCCATGTTCTTCAAAAGTGAAGATCAAGCTACACAAAGGAAGCCCAGGAAGTATTCCACATTAAGGAGGTTACAGAGTCTAGCATGACCGTGGCCTGGGGTCTGGACTGAGAAAAAGAGCAGCTAGGACAAGTATCACCGATCAGTGGTGAAATCTGATGTGGGCTGTCAGTGAGAGAGGCCATCGTACCAAAGTTACATTTCCTGATTTGGTAACTGCGCTGTGGCTCAGAGAATGCCCTTTCTCAGGAAATACATCAGAATATTTAAGAATAAAGGTTCACAGTATCTCCACTATTTTGAAATGGTTCAGAAAAAAATAAAACACATACTTACAGAAGAATAAAAGCAAGCGGGACAAAAGGTAAATAACTGTGGGATCTGGATGAAAGACATATGGGAGATCCTCGTACTATTCTTGCAATTTTTGTGCAAATGTGAAACTGCATCAAGACGAGAAGTTACCCAAAAAGGAGAAGAGATTACAAAATGCCATCCCGCCATTCTTCCTGCTGCCTCCCTGGCCAAAACATTAAAAACCAACCAACAAAACCTAGTTCTCAGATTTTCAGTTTGCTCGGGGAAATCTAGCCTCGTGACCTTGCATAATCACTTACACTGAAAATCCTGACTTTTGGGAATCACTGGGTTTCAATAAGCACAGAAGCGTTATCAGGGCCCACTGGTAATGCCTTAATTAAGAAAAGGGGCTCACTGTGTCTTTCTTCATCATATTTCCCAGAACAGTCAGCTGGCCTCTGTTTACGTTTGCTTCAGTATGCGTGAACTGCTAACACGGACCCTGAATTTACTGTAAAAAGTGTGACTTCTGTTAGATGACTTAAAAAATGTCGAGTGAACTGGGCACCTACAGCCTTTTAGTTCTAACAGAAGATGGACGGAATATCAATACAGTGGTCAAGGGTCGCCGCTGGGGCCCTGCTGGACCTGCAGCTGTTTCTGTCAATAAAGTTTTATTGGAACACGCGCACACGTGTGTGTTCCCCACATGCTGCCCACGGCTGTTTCTCAGAGCCGAGGAGCCGAGAGAGACCACATGGCCTGCAGAGCCAGAAATGCATACTACCTGGCCCTTTACAGAAAAAGTTTGCTGATCCCTTTCCAGGACTGACAGTGGCAAACTGCCGACAAGTCTGAATTCTTCAGACATATTTTCTTTTAATGTCCTTGTGATCGTATGGTTTCTGTGTCCAGAGACCCCATTTTAACCCCTTCGGTGAGTAAGACCTAGTTTTTCACTCAGCAGGAGGGCAATGACCCAGCCGTCTGGAGTTGGAGGGGACCTGTAGGTTTAATTGCAGAGCCGTGCCCCACCCTGCCGTGTTAGCCCCACTCTCGGCGGTGCTTGAAGCTTTCTGGAGCTGGCTGTGCAGAGGACGCTGCCTCCCAGCTTCCCCGCGGCCCGTCCAGGCTTTAACTTCCTCAGATTGCTAAACCAGCCACCACTGGCCCGTGTACTTTCCAGCTTCCACAAATTTGTTGCTGTTGCTCTCCTGACTTCACTCTTGGGGTCTCCGTTTTTTTTTCTTTTTAAAATTAGCTTCTTTACTATAAGAGCAAGCTTTGGGAGGAAATCGAGGTAATATGTATTTTTTTTTTTTAAGATTTTATTTATTTGAGAGAGAGAATGAGAGACAGAGAGCATGAGAGGGAGGAAGGTCAGAGGGAGAAGCAGACTCCCTGCCGAGCAGGGAGCCCGATGCGGGACTCGATCCCGGGACTCCAGGATCATGACCTGAGCTGAAGGCAGTCGCTTAACCAACTGAGCCACCCAGCCGCCCGAGGTAATATGTATTTAATCTGCCATCTTTAACCTATCACTTGGCTCTAGGAGTAAATTTGACTACTCTTTCAGAGAATAATTTTATTTTTATTTTTAGAGCGGGGAGGAGCAGAGGGAGAGAGAATCTCAAGCAGGCTCCGTGCTGAGCGTGGAGCCCGACGTGGGGCTCAATCCCACAACCCTGAGATCATGACCTGAGCAAAAACGAAGAGTCGGATGCTTAAGCGACTAAGCCACCCACACGCCCCAGGGAATAATTTTAAAAATGCTTTTTCCCAAGTATTAGTTTAAAATTCCAAAATTCTGATACATATCAGGCCTTCTAATTTAAACTATAATGTTGATATTACCCAGGTTCACTTAAGCAGCTTGTGAAAGAGTAATCTGTGAATGAAATGTTTACTATAGACATGAATTCTACCAAAACTATAAAAATGAGTTCTTCTTTGAAGTATGAAAATTCCTGAATTTTTTTTTTAAAAGAGTTTATTTATTTGACAGAGAAAGACCCAGCGAGAGGGGGAACACAACCAGGGGAAGTGGGAGAGGGAGAAGCAGGCTTCCCGCTGCGCAGGGAGCCCAATGCGGGGCTCGATCCCAGGACCCTGAGATCACGACCTGAGCCGAAGGCAGACACCCAACCAACTGAGCCACCCAGGCGTCCTGAAAGTTCCTGAACTTTTAAGTAAAATCCAGAAGCAGGAACTGGGACAACACAAGAATAACCTAATATAGAAATTATATACCAGATCAAGATTATATGTTACACTGAGAAAGAATTATAGTATTATTTTTTAAAGATCTTATTTATTTGTCAGAGAGAGACAGCACAAGCAGGGGGAGTGGGAGAGGGAGAAGCAGACTCCCCACTGGGCAGGGAGCCCGATGCAGGACTAGATCCCAGGACCCTGAGAGCATGACCTGAGCCGAAGGCAGACGCTTAACCAACTGAGCCAGGAGCCCCAGAGCAGGCGACTCTTGATCTTGGGGTCATGAGTTGGGCTCAGAGATTACTTAATTAAAAAAAAAAAAAAAAAGAAAGAAAGAAAAAAAGGGTAATATTCTGAGTATACAGTGTTTGTTGTTTTAGGCAAAATATAAGCTATAAAGATGGCACTTTTAAGAAACAAAGTAATCTAAGATGAATTAAGTGTGATAATAAAAACAAAAATCATTTCTGTTTTTTTTTTTTTTTTTTGTGGGGTTGTGTTTTAGGTTTACAGAAGAAAACTTCGGGTGAGTTTTTGTGAAGACACAGGTACTATTAAGGAAAAATCAGCAGGCTGGTGCAAAACTCCTGTCAAACCTACCTGCTGGCTGAGCCTCAGTTTTCTTACCAAGGGAACAGGACTAGACCTTCCACAGCTGTGTGGAAAGGAAAGGAGTCTGTGAATGTGAACGTGCTCTGAGGATCAGAAGAAGTATTTCACGCATCTAAGAAGAGAGCAGTGACGAGGGAGAGGGACGGGTACAGGTGTGCGTTACAGGTGAGGCTGGGCACGAAGTTCCTTCCCGATGGCTCTGCTGCTGAGAACACAGGAAGGGCTGCAGTGAGGAGCTGTCCTGAGCTGGTGCCCTGGTGGCGG
>NC_058408.1:67847191-67932652 GCF_002201575.2 Neomonachus schauinslandi
GGGGGGGTGCGGGGCTGCTGCGCCTCAACAACTTAAGACTTCTCCATGGCACCTCGGTTTTGTTATTTTGGTCCTAAAATTAACGTGAAAAGTCAACAGAAACTTGCAAAAAAACAGCAAGACTCAACTGATTTGTTCAGACAGTCAAGACCAGCATTCCAATCACACGATCCTGATCACCTAGAAAGACCAGCCCCTCTGTAAAGGCCAGGTACTAAGCATCTCAGGCTCTGCGGGCCGTGTGGACTGAGCACACATTACTCCACTCTGGTTCGTAACGACTGGCTGAAGTGTTTTTGAGGTTATGAAAACTGTAAGATGTTTCTTACGTATCCACATTCCTAAACAATGAGATATGCGACAAAAACCATGAGGCTGTAGGGGACAACCTACACTAGTTCCATGAACTTCCCAGGAACACAAGAGATGAGGCCTGTACATTAGATCTGGATGCAATCTGGAGTAAGAATCAGAACTGCCTTTTAAAGTTAAGTACCCCACAGAAGAATCTGTAGCTAACAGGAGGAAAGTGAGATATACTAAAGAATATTTCAAATAAAATAAGAAACAGGATCCCCCTCCCCATAAACGTCACAGAAAACTGAAAACAGAGGAAGTATATACAAAATATTGCCAGTGTTAAGTATCTACAGAAATAACAAAAAGAGAACATTCTGGTTTTTCTAGAACTGATTAGTCCTGACCATGTTAAGGGAATCTTGCTAGTATCGACTAAGCAGCAGAAGGACCTTTCAATCCATCTCTGCCTCTTCTAAATATGATACAGATTTCATCTGAATTTACTCTCAATTCAAGAAGCAAGATACCACATGCACTGAGGTAGGATCCTGAGTAGCATGTGGAGTGCTGGCGCCTTTGTGAACTTGGAGACAGTCAATACGCCGGGACAGACAGACTTCTGTGTTCAACAGCACTGTTCCTGTGCTGCTACCCAGTAACTGTCAATTCTTGCTGAATCTGGAAGTATTTGTCTTTATGAAACGCTTCTCACACAAAACAAAAACCAGCTTGTCCCTCCCACTCCACCTCCCCCAAATGAGAACAATCTTGAAGGCAGGGACAGTACCCATCTCGTTTGCTGTCGACCTTAAACAGAGTAAAAGCCCACAAATGTGTTTTTCAGCAGGAACTCTGTTATTTCTTCCTATTTATGGAAATAGTTTGTTCACTGGAGGTGAGGATGAATTCCTAACAAGCTTTTCTATAGAACAGCAGAGCTTCTACTGTGTGTTTCATAATGAGACTTTTAAACATGAAGATCAAGTATGATATGAATTTATATCAGTTACTGTACAGGAGCTAAACAAATCCATTCACAGGAACTCATTCCACAGAGGTGGGTACGATTCTGACATTTAAACAGTCGCTTTATAATAATTTAAGTTTAAGCAGCACAATCCAGCTGTTTTGGGTAAGCAGTTCTATTTTACCTTTCCTGGGATGAAGCAACAGAGATTGGAATCCACATATTTCATGAAAGTCATGTTTAACAGTGAGAGCCTTGTTTCCACAGCAGCAAGGATGTCCGCGTGACGAGCTAACGAGTGGTTTCTTCTTTCTGACTCCCTCCTAGAATAAGAAAAAAAGCAAGCATGAAGGAAATACTGTGAACTAAATGGTAAGCAGTGAAAATGCCTTAATGGGATTTCTAACAGTTTAACATTTACCTGTTAATTTGATACCTACAATTGGGTCATAATTTAACTGTAACCATCAATGAATCGCTATGTCCAGAAATCCCTGCCAAGGACTAGTACTAACTAATCAATTATTGTGGGGGAAAAAAAAATCAGTTTTTTCTTGTTTTTTGGCTGTATCAAGCCTAATGGCCATATGAATCAAAAAGAAAACAGAAATGAAAGAATTACACAAGGACATGTGGACAAGGGACTGTATGTTTTTACCCATAAAATCAGCTCACTTAACAAAAATTTTTTTAAAAGATTTAATTAATTAATTAATTAATTTATTTTAAAGATTTTATTTATTTGAGAGAGAGAATGAGATAGAGAGAGAGAGGGTCAGAGGGAGAAGCAGACTCCCTGCTGAGCAGGGAGCCCGATGCGGGACTCGATCCTGGGACTCCAGGATCATGACCTGAGCTGAAGGCAGTCGCTTAACCAACTGAGCCACCCAGGCGCCCTAAAAGATTTATTTATTTTAGAGAGAGAAAGAGAGAGAGTGGGGCAGAGAGAGGGAGAGACGATCTTAAGCAGACTCTGCACTGAGCGGGGAGCTCGACGTGTGACTGGATCTCATGACCCTGAGATCATGACCTGAGCCGAAACCAAGAGTCAGTGGCTTAACTGACTGAGCCACCCGGGCACCCCTAGCTCATTTAAACTTTTAAAGTTTTATTGAGAAATAATTCACATTCACTTTTAATGTGTATAAATAACTTCATGGTTTTTAGTACATATGGAGCTGTGCACCCACTACCACCATTTAATTTCTAAACATTTTCACGACCATGCAACGAAAGTCTGTTAACTATTATCATTCACTCCAATTCCCCAGCACTTGGCGACCACTAGCGTACTTTCTGTTTCTAGGGATCTGCCCCTTCTGGACACGGCAAGTAACTGGAGTCGGATGGTATGTGGCATTTCGTGTCTGTCTTCTTTCACAGAGCACAGCTCTCAAGGCTCATCCATGTTGGAGCGTGTGTCAAGGATTCCAATCTACTGCCCATTGACATTCTGTCATATAGACATAGCGGTATTCTGATGATCCGATCATCAGGTGATGACTTTTGGGCTGTTTCCACTTTCTGGCTATCATGAATAATGCTGCACAGAACACTCATGTACAAGTTTTTTGTGTGGCTGTATTTCCATTTCTTTTGCTATACACCTAGGAGTGAAATTGCTGGATCATTTGGTAATTCTATGTTTAGCCTTTTGAGAAACAAAGTGTTTTCTAAAGTGGCAGAACCACTTTACAATCCCACCAGTAATTTATGATGGTTCCGATTTGCCCACATCCTTCCCAAGACGACTTCTTTACTTTGGCCATCCTAGTGGGTGTTCAGTGCTATCTCAGTGTTTTGATCTGCAATGCCCCGGGGATCACGGATGTTGAGCATCCTGTATATGCTTGCTGGCCTTCAGTTTCTCTTCTTTGGAGAAATGTCTTTGCCCACCCTTAAACCTGGTTGTGTGTCTTTTTATTATTGAGTTCTAACAGTTCCTCACACGATCTGGACCCAGGTCCCTCACCGGATATTCGAGCTGTAACTGTTTTCTCCCCTTGTGTGTGTTGTCCCTTTGCCGTCTTGACGTCGTCTTGGCGGCACAGAAGTTCACATTCTGATGAAGTCCAGTCTGCCTACTCTTTTGTTACTCGTGTGCTTTTGGTGTCATAGCCAAGAAACCACTGCCTAATCCAAGTTCATGGAGGTCAGTACTGTTTCTACGTGAGGGTTTACGGTATAGCGCTGACGTTCACCTTTGATCTATATAGTCTACTTTGAGTTAATTTTTGTAGATGGAATGAGGAAGGAGCCCAACTTCATTCTTTTGCATAGATACCCGGCTATCCCGGAATCATTTGTGGAAAGCATCATTCCTTCCCCAGTGAGTTGTCTTGGCATCCTGGTTGAAAATCAACTGACTAAATATGTAAGGATTTCTTGTCCACACTCTCCGTTCTATTCCATCGGTCTACACGTCTGTCTTTATGTCCGCACCACGCTGGTTTGATTACAGCAGCCTTGCAGTAAGTTTTTATATTGGAAAGTGGTAGTTCTCTACCAACTTTGTTGCTCTTTTTCAAGACTTTTGATTATTCTGAGTCTTCTATTTCCACAGGCATCGTAGGATGGGCCTGTTGTTTTCCACAAAAACCACAGCTAGGATTTTGACAGGGATTGCACTGAATGTGCACATCAACCTGGGGAGAACTGCCGCCTTCAGAGCAGAAAGTCTTTCAATCCATGACCATGAAATGTCTTTCCACTGAAGTCTCCTTAAATTTCTTTTACCAATGTTTTGTAGTTTTCAGCAGACAAGTCTTCTTCTGTTATCGTCACTACTAAGTATCTTAGTCTTCTTGATGGTACTATAAATGGGATGATCTTTTTTTTTTTCTAAGCAAGCTCTATGCCTAACATGGAGCTTGAACTCACGACCCCGAGATCAAGAATCACATGTTCTTGTGGCCGAGCCAGCTAGGCCCCTGCCCCCCCTTTCTGGAGTCTAGTTGATGCACAATGCTATATTAGTTTCAGGTGTGCAACGTAGTCAGCACCTCTAGCTTATGCCATGCTCACCCCAAGTGTAGCTGCCATCTGTCACCACACAATGTGATTATACTACCATGGACTATATTCCCTATGCTGTACTTTTCATCCCCATGACTTTTTCATTCCATCCCTGGAAGCCTGCATCTCCCACTCCCCTTTACCCACCCTGCCCATCCCTGCATCCTGGAATTGTCTTAACCTGCTTTTGGATAATTTATTGCTAGTATATACAATTACACAACTCCTTTTTGTATATTGATCTTGCATCCTGTAGCCCTAAGGAGCTTATTTATGAGCTCTAACAATTAGAGGACTCCTTGTGTATATGATCATGTATATATGAGATCTTGTCATTTATGAAGAGAGAACACAAATTCTTCCTTTCCAATCTGGAAGCCTTTTATTTAATTTTCTTGCCTAACTGCCCTGGCTAGAAACTCCAGTATAATGTTGAATAGAAATGGTGAGAATGGGTGAACCATAGTCAAAATCACTTATTGTGATCTGAGTACCCTTCCCTCTAAAAAGTTGGAAACCATTTAATATGTAAACTTACCCAAACCAAAAAACAAAACTCAAAACAACAGGGGTGCCCCATGTTGGCTATAGCCATTACTTAAAAACAACAACAACAACAACCAAGAAACAAAGAAAATTCCCATTTGTAAATTACTGCCACCACTAGCCACAACATACCTTGGAAGTTGTGCTTTAACTTGTTTCTGACATAGGTTGTGGTATCTCTCCACTTTTAGAAATCCCTGATTCAACATTCTCTGGCAGACCAAGTCCATTCTTTTACAAACCTACAGGGAAAAAGGAGGAGAAGGAAGAATTTTAATAGGTAAAACCCAAATAAATAACAAGACAGTTAACTTAGACTCCTGTTAAAGGGAAGTTCTGTGTCAGTACCGTTCCCCAGTCTGCTGTCTCTCTAAATCTGTACATACAGTATATGTGTATATATATATATGAGGTGAACCCCTCATGCTTTATAACTCTTGCAGCATTACCTTAAGAAATTAATACTATGTGTAGGCAAGGAATACTTTACCTTTATTTTAGGTATTGGCTGAATGTTCTGAATGTATCCCCACTACTGTGGTCAGAAAATGTAGTCCTGAAGATCAGTAAAACAACATATTCAAAAGGATTTTAACGGTTTGAATAAAGAAAATTCTCCGTTAGCTCAAAATGTGCATTCAAACTTAAGCCCAACCTCTCATAAAGTTTATATGATCTATAACCAGAATGAGAATTCTTATTTATTTCTACTAGTCAGGGTTAACTACAGAGAGTTACTCTATACTAGATACTATCATATCCTCCATAATATATTTTAACATATGTAGCAGAATCTCGACTATTTTGAATCTTTAAGGAATACTATGTTTTTATACAGTAAGAGCACAGAATCATAAGTCAGAACACCTGAATTTGTACCTAACTTGTACACATTCTTGAGCAAGTCAGCTACCTGAAAGACTGAGTCAGCCTTCTGTAAAATGTGGATAGTATCTAACTCATAGGGATATCATTAGGATTAAATGAAACAATACACGCTAAAATCACTCTGATAAACCCTAAAGTGCTCTGTAAAAATTATGTTAAATAAATGGTTTAACTTAGTACTAACTGGAACACTTTGTTCCATAGGTGCTCTATTTCTGAGACATGCCAGCGTCTTTTTTATCTTAATGAAACCCAGTGCACAAAATACTTTTGTTCTTTGATCCCTGAGAATTTTGCAGTGATTCAGAGGAATCAACTTGAATGTTAGTTCTCACTGTACAGGTGTGGATGTTGAAAGTGCAAGACATTGAGAAAAATCTAGATCAAGGCCAAGGCGATTAGGCGGGGGCTGTCATATGCTTCTATCTCTCATAGCAACCCAGCACAAATGCTTGACAGATACTTGCTGAAACTGAAATGCCGATGAAACTCTTGATATGTCTGCTTTCTCCTGAGAATACACAAAAATTCTGGCAAACTGGATTGAAGCTAACGAAGGCTGTAATACTCTAGTATTAAATACTATGTACTTCCTAAATCATAGCATGTCAAATGAAAGATATTAAGGAAAACACTTCTTTTCCAGTTGAAAATAAATAAAAACATAGCAAATTTTAAGTAATGAAACTAAGAGTAATTCCTAATAAATGATATTTTAGAATTTGGTGGGATCTATTTCTAACTAAACTAAACCAGTTGTCAACATATGCTCAATGTCTATTAAAAAATAACAATAACAAAACCGATACATATCAACATCAGTAATTTGTAAAGTTTATTTATGCTTTATAGTAATCACTACACCCATCATGGGGTTCGAACCCACGACCCCAAAATCAAGAGTTAGAGTTGCACACTCCTCTGCCTGAGCCAGCCAGGTGCCCCAACATAAATAACTTTTAAAGGAAAAATAACTCTTCTAAAAATACTTAAGAGTTACATTTTTGCAAATCTCTTTGATATGTAGTTTTATAGAACAGAAATGGATGGCCATATCTGCTTCTGCATTCAATCTACTGAAGTATTACCTTAGAAAGTTCTAGAAAACATAATACACAAGCACACATTTCACGAGCTGTCGGTGTGCTGACATCATCACATGTCACAGGGCTCCCGGAAAGCTCCACTGTCCACTTGTTAAATGCAGAAATAACAACTTAGAACTATAATGGAAGTACTTTAGATCTTACAGACTCCCTGAAAGGGTCTTGGGAACCACTCTGGGAGGCCTAGACTAAACCTGAAGAACCAGTGCCCCGTTCCTAAATAAATACATTGTCACGATACGGTACTGAAACTTTATGTGAGGGAAAAAGAAAACCACTTTATGTTATTGGGGGAAGGAGGAGAGCGTCTGTATGTGTGATGAGGGGGAGTACAGCAGGCTCAATTCTCATCTTTCACAGTAGAAAGTCAACAGATAATATCAAAATAGTATCAGCCCAAAGACTTGAAAGCAGCACCACTGGGGGATAAAAATTGAGGGCTATAAAAACAATTTTTTTTGTTGTTGCCAGAACTATCTGAGGTGAAGCACCTTCTAACACAGTCTGGTAGGAAACACGTCGTTGTGGACTCTGCAACCTCTTTGACAATTTCTGAGACGAAATAATGGAAATAATTTTTTAGCAGCAATAAATTTACAGAGAAAAAATTAAGGTCAAATGTTATCGTAATAGTTTCCCGGGTACTGTTTAAATTATTTTATTATTATACCAGCATTTTGCTGCACTGAATCTACTAACTACTAGGATGCAGACATCTAATAATCCAGAAACTCGGCTCAGTGTCTGAGTACTGACCAGTACTAGTGTGGGTGATCAGCAGGTAAATAAATAAGCAGATAAGGTCAGCCAAGGAAGACTTCACATTATACAAGATTTGAGTTAGCTTCGCAAAGAGGACAAGGACTGCTAAGTTAGAGGTGTGGCCCAAGCAAAGGCAGAGTCTGGAGTGAGTAAACCATTGCCAAGCAACCTACTTCTGAGGGTAGATCAGATGTGCAGGCAAATCTGAGCGGAATAAAATCTCCCATATTTTGAGCAGGGAAATCAAATGGTAATGAGAAATGACTTTAAAAAGACCACCCATTTTTTGAAAGATCTCACATGGGGATAGTTGGTTATGTTCTGTAAGAAACTATATTAGGACTAAAGATCTGGTTCCAGAAATTTCACATGGGGATAGCTGAAATCAATGTAGATGAACCCCCAAATGAACAAGTATAACATAAGAAAATAAAAGCTTACAGAGTCTCAACTGACATTATCATTAAAAGCTGGTAAAAAGAGAAAAGAGAAGGTCACAAAGGCAGACAAATGAGACTAGCACCACAAAAGCTGAAGTCAAAAATATTTTAAGCATTAATCAATATCGTAAGAAAAGAGCAGCATTTAATTTGGTATTCTTTCTTTCCTGGATGTCTAGTAAGCATTGACCAATAGCACAAAAACAAAGATACAATAGATCACATACCTTTGTTTAGAATTCAGAAAGAAGCAAAGTGACCCTTGAAAACAGAAGTAGTTGACCCCTGAACAGCACAAATTTGAACTGTACCGGTCCACTTATAACGTGGATTTTTTTTTTTATAAACACAGTCCAATTCTGTAAACGTATCTTCTCTTCTTATGATTCTCTTTTCTCCAGCTTCCCTTTATTTTAAGAACACAGCTTTTTTAACATATAGAACATACAAAATATGTTAGTCGACTATTTACATTATTGATAATGCTCTGGTCAATAGTAGGGTGTTGAGTTTTTAGGGAGTCAGAAGTTGTATGTGGATTTTCAAATGCATAGGGGTTGGCGCTCCTAACCTGCATTGTTCAAAGGTCAACTGTTGGGACGCCTAGGTGATTCAGTCAGTTAAGCGTCTGCCTTCGGCTCAGGTCATGATCCCAGGGTCCTGGGATCGAGTCCCGTGTCAGGCTCCCTCAAGGAGCCTGCTTCTCCCTCTGCTGCTCCCCCTGTTTGTGCTTTCTCTCGCTCTGACAAATAAATAAAATCTTTAAAAAACAAACAAAACAGAAAACAAAGGTCAACTGTACCCTAATTTTCCC
Source organism: Neomonachus schauinslandi (assembly GCF_002201575.2). Taxonomy (NCBI): domain Eukaryota; kingdom Metazoa; phylum Chordata; class Mammalia; order Carnivora; family Phocidae; genus Neomonachus; species Neomonachus schauinslandi. The sequence goes on from NC_058408.1 coordinate 67,856,030, forward strand.
TACGGTAGGCAGTTTAATGATAGCTGCTGATGATGTATGCTAACTTGCAATGCAAAATTATCTCATTTAAAATGTAGCTTTAGGGACGCCTGGATGGCTCAGTCGTTAAGCATCTGCCTTCGGCTCAGGTCATGACCCCAGAGTCCTGGGATCGAGCCCCGCATCGGGCTCCCTCCTCAGAGGGAAGCCTGCTTCTCCCTCTCCCACTCCCCTTGCTTGTGTTCCCTCTCTCGCTGTCTCTCCTTCTGTCAAATAAATAAATAAAATCTTTAAAAAAAAATACAATGTAGCTTTATATCTATGGGTATTTTAAGAATTTCCCAAAGCTGATGGGAAGAAATTTTAGTTTCCTGGTTATTAAAATACAACAAAAATCCTAGCAATTTGGTCATTCACCCACGACAGTAAAATAAAATTCTGGAGTCTAACATACAATGATGATGACTATGTCAAAAACTACCATTGCATTCAGAGATCAGCAAAAATAGACACTTACCAACATACCAGGGAGCTTATGGAATATGTCGGTCTGCAGCAGAGACATTTAGTTTGGGTCCTCTGTTACTGCCTCTCTAGTTAGGACATGTGGTTTTCTTTGTTAATTACTTGAAGAGTTAAAATGCCATGTTTATCCTTTTCCATCGCTTTCTAACATAAGTAGTAATGAAAATTCTTCTTTGCTTTACTTAGGAATCTTTTTTGATTTCTTGTGCCCCTATGGTCCTTCTTAACAACGCAAGACACATATGCCATAAATTTGTGAAACCTGCAATTTTCCTGTGACACCTAATCTTAGTATCAAATCTCAGTTGATTCTAAGATGCACATTTTTTTCATATTTTAACATTTGACATCGGAATGGTCTTACAATTATAACTGGCACCATTTCTTTTTCAGATGGCTTAGATGCTGTGAAATATAAAAGGGTGGACTTCTTTGATTTTGTTTAATTCAATAAAAACTCTTCTGGGAAAAAAAAAGCACTGCTAGAATAATACACATATAAGTTGATCAAGATACATTCTGATTTCAAAAATGTTAAAACATGAAATTATATCTTAGAATTGAGGAAATACTGTAATGGAACCAGATTTTTCATGTACTTATTTAGTGCTCTACAGTTCTCAAATGAATACTTGATGCTTTTCTCCAATTAATCCGGAAGTTATTATTAATGATTAGGCTGCTTATCAATAACCCCCAAACTGGAAGGAACTTAAGACACCGGAACCTTTCTTTCTTTTTACAGAGAGAGAACATGGAGGCCTTAAGAAATTGTGTAATTTGTACAAAGTCAATCAAACTATTTAGTGGCAAAAGTGAAATTAAGAATTTAGGCTTCTAATTAGTATCTTTTTAGATTTAGTGATCTGCAGCTCTACAGAGTGAAACACTTATCCTAACTATTCTCAACTGGCCACAGTCTTGACTAATACCCACTGCTACAGACACTGCTGGCTGAGTCTCAAGTAGGACTTCTTGAGGCAATACGAGATCTTAAGGACATTAGTGGGTGTTCTCACCACACTGCTAAAGTTTAGAGAAATGGCGCTAGACCAAAATCTTTCTAGAATTCTTTCAAGGTTCAAAAACCAGAAGTCAATCATGAGGAAACAATGAGACAAATCTGCATTGTAGAACATTTTATAAGCCATCTGCCCTGATTCTTCAAAAAGCCAACTGCATTAAAGAATGAAAAAAGTAGGGAGAATGTTCTGGATTAAAGAGACAATGTTTTACTAGATTCAAAAGCCTTATCCCCCACCAAAAAAAAGCTATAAAGACATTTTGCGGATAACTGAGAAGTTAGAATATAAAATGTAATGTTAAATCCCTGGGAAGTGATAATACTGTGATTACATAAAGGATAAAATGTCATTATATTTGCATTTTACTTTCAAATGGCTTAATGAAATAATCTGTGTGGAGGACATACAACACACACATTTAGAGAGGGAAAGAATGAGCACACAAGTGAAAGAGATAGAGCAGATGTGGCAAAAAGTTAATGATGGGTGATAGAATCACTTAAAAAATTGTCTACACGGTGTGGATTGTCTAATATGTAATACCATATACAGAGAGACACGGAGTTAATTATCTGCAGGTAGAATTATAACAAATTTTAAGACTCTGGACTACAGGAAACAAACAGGGTTGCTGGAGGGGAGTTGGGTGGGGGGATGGGGTAACCGGGTGATGGGCATTAAGGAGAGCACTTGATGTAATGAGCACTGAGTGTTATATGCAAACTGATGAATCACTAAATTTTACCCCTGAAACTAATAATACAGTGTATGTTAGCTAAATTGAATTTAAACAAAAAATTAAAAAAAAAAATTACAACAAATTTTAAATTCTCTGGGTATCCCCCCCCCAGATGTTCACTTGGAAAGAAAATATAAATTTATTTTATTTTTAAAGATTTTTATTTATTTGAAAGCGAGAGTAAGAGAGATCACAGAGGTAGAGGGAGAAGCAGACTCGCCACTAAGTGGCGAGCCCAATGCAGGGCTTGATCCCAGGACCCCGAGATCATGACTTGAGCTGAAGGCAGACGCTTAACGGACTCAGCCACCCAGGCGCCCCTAAAAATGTATTTAAATATTAGCCTGAGCAAAACAATTAGGAAGAAAAGCCTGTTCCCAGGATTTCTATAATACCGCCTAGAAGCCAAATAGAACAGCTTTTCTGATTATTCTGGTTTTGATGATCTGTACCATCATTCTCCTCATTAATATAGGAATGGAGTGTTGCTTACAATGCAGCCTGACGCACTAATGCAAATGGCGACTCTTACTAATCACATACGAGCCACATCACCTTAATCAATTTTCATCCTTATTACGAAGATTTTTCTAGTCACCCAAGCTTCTTAAAATGGTCTTAAATTTAAAAAATTCTACTCTCCTCTGTTGGAGGTAAATATGAAGCAGCGCATTTTCTAGCACTACCATAGTGTATACAGAAAACATTTATTTCACAATGACATTTATTTTCTATCCTTTACTTGGAGTAGCACAGTTTTTGTTTTGTTTTTTAAAGATTTTATTTATTTATTTGACAGAGAGAGAGACAGCGAGAGAGGGAACACAAGCAGGGGGAGTGGGAGAGGGAGAAGCAGGCTTCCCGCGGAGCAGGGAGCCCGATGCGGGGCTCGATCCCAGGACCCTGGGATCATGACCTGAGCCGAAGGCAGACGCTTAACGACTGAGCCACCCAGGTGTCCCTAGTGCAGTGTTTTTAAGAACTACTTCATTAATTCAACAAACACTGAGTACTCATATTGAATCACAGACTACAGAAGGCCATCGGGATTCCTGATAAAAGGGTACGAGGAGCCTAAATTCAGTGCCCAACCGGCCCCTCCAAAGACAATTCCAATAGAATCTGTAAGTACAACCATGTTGCATTGGGAACTCAGAAGTACTACCCAGTGAGGTTCAGAAAAGAGGCACAGAGGCTGTACTGAGGTACTGACACTTAAGGTGTATTCTGAAGGAACAGATACTCTCTAGGAGGGGGGATGAAGGAGAGACTGCAGGCAGAAGCAGCACCTGCTGTGAGAGGCCTAGCATGTTTGGGAAACTCAACAGCTTGATGATGCCTGTTTCAATTGAGCTTAAGTCCAAGACGCTAGAAGTAGGTGGTCGGGAGAAACCTCGATCAAGGGTTATCTTTGGCTCCTAAACATCGCGAGACTGGATCCTACACATAGGCCATCCTTGGAAGCTAGGACCTTCTCCCATACCGTCTGAATCTGCCCTGCTCTGCTGACCAGGTTGTTCAGGTGCCTCTGGTCTGTTAGGAAATGATGATGATGTTAAGAGGTGGAAGTTGTTTCTCAACATTCTTACTTGCTGCCCCCAGCAAAAGGTGTCAACCCCGCAGGTTCTCAAAACAGTTTCTTAAACCTGGCCAGTCTGAGAAATAAAAAATGGTGGGAAAAGGGGGGAGTCTGAGCACTAATCTAGGACATCTGACACTTCAGACAATCACCTCATAGCTCTAATTAGTCACCCTGCTCCAGTCACTTCACTACATTGTACGTCATTTCTTTTCTGCTGGGAACGTTCTCTCACCTTTACTAAGGATAAACTGGATAAAAAACTCACTATCTTGAGGAAGCCTCTGATTAAGTGCTCCCGATTAACCTCAACAGTCTTGTATTTCTTATCTTTGCATTTGTTATTCTGGTGCTAAGTGTGCTCAAGGAAGGTGTGTCCATTCCGTCTTCATGACACTCTGGGCAGGGTTACTGGTTGAACCCCTTCACTTTAGGACTAGAATCTGCAGGAAAAATGAATTGTCCCCTAAATATTATAATCTCCAACCTGTACTTAAGTACCTGTTAATAAAAATAACCCAATGATGAGATGGTGGGGAAAAACCACAAATCATCAATGCATAGAATATATTCTCCATAACACCGCCACAAAGAGCCACGGTTTGCAAAGTGTGGTCTAGGGACCCCTGGGATTCCCAAGATCCTTTTGAGGGTCTGTGAGGCCAAACTATTTTCATAATACTAAGACATTATTTGCCATTTTTACTCTTTCTTCCATAACATACAGTGGACTCTTCCAGTGGCCACATGACACATGATAACATTATTTTTCTGACCACTAAGTATGTACTGTCTCTTCCTGTGTCTTCTGGAATTTTCTAAGGTAAGCTCTTAGGGTCCTCAATAACTTTTAAGAGTATAAAGATGTCCCGAGGTAAAAAAAAATTTGAGAACTACTGGCATAGAGCAAGAGATAATAAGGAAAAGCGCTTGCCTATTAAAAAAAAAAAAAGAGTAATGGTTTCTCATTTTCCTTCATATTTCCTACGAATCAACCTTCTCTATAAAATTTTCTAACCTATTTGAACAAAAGATGAAAAAGGAACTATAAATGGGTAACAGATTTAACTAGCTAGAGTGCTCTAGAGAAATAGCTCGGGATGAAAGTATGTATGTATTTTGTTACCTACCAGAAAACTTCATTCCAGATAATGAGCAAGACTTCTGAATTTAACCTTCAGTCATATTTATGTCCTGAACCACTAACAGGATTCCATTAAATTTACAGGAGCTCCCCACTGAAATCATAGAGGAAAAAATTTGATAGGATCCCTCTGAAACAGCTTTTAAAAAAGCCTTCCATACTCATTTTTCAGTGAGTGAGAACACTATGCTCACAAGTCAAAATCAAAGGCTCAAACTTGGCTTAGATACACTCCCGAACTGGGGGTAGGACCTCACTTTTTAACCTTTGCCACTTGTTTCAAAAATTCTCACCCCATCAAGAGGGCCTAGGTGACAATCTAACGCTGCATCAGCACAAATTTGTCTCACTTACTGAAAAAACAACTCAAAGTACAAGTTTTGTCACTTCAAAAGCTGTGTTCCACCAAATAATTTTAAATACATTGGAAGAGTTAAATATTTAAAGAGATATTTCTGTGTAACCAATATCTCTAGGCTCTGGGTACAGTTTTGGAGCAATAGTCAATGGCAGGAAAAACGAACAAACCAACCAACAATTCAATAGGCATTTGGACAATCCCTTGGTAAGAACTGGACTGGAGAGTCGAATTTCAATTATTCATGGCAACAGGAAGCAAAGACTATCATCAACTAAACTGCACAAAGAACTGAAAAATGTTATTTTAGCAGTTTCAACCGAGAGAAAATCTTTTAAAGAAAATACAGAGTAATGAGTACATGGCTTGTGTGCCTGTCCTCTAATTTAGGTGCTAACCACAATTACAACTGAGGTCCTAATAAGGCAAGTAAAGTGGGAAGAAAGAAAAAATCCAAACATCCAAACAATACATAAACTAGTTCATCAACCACTGAGTAGTTGACATTTAGCTTTATGGAAACTAATTCTATTCTTAATTAATATCATTCTCGTCAAAGCATATCCAGCCTTAATTCCACTAAAAAAAAATACTTAAAATGAAAGGACCTATGTAATGTGTACTCCAGATAGCAGCATACATACTAAAGTTCCTTGATTTTTTGGCAAATAGCCCATTAGGTATAAGTAAAGCACCTACCAGGCACTGTTTCTACCCTGCCAATTTCATTAAAAGACCACAATTAAATTAATGCTGACATCTAGTGGCAAGAAAGAACATCTTCTTTTATAATGCTACCTGAATTGAATTGTACCTTACAACACAGAGCCAATCAATCTGAAACCAGACACTTCCAAATCCCCACAAAAGATTAACCACTTAATCTAAGAATTATCTATTAAACTTAAGTAAACAAAAGAATAAGAAACATTACTAAACCAGAGGGAAAAGACCCATCTTTGAGACATAAAATTGACGGCAGAATCTTTTGGGGGGCAGGGGGGAAGAGGGTGGTGGTGCAGGGGATGGTAAGGAGCTCCTTATGAAAAATCTTTGTTTCAAACTACAAATCTGTACCCTTAAAAAGCTAGAATAGAGGACTGCTTTAAAATTAAGAATGCAACTGAATATTTCACTTGAAAGAGATGTCATTTATTAATAAACTGTGGGATGTCCTAAGAAGCTAGTTTTCCCCCTCAAAAAATGTTTTTAATTTTTAAAAAAAGTACACGACTGACGAACAAAAAACCAGTTTTCCCCTACACTTACAAACCAAAACTGTGACTATTCCAAGCTTTACAAAGCTTGGAACCACTGTCTGGCTGAGAGGCTCAATTCAATCAAATGTTATGCCCAACTATGTACAGCATGAATCTTGATCAAACACCATCCTTTATAAAAATCGGAAGGAATATTTAAGATTCTATACGGAATTCTAGGATGACATGTTTGGGGAATTCAGGGACAATCAATTTTGAAATATGACTTTTCAACTGAGGAATCTTCCATTCTGCAGGGTGGCGTGGTAGACCTGCTGGGCTACTAGGAAAAAAAACCTGGTCATCAGTTTGAATCAAATTAATAAACTTTCTTTAAAAAGTATGATCTCCTTTCCAAACGTAATTAGAATCAAATTTAAACCGGAGGTGTAAACCTAAAATGTGGCACATGAACGAGAAAATGCTGTCCACACTACATTCAGAAATATGTCTTTGTCCTCTTATAAACAATTCCAAACACAGATTTAGCCCCTACACACAGTCGGCTTGCAATCACTTCAAAATGTCCACCTCCTTCAATTTCCTTCCCACTTAAAGATAAATCCCCCGACAGGAAGCAAAAGATCTTACTGAACTAAGACATTCATCAAACCTTCAGTCCACGCTGTGGAGCGAGGTAAATGCCTTCTTTCTGTAAATCACTGAACTACTGTGATTTGAAGCTGGCGGGTGGGCGTTAAGTCACTAGTTAGAAAATGAACTGCAAGAGAAACCAACCCTGTCCAGGGGCGAGGTGCTCCCCGAGGGTGGGAAGTGTCGGGGCGAGGCCGAGCCGGACGCGCTCTCGGTGGGCTCTACTTTACTGGTCACCTGGGGAGCTGGGGCCACCAAATGGCGTTCACGCCCCTCGGAGCCCCCACCGGGTTTGGGGAGGCCTCCCCGACCCTACTTCATCTTCTCCAACCGGGAAACCTGGGTCGGCGGTTGGGGGAGAAGGCGGGGGTGGACACAGTGCGTGATTCCTGCGGACCGACCAAACCTGGCTGGGCCCGGCCAGGGGCCGGACGCTGGTGCACAAAAGGCGGCGGCCGGAGCCTTGGGGCCGGCGCTCAGGCCGGGCGGCGCTGGGACGCCCAACTCCCGCCGCCGCCCCGCTTCCGGGCCGGGGCAGCGAGACCCTAGCCCCGCGGCAGGAAGGGGGGACGACCCCGCCGCCCGGCACCGGGACTCCGCGTCCTGGAGCCGTCTGCGGCTCCCCCCCCGGGGGACGCGCTCCCCTCTCCGCCCCTCCCCAGACCTCGGCCGGCGGAGGGGGCGGCGGGGGTCCCGCGGGGGCCTCACCAGGCGGAGCTGGCTAATTTCGTCGTAGGACATAAAGCTGAGGATGTTCTCGATGGCTACGATGGGCAGCGCCACCAGCGTGTTGTTTTGAGGCAGCTGGTCGGGAGCCAGCGCCGGGGCTAGGGGCGCCTGGGAGCCCGGCTGCGGGGCCGGGGGCGGGGGCGGGGGGGGCAGTCGCTGGGCAGAGCCGATGGCCGAAGAGGGGCCGCCGTCGCTGTGGCCGCCGCCTCCTTCCTCAGCCATCCGCTCCTCCGACGCCGCCGCCATCTTGGGGGTTTGATTCCTTCCCCCCACTGCAAGGGGACCAGGGGCGCTTCCGATGCGTCACTTCCGCCTTGGGACGCGGGGGCGGGCCCTCGGAGGGGCGGAGCCTGCGCGGTGGCCGGCGGCCCCGGGCGCTTGAGGTGCTGGTGAGGCCCGGCGGTGTCCATCCCGGGGAGGCGACCTTTGGAGGCCTTCTGATCCGAGGCCGGCAGGGACCGGAGGGTGAGGGAACCCTGTCCATTAGAGTGCTGTCCGCCGGGGCGGTTTTCTTGGCGCTCCTCCTGACGCGGGGCGGGGAGAGTAGTGTTGCCTGGCGAGTATAGACGCGACGTGTGTTAGAGCGTCGTCGTTTGTGGAGAACCAGGTAATGGTCCCTTTAGGCGAATGACGAGAGTGAAGTACTGATTAAAGCTACCGTGTGCAGGAACCTTGAAAACTTCGTGCTAAATGAGAGAAGCCAGACCCAAGGACAACATTCGTCTGGGGATGTATGCAGCCGCCAAGGCCGAGGAAGGCGGAGGACCCAGGGGCGGGCTTCGCGGGTCGGGGGCACGGAGGGAAGGAAAGGCGTCCGGCTGCGGGGCGGGGGCCCTGCTGCGGGGGTGAAGTGGGGGGCGGAGGAGCGGGGCGGGGCGGCGGGGGGACGTGCAGAGAGGAGGGAGACGCATCCCGCCAGGATGCTTCAGGGTTGGAGAGCGTGGGTGCACAACCTTGCGAGTACACGAAAACCAGTATGTTAAAGTGGTTGGTCCACTGTGTGAATTGTATCCCAAAAACATTGGTTTAGGCAAGAGTCATCAAAAAATGCTAAAAGGAGAAAGTAGGTCGTCTCAAAATAACTCCCCACAAGTTACATGTTAATTACAAAGATAAATAAGTTTGCAATAGAGAAATTTGGTGGACAACTACCATAATCATATCATTAACACTAACATCAGGCGTTTTGAGAGGAATGGACATCGTGTACGTCATGATATGATATCCTCAAAAGAACGTGACACAAGATAGTATTGCTGAAAAAAAAAATAAAAGCATAACCTTTATTTGAGGTAGGCAAATCTGGTTAATTGTTCCATGCTCTTCAAAAACGTTGTCATTTTGTGCCAGATTAAAAGAGACTAACGAGGTAAGATAACTACGTTCATGGGTGATTTTGAATTGGATCCTGGATTAGGAAAAACAGCTAAAAAGAACATTATTGTGACAATTGGCAAAATTTGAATATGGATTATATATTAGATAATGTAATCATTACATTTTTTGATTTGGATAATTTTATTGTGCTCTTAAGAGAATGTCCTTGTTCTTAGGAAATACACGTTGAAGTATTTAAAGGTAAAGGGGCATATCTCAATTTGATCTCAAATGGTTCAATAGATAGAGAATGAGATTAATAAAACAAATATAATAAATGTTAATAAGTGGTGAATCTGGATGAAGAGTATACAAGAGTTCCTTGTACTTTTTGCAATTATTTCAAAATAAAAACTTTTTAAAGGTTGTGTTTGTGAAAATCAGTAAAGGATGCAGAAGGGGAGGTTGGAAGGGGGAGCCGCATCACTCAAGGTCAACTACAGATCCAACAGAAGAACCCTCCCCAGGGAAGAATCCCGAATTACAGGCCCCCACAGGGAAAGATGGGCACTGCATTTCTTACAGGAAGTGAGCATCCCAGCAGCGCCGCCGGTGACAAACCACCGTCACCCCGAACTCCTGTTTTTCTCCAGTGGACTTTGCTTCAAAGCAACCCTCCCAACATCCTCCTTCTTGACCATAAAACCACATTCCTCTCCTTCATATGTTGGACTTGCCTGTGGTCTTGTCATAGCTTGCGTGTTGCAAACTGCAATTCTCTGCTGTTCCCAAATCCCCTTGCACAGGGAAAGTAAGTGGCTTATTTTTAAGGTTAATGCTTAATATTTCTATATTTTTATATTCTCATAATATTCTATAACAAAGGTAAGGGTGCACAGATGACTAAATTTTGAAGCTTTGTCTTCTTAGTCCTGGGTCTTAATCTCAGTCTCAGTGTGTCCCTTCTTTTGCAGCTCTGGTTTGGAATCTAAGGGTTGCAAAGTAGATGCAGAAACTGCAGGAGAAGCTAAGTGTGAGTAAGGGCCATGGGCAAGGGTGCAAGTAACACGAGATTAACTGGGGGTGGGGTTCGCTGGTCACAATGGGCACACTTTCGGGTGACGGGCAGTAAGGAGGGCATGGGGTATAGTGAGCACTGGGTGTTATATACAACTGCTGAATCACTAAATTCTAACCCTGAAACAAATAATACACTATATGTTAACTAATTGAATTTAAATAAAAAACTAAAAAAAAAAAAAATTGGCACACTTCCCCATTCACAGGCTCTTAAACAACTGATCACTTCACCTATCTTGTTGCAATTGTGAGACCCTTTGAAGTTTTTCTTTCGTTTTTCTGCCCCCCCATGTTTAGCATTCCATAAATGCTTTATGCCTAAATGTTTCTGATATACTTGCAAATTTATGAAATGTTGTTTCATCACCCCTAATACATTGTAAGTTCACTTTTTTACTTAGGGTATTGTTCTCTATAAAACCTATTACAGTTTGGTCTGAAATGAAACCTCATTTTATTCAAGTTTGCTGCCTTTTTTTTTTTTAATATTTATTTATTTGAGAGAGTGTGCCTGCATGCAAGCTGGGGGTGGGGTGGGGCAGAGGGAGAGAATCTTCAAGCAGACTCCCCACTGAGCATGGAGCCCCTAACAGGGCTTGATCCCACCACCTTGAGATCACGATCTGAGCCAAAACTGAGTCCTATGCTTAACCAACTGAGCCACCCAGGCACCCCCAAGTTTGATACTTTCTTAATAGGCTAGTTGAAATTGGACTTCTATAAGTGGAACTATGCTTTAATTACATTTTTTTTTTGAGATTTTATTTATTTATTTGAGAGAGAGAATGAGAGAGAGCACATGAGAGGGGGGAGGGTCAGAGGGAGAAGCAGACCCCCCACTGAGCAGGGAACCTGATGTGGGACTCGATCCCAGGACTCCAGGATCATGACCTGAGCCGAAGGCAGTCGCTTAACCAACTGAGCCACCCAGGCGCCCCAAATTACATTATGGCAACTCTCATAAAGGAAACTTAGAAAATCCTTTAAAAAGTGAATCATCCCTGGGCGCCTGGTTGGCTCAGTTGGTTGAGCGACTGCCTTCGGCTCGGGTCATGGTCCTGGAGTCCCGGGATCGAGTCCCGCGTCGGGCTCCCTGCTCGGCAGGGAGTCTGCTTCTCCCTCTCCCACTCCCCCTGCTTGTGTTCCCTCTCTCGCTGTGTCTTTATAAATAAATAAATAAATTTATTAAAAAAAAAAAAAAAAAAAAAAAAAAAGTGAATCATCCCTAACTTAATTTGTTCTGTAAATCCACTAGTTACATCCAGTTTTGTTTTGCTTGAAATGGGTTTGTGAAAAGCCTTCCTACTCCCTTATCTCTCCATCTGTGGTGGTCAACTAGTTAACCTAGGGTCCACTGACCACGGATCTTCACAACAGAATACAACTTTGGAAACAATTTAAGCCACTTCCTGCCAGTAAGCTCATTCAAACTATACTCTGTTTATGGATATTGGATCTGGTGCCCTTATATTCCCTATACATTTTTTTTAATAGAGAAAATTTCAAAACACATGGTTTCTTCGTTTCAATTATTGAAATCAAAGTTTGCTTTGAAGATGCTTTCCAATCAAAACAAATACTTGTAACTAAAACAAATATTTGAACTTCCTGGAGTTCTGGGTTCTCAATGAGGCTTTGTGCCAGTCGAGTACTATAGGACCTTTGCAAGATGGTGATCTCTGGTATAGGATGGAAGTATGCATCTCAAGATCTGTGTGTTTCTTGTTTCATGTTTACATGGGAGAATAGCGTTACCTTCCTTCTTTTATCTCACACATATGAAGATGAACTGATAGAGCAAATGGGTGGAGTTTTGAATTCCTCTAAGTCAATTTACTACAATGCAGATACTGTCCATTATGTACATTATTTTGGTCCCCCTTATCCATCAGCCTTCCTGGTCAGGATGTGTTGGCTTGGGTGCAGTCGGGTGTGGGGAAGGGTGACCTGTGCTATGGCACCTCCACCGGAAAAAGGACTTTATATATGAAAAAGAGGAAACCCAAACCAGGAGCTCATAGACTAAAAAGATGTTTGGGGGCACCTGGGTGGCTCAGTTGGTGAAGCATCTGCCTTTAGCTCAGGTCATGATCTCCGGGTACTGGGATCAAGTCCCATGTTGGGCTCCCTGCTCTGCAGGGACCCTGCTTCTCCCTCTCCCTCTGCCCCTCCTCCCTGCTTGTGCTCTCTCTCTCAAATCAGTCAATCTTTTTAAAAAAGAGAGATTTGAGAGTTTCTACAGATTGTAATTAGCTATGTTTTTAATTCTAGTAAAAAACCCAAAATTTATCATCTTAAAAAAAAAACCAACTATTTACCATCTTAGCCATTTCTAAGTGTTCAGCTCAGTAGTGTTGAGTATATTCACACTGTTGTGCGACCAATTCCAGAAGTCTTTCATTTTGCAAAACTGAAATTCTACACCCATTAAACAACTCCCCCTTCCCTGCTGCCCCCCACCCTTGGCAGCCACATTTCCACTTTCTGTTGCTACAAATTCAACTACTCTAGATACCTCATCTAAATCAACTAATATTTGTTTTTTGTGTGACTGGTTTATTTCACTGAGCATAATGTCCTCAAAGTTCATCCGTGATGTAGTGTGTGTCAGAGTCTCCTTCCTTTTAAGGGCTGTATAATATAATATTCCTTTGGAGCCATACACAGCAGTAGGATTCCTGGATCATATGGTAGTTCTATTTTTAATTTTTTGAGGCACTGCCATACTGTTTCCCTTAGCAGCTACACTATTTTAGTTTTATATTCCCATCAACGGTGTGTGGGGGTTCCAGTTTCTGTCCATCCTTGCCAACACTTGTAATTTTGTTTTTTGGATAGTTGCCTGTGGTTGTTAATGTGAAAATGTTGGGGTTCAGAGCGAACAGTCAAGAAGGAATTCTTGAGACATCTTCAGTGCAGAAAGGTGGTTTTATTAAAGCTCGGGGACAGGACCCATGGACAGAAAGAGCTGCTCTGCGGTTATGAGGAGTGACTGATTCTATACTTTCAAGTTGGGAGGGGATTAGGGAGAGTGTAAGTCTCTATGGAATTTGGAAGCAAGGCTTCCAGGACCTTGTGGCGCTGTTGTTAGGAAAAGGCCATTTTTTACTGTCTAGTAAAACCTGAGTCATGAAACCCTTCAGATGTATATCGGTGGGTCATATGCTTGGGAGATGATTGCCAATGTGTATCTTGTGGGGCAGAGATAAAGGAAGTCTCCAAAGAAATTTTTTTTTTTTTTTAATAAGAGACAGACAGCACGAGAGGGAAGAGGGTCAGAGGGAGAAGCAGACCCCCCACTGAGCAGGGAACCTGATGTGGGACTCAATCCCGGGACTCCAGGATCATGACCTGAGCCGAAGGCAGTCGCTTAACCAACTGAGCCACCCAGGCGCCCTCCAAAGGAATTTTTATATGTTAAAGTAGACTTACAGGATCCTGGGGGTCAGGCTAAGATTGCCTTTTGCCCTTAGCCAAGTATTAACATCAAGGCAGCTGAGCTCCCAGAGGAAGGTCACTCTGCCTGTCTCAAGCACTTGTCAGTGGGTTGTAAGTTGCAAGGAAATTTCATTTTTTTCTATATTTCTTTTACCTTTGTTCTCCACAACAGTTTTAATTTGCATTTCCCAAATTATTAGTGATATTGAGCATCTTTTCACATGTTGGCCATCTGTGACATCTCTTAAAAAAATTTTTTTTGAAGCTTTTATTATTTATTTATTTGAGAGGGAGAGAGAATCCAAGCAGACTCCCTGCTGAGCACGCAGGGCTTGATCCTATAATCGCCAGATCACGACCTGAGCTGAAACCAAGAGTCGGACGTTCAACCGACTAAGCCACCCAGGCGCCCTTGCCAGTTTTTATTTATTTATTTATTTATTTATTTATTTATTTATTTTTATTTAAAAGATTTTATTTATTTATTTGACAGAGAGACACAACGAGAGAGGGAACACAAGCAGAGGGAGTGGGAGAGGGAGAAGCAGGCTTCTCACAGAGCAGGGAGCCCGATGCGGGGCTCGATCCCAGGACCCTGGGATCATGACCTGAGCCGAAGGCAGACGCTTAACGACTGAGCCACCCAGGTGCCCCTATTTATTTATTTTTAAAAAGATTTTATTTATTTGAGAGAGAGAGGGAGAGAGAGCACAAGCAGGAGGAGAGGCAGAGGCAGAGGGAGAAGGAGACTCCCTGCAGAGCAGGGAGCCTGAGGCAGGACTCGATCCCAGGACCTGAGATCATGACCTGAGCTGAAGGCAGACGCTTAGCTGACTGAGCCACCCAGGTGCCCCCTCTGCCCAGTTTTTTTTTTTTTTTAAAGATTTTATTTATTTGACAGAGACACAGCGAGAGAGGGAACACAAGCAGGGGGAGTGGGAGAGGGAGAAGCAGGCTTCCCGCGGAGCAGAGACCCCGATGTGGGGCTCGATCCCAGGACCCTGGGATCATGACCCGAGCTGAAGGCGGACGCTTAACAATTGAGCCACCCAGGTGCCCCTCTGCCCAGTTTTTAATTGGGGTATCAGTTTTGTTGTTGCTGAGTTGTCTGACGTCTTTTTATATTCTGGATATTAACCCCTTATCAGATACATGATTTGCAAATAATTTCTCCCATTCTGTAGGTTGCCTTTCCCTTCTGCTGATTGTGTCCTTAGATGCACAGAAGTTTTCAAGTTTGATGTCGTCCATTTGTCTATTTTGTCTTTGTTGCCTGTGCTCTGGTGTCATATGCAAGAAATTGTTGCCAAATATAGCGTCATGAAGTTTTCTCTATGATTTTTTTAAGGAGAGTTACAGTTTTATTTTATTTTATTTTATTTTTTTAAAGATTTTATTTATTTGACAGAGAGAGACACAGTGAGAGAGGGGACACAAGCAGGGGGAGTGGGAGAAGGAGAAGCAGGCTTCCCGCGGAGCAGGGAGCCCGATGCGGGGCTCCATCCCAGCACCCTGGGATCATGACTTGAGCCAAAGGCAGATGCTTAACGACTGAGCCACCCAGGCGCCCCTAGGAGAGCTATAGTTTTAGATCTTTCATTTAGGTTTTTGATCCATTTTGAGTTAATTTTTGTATATGAAGTGAGGAGGGGTCCAGCTTCAGTCTTCCACATGTGTTTGTCCAGTTTTCCCAGCACCATTTGTTGAAGCGCCTGCCCTTTCTCCATTGATTGGTCTTGGCAACCTTGGCAGAGACCATTTGACCATATATATGAGAGTTAATTTCTGGGCGCTCTACTCTATTCCTTTGGTCTGTATGTCTGTCTATTTTTTTTTTTTTAAGATTTAAAAAAATTTTATTTGAGAGAGGGAGCACGCATGAGCAGGGGGAGGGGTAGAGGGAGAGGGAGAAGCTGACTCCCCACTGAGCGCAGAGCCCGACTTGGGGCTCGATCCCAGGACCCTGAGATCATGACCTGAGCCGAAGGCAGACACTTCACTGACTGAGCCACCCAGGCTCCTGTATGTCTGTTCTTACACTAGTACCACAGTCCACAATGTTTTGTTTAGTATAGTTTTGTAACAAATTTTGAAATCAATCAAGAAGTGCGGCTCCAACTTTGTTCTTCTTTAAGTACCTTTTTTAAGACCCATCCTGTGACCAGATGAGAAGTTCCCTGTTGTGGCCAGTGCCTGAAATGCTATCATTAGATGCTTTCTTTTTAGTTTAAAGCTTTGACTCTACAGAAAGATAGCCCACTGACCTTCAGTTCAGCAAATGTTTATTGGTTGCTAAACAGGTAAGATGCTGGGAAGACACCAAGATAAATAGTGTTTCCCACCCTCAAGAGGATGGGGTCTGGCTGCAGTATTGATCGTCACATGGACAGCAGAACTGACCCCACTGGGTACCTCCTCATTTCCTCATACACAGTCTTCCTAAAGTTGTACATTCAGAAAGATAAGTTGCATTTCCTGGACTGAACATTCTTCAGACCAAGAGATTCAGCAACCTGTGCCCTCCCGCCCATTCGCATAGTCTGCAAACAAAACTGATGCGAACATCTAAATAGGAGTTGTTACTTCCAAGTTGAAGCATCAGGGAACACTTCACAGAAGAGGTTACAGGTCAGCCTGGCCTAGAAGGATGGTGGTGTTGGGGTCCTTGCTGAAGCTTTCTTCATGAACAAGCGAAGGAAGGTGTGAGGGCATTTCAAAGAAAAGGAACAGTAAGAGCAAAGAGCGTGAACTATGCAACAGGTAGGGGGTTGCTTGTGGACTCCTTGGGGCACCAGCTCCTGTGGTGCACAGTTGTCAGTGGCACCCAGTGGCCAACGGCCTCCCCTGGCACCGCCTGCTCCCTTGGGTGGCTAGTGGTGAAGTGCCACTCCTGGGACACCTCCCCAAGAACAGCCTTCCCTGGCGTCCTGGAGATCAGGTTTTGGTGAGTTCCCGAGGGCAGATTTCCAGCCCATCCTATCAGCACTGCCCCACAGCCATGCTCGGCCATCCTCTCAGCCACTGCTGTGCCCTCCAACAAGGCTGGGTCTCAGCCCCAAGGGAGCCTCTCCCTTGGAGGCTGTATCTCAGCTCCCAAGCTGTGGCTGCTCCTTCTATTTGCCGAGCCTGCATTAGAGCCCTCTTTCTTGCTTACTAGCCAGTGTCTCGTTCCCATCCACTGCTATGGTTATGAAATCTTGGTGTTTGTGTGAACCGACTGCCGCCATCTTGAACAAATCCCCCATGATGGCCACTCTGACCAGAAACCTTCCGGAGCGCAGCCCCCGCCCCATTCTTCCCTTGGTTTAATCACACCCGTCCCTGTGCCCTCAAGGCACAAGTCCCTGATCTGCAGGGAGATCTGACTGTGACACACCCTGATTCTCAAGCCTCACCCCTGGGTGGTCCCAGCTGTACTCCTAGCCTCTAGGGCTGTGAAAGCAGGTCCTGCAGGAGCTGGGGTTTGGAGATCTTATCTGGTGGGCACCCAGGACTTGCTTCTTCCCTAAGTCCCCTTAATAAAGCCATTTCTGGTCAAGCAGGACTTGTCAGCCTTTGGTGTCTGTCTTACGGCTCCTTTGGCCTCTGGAGGTCATTTTGCTCATACACTCCCCTCCAGGGAACAATATTAAACTCTTCCTGCTCAAATTACTCTATGGTTTCTCTCTCTTTATTGGACTCAGACTGATACAGTAGCGAAATTTTTTTTTACAGTGAAAATCTTTCAAGAACCCTAATACAGACCTTTTCTGGTAAAGCCAGGTGGACGGTCCAAGTCTTGCCCACTCAATCGCCCTCTTGTTCCCTGAGGCAGCTTCTCTAAAACCAACAATCTGCAAACACTTGACAATCATTGCTGTGGGCAGTTGGGAGCCATTCGGAGGTAGAGGAGTGACTGGGTCAGTTGTGTGTTTTGGGGGAGTAATTCTGGTGATAACGAGACTAGATTGGAAGGTAGAGAGCTGGTTCGGAGGGATGCCAGTTAGGAGGATGGTCAAGGAAAAATAAGACTTTGGATTTGAATTAGAGGAGTGACTTTTAGAGTGGAAAAGAGAAAAACACACAGAGTTAAAAATCGTTAAAATTGACAGGCCTGAAACAAACTAACAGTACTAGAAATGTGGTACTGGAGAAGTTAAAGACGACCCTGTCCTATAAATTCAGTAGAGGATTGATGTAGGAAAATGTTGGGGTCCGGAGCCGTCAGCCAAGAAAGAATTCTTGAGACGTCTTTGGTGCAGAAAGGTGGTTTTATTAAAGCTCGGGGACAGGACCCGTGGGCAGAAAGAGCAGCTCTGCGGTTGTGAGGAGTGACTGCTTCTATACTTTCAAGTTGGGAGGGGGTTAGGGAGAGCGTAAGTCTCTAAGGAATTTGGAAGTAAGGTAAGGTTTCCAGAACCTTGACGGGGAGGGGGGCTAGCTGTTAGGAAAAGGTCATTTTATACTGTCTAGTAAAACCTGAGTCATGAGACCTTCGGATGTATATCAGTGGGTCGTATGCTTGGGGGGTGACTGCCAACGTGTATCTTGGGGAGTAGAGATAAAGGGAGTTTCCAAAGGAATTTTTGTGTGTTAAAGTAGACTTACAGGATCTTGGGGGGTTGGGCTAAGGTTGCCTCTTGCCCTTTGCCAAGTATTAATCAAGGCAGCTGAGCGCCCAGAGGAAGGTCATTCTGCCTGTTTCCAGGACTTGTCAGTGGCCTGTAAGCAGTAAGGAAATTTAATTTTTTCTTTTGCCTTGGTGTCTCACATCAGGATGACTGATATAGCATTGAGGGAGGCGAGGGTGACAGGAAGGGGCCAGGTTGGGGTGGGAGGAGAGAAAATGAGTCTGATTTGGGCCGTCCAGAGAATGCTAGCCGTAGCTCTAATTTATCGAATAGTCCCTATGATTCCCTGATTCTCTCTTTATCCTCTGTTTCTAAATGTGCTTTGGATTTTGTGTTAATCAGGGAAGACAACAGACACAGAGACAGCCCCTTGAAGGAAGTCTTTGCTACCTGTAGTCCCCGAGAGAAGGGCCTTGCCAGGCCAGGCCATGTGGGGGAGCAGGGGGAACGGGGAAGTCTGGCCCAGAGCCTTCATGCAGCTTTCACAGGGAGGGACTGGTGAAGCAGGATGAGCAAGTTGACCGAGTGTAGGGTTGCCTAGTTGGAATAATTTTGGTGGGCTCTGCGTTACAGGAGGGTCTAGTACCGGGCCCTGGGGTGATTTAGGGCAAGGGGACAGTCTTCTGAACTGCCAGAGGCTGATAAAAGGAGGTGGATGGAGTCTGGATGGGTTGGTCTGAGTCCAAAGGCAGGTTATTTGCTCTCTCTAGGAATATGCTGACCCTGGGAGGGGCAACCCCTCCCCCAGATCGGAGAAGCCCCAGACACCAAAGCATCATAAATCTAGAAACAGAGCACATGCCATCATGTCCCTCTGCTCTCAGGGATCCTCTCTTTTCAGTCTTAGCTGCTTACACCCATGGTCACTTTCTGTGCCTACCACTTTCTGTAACTTCGTCAAACGTGTTCCAAGCATCTGTCTTTGCAGTTCACTCTCTTACCTCGATGTTGATCATCCTCTGAACCCTGGAGCTACCCCTGCTGCTCCTACTGACTTGTTTACTGCCCCTCGTCGGGCTCGTGGCACCTTCCTGCCCGATGTTTCAAGCTTCGGGGACTCATTACCACTTCTCCAGGCAGGGGACCTCTACTCTCTTGCCCTTATTGCTTTGTCATGCTTCGGGCTCGAACGTGGTTAGCATGCTCTCTACTTAACCCTGCCTGCACTAGCAGGCTGAGCATGGCTGCTGACAGATATGCAACTGTACTGACCATTCTCGCTTTAACTTCCCGATCACCACCCTCAGGTGGGCCTCCCTGCTGCTCTGCAGTCACTGTACGTTTCCCAAGTTCACTCTGCCCACCATTTTCCTAAGTGATTATTTCATACCCTCCCTTCTGTTCTCAAATCTTCCATACACCCCCCCCCCCACGACTCCATTCAGTGGTGACCTGGCTTCTTACATCAATGACAAAAACAGACACAGTCACGAGAACCTCCGCCAGTCCTGTCCTACCTTGTCTGCTGACCTGCACCTGCCCACGTGCTCCGCCTTCTCCTTTGTTCCTTGGACACGCTTGGCTAGCTCCCAGCGCCGCTGACCTTCCACTTACACGCCACATCCTGCCTTCTGTCCGCTGCTCCAGGACTCACTCCACAATCCTTTCTCACCTCTACAATTTCTCTCTTTACCTGATATTTCTGTTCGGGTACGCTCACGCCGCTGGTTTGCCATCTTCGAAGAAGAATCTCTCCACCTCACCTGCCCTTCCAGCCACTGCTCCATCCCTCCTTCCCCTCCCTGCAAAACTTCTGGAAAGAATTGGCTGTGATTCTGCCCCTAACTTCTCATGTTCCCTCTCGATCCTGTTCCAACTGGGCCTTTACTATGATCATACACCTCCAAAATTGCTCTTATTAAGGTCTAAGGCCAATTTTCAGTTCTCATCTTACTTGACTTGTCAGGAGCATTTGATGCATTGATTGCTTGACCCTCTTCGGGACTTTGTGCACCTGCCTTCACGTCACCTGCCACCTGGGTTTCCCATCTACCCACTAGTCTCTCTTTGTCCCCCTGATCCCTTAAGGTTGGAGTCGTCAGAGCTCAATTCTTGGACTTCCTCTCTTTATTGTCTACACTCGCTGATCTCCCCCAGTGCCTTTAAAACGAGAGTATCTCCAGCCCAGTCCACGTTGTGAATCTGAGATTCAAATATCCAACAGCCTAAGGAATATCTCCATCTGGATGTGTAACAGGCATCCCAAATTTAGTAAGTCCCCACATTGCCATATCCCCAGCTGAGCTCCGTCAGACCTGCTCTTTCCACAGACTTCCTCATCTGCATAAGACTTCACCCTGCCCATTGCTCAGGCCCCAAAACTTGAAGTCATTCATTAAAAAAACAACAATTTTATCGAGATATAATTTGACTATCATACAATTCACCCACTTGAAGTGTAGAACTCCATGGCTTTTAGTGTATTTGCAGAGTTGTGCAACTGACACCAGTCGATTCAGAACATTTCGTCACTCCAAAAAGAGACCCAGTACCCTTTGCAGAGGCCATTCTTGACTCGTCTCTCATGGCCTGCCTGGAATCCGTCAGCAAGCCCTGTGGGCTCTGCCTTCGGGATCATTCTGAATATTCCACCCCTCCACACCTCCACTGAGCACCCAAAACCCCACCACCTCTTGCCTGGGTTGTCGTGACAGCTTCTTACCTGGGGTCCCTGTGCCCTCCCTGACACCCCTTCAGAATGTTCTAACCAGCAGGCACAGCCACGTCCCAAGGCAGACTACATTCCTCTGCTTGATGGTTTCCACCTCACTCAGGAAAGCTAAAGTCCTTGCAACGGGCTGCAAGACCCGGCAAACTCAGTCCCATGACAGTTCTGACATCACTGTTACCCCCAGGCTTCCGTCACTCTGGCCTCTTGTCCCCCCCACCTGGCCAACATTCACCCTCTCATGGTCATTCTCTCTGCCCGCAAAATCCCTCACCTAGACACTCCCGTGGTTCACTTCCTCACACAGTGGACTTACTAGAAAGCTCGAACCTCAGCCTTCACTTGCTGCCTCTCTCATGTTCAGAGAAGCTTCTAGTGAAGGGGGATGAGGGAGGATGAGTGGACAGCAGGGCAGCTGGATATTTGAATCTCAACATTCCAGGTAAGTCTTGGGTCAGCTAGGCATGGCCTGCCCTGGCACCTGTTACAATGGGTCAGCACACATGTCTTCAAACTGGGCAGAATCCTGGATCGGAAAAATCTGGAGCAATTGGATAAAAATGAAGGTTCCTAGGCCCTGCCCAAGATCTACCAAATCAGAAGCTGAGAGAATCTTTATTATCAATAGGCTCCACACCTATTTATTTTCTTATTTGTTTTTTAAGTTTTTATTTTAATTCTGGTTAGTTAACATACAGTGTAATATTAGTTCTAGGTGTACAAAATGTTGATTCAACACTTCCCTACATCACCCGGTGCTCATCAGGACAGGTGCACTCCTTCATCCCCATCACCTGTTTCCCCCATCCCCTATCCCCTCCCCTCTGGTGACCAGCAGTTTCTTCTCTATAGTTAAGGGTCTATTTCTTGGTTTGTTTCTCTCTCCCCCTACCCTCTCTCTCTCCTACCCCCCTTTGTTTGTTTGTTTTGTGTCTTAAATTCCACATATGAGTGAGATCATATGATGTTTGTTTTTCTCTGACTGACTTATTTCACTTAGCATTATACTCTCTAGCTCCATCCATGTTGCTGCAAATGGCAAAATTTCATTCTTTTTTATGGCTGAGTAATATTCCATTACATATATACCACTTATTTTTAAATTAATTATTTAATTTATTTTTTGGGGGGGGGCAAAGGGAGAGGGAGAGAGAATCCCAAGCAGGCTCCATGTACAACACAGAGCCCGACACAGGCTCAAGATCTCACAACACTGAGATCATGACCTGAGCTAAAATCTAGAGTTGGATGCTTAACTGGTGCTCCAATATACCACATCTTCTCTATCCATTCGTCACTCAATGGACACTTAGGCCGCTTCCATATCTTGGCTATTTGCAGATAATGATGCTACAAACATTGGGGTGCATGTATCCCTTTGAATTAGTATTTCTGTATTCTTTTTTTTTTTTTTTTAAGATTTTTATTTATTTATTTGACAGAGAGAGGCAGCAAGAGAGGGAACACAAGCAGGGGGAGTGGGAGAGGGAGAAGCAGGCTTCCTGAAGAGCAGGGAGCCCGATGCAGGGCTCGATCCCAGGACCCTAAGATCACGACCTGAGCTGAAGGCAGATGCTTAACCGACTGAGCCACCCAGGCGCCCAGTGTTTTTGTATTCTTTAGGTAAAATATCCACTAATGCAATTGCTGGATCATAGGGTAATTCTATTTGTAATATTCTGAAGGACCTCCATACTGTTTGCCAGAGTGGCTGTACCAGTTTGCATTCCCACCAACAGTGCATGAGGGTTCCCCTTTCTCCACATCTTCTCCAACACCTTTTGTTTCTTGTGTTGTTGATTTTAGCCATTCTGACAGGTGTGAGGTGACATCTCATTGTGTTTTGATTTGCATTTCCCTGATGATGAGTGATGTTGAGCATCTTTTCATGTGTCTGTTGACCATCTGTATGTCTTCTTTGGAAAAATGTCTGTTCATGTCTTCTGCCCATTTTTAGTTGGATGATTTGTTTTTTGGGTGTTGAGTTGTATAAGTTCTTTGTGTATTTTGAATACTCATCCATTATTGGATATGTCATTTCCAAACATCCCCCATTCTGTAGGCTGCCTTTCAGATTTGTTGGTGGTTTCCTTCACTGTGCAGAAGCTTTTTATTTTGTTGAAGTCCCAGTAGTTTATTTTTGCTTTTGTTTCCCTTGCCTCAGGAGACATATCTAGAAAGAATTGCTATGGCCGATGTCAAAGAGGTTACTGTTTGTGTTCTCCTCTAGGATTTTTACAGTTTCAGGTCTCCCATTGAGGTCTTTCATCCATTTTGAATCTATTTTTGTGTATCGTGTAAGAAAGTGGTCCAGTTTTATTCTTTGGCATGTTGCTGTCCAATTTTCCCAACACCATTTGTTAAAGAGACTGTCTTTTCCCCATTGGATATTCTTTCTTGCTTTGCCGAAGATTAAATGGCCATTAGTTGTGGGTTCATCTCTGGGTTTTCTATTCTGTTCTAATGATCTATGTGCCTGTTTTTGTGCCAATACCATGCTGTCTTGATGACTACAGCTCTGTAATGTAATTTGAAGTCTGGAATTGTGATGCCTTCAGCTTTGCTTTTCTTTTTCAAGGTTGTCTTGACTCTTCAGGGTCTTGGTGATTCCATACAAATTTAGGATTATTTGTTTTAGCTCTGTGAAAAATGCCATTGGTATTTTGATAGGGATTGCATTAAATTTGTAGATTGGTTTGGGTAGTAGAGACATTTTAACAATATTTGTTCTCCCAATCCATGAGCATGGAGTGTCTTTCCATTTCTTGGTGTCCTCTTCAATTTCTTTTGTCAGTTTTCTGGGTACAGGCCTTTCACCTCTTTGGTTAGGTTTATTCCTAGGTATCTTATTATTTTTGTCCACACCCATTTCTTAGGCATGTTACAGGGTTTGATTGTCTATATTTATCCCTCCCCCACACCAATCTGTGAGGAGCTGTGTTTTCAGATTGTGTGATTGTGACTCAAGTTCAGGGTGCTCTGGAACTCAGATTTTCTGGTCAGTTAACTATTTAAAAACTCTTTTTCCTTATTTTCCTCTAACTTTAAGGCACTGGCTTCTACTTTCGTGATTTTCATACCGCTTTGTGGGGAATAGGCCATCCAGCTTTTTGTTTTGGACAAATACTTCTCCTTTTTTGTCTTCCTAAATTTGCATCTGCGATTCTTTTCAAGACAAAACTTGTCTCATTACTCTCAGTGTGCCTCAAGTACCTGGCGTGGTACATTGGCACAGGAGATGCTAATAAGTATCTAAGGAATTCGATTACGTGATAATGATGCGGAGCAAGGGCTGTTAATAGTTACTAGTCATTGGAATGGGTGACAGCTCTTTAACCACGGAGGGCTCAGCATCACCCCGCTCTGTCTGTGGGGCTGGGCATCAGCAGCGTGAGCCATAGCAGGTCTGCGGTCTGAGGGGAATCGTCCCCCAAATCAAATCCTGATCTACATAGTTTCGGGGTCAAATGTGGTTCTGACTCAAGATGAACCAGAGACTCCTGCCCTCAGGGTCTTTGGCACAAATTATGCAGATGACGTGGCTCCTTAATAACCGCTTCATAGTTCTCCAGTCTTCATCGGAATGTGGAATCCTGGTTTGGAGTCCTAAGCCATAAACAACAAGCCAGAATGACTCTGCAGCTTTCAGGAGAAGAAAGGCCTGAAGACTTTGTATGGAAACAACATATGGCCTTTCAAACATCTCTACTGTCCGCCCCCCCGCCCCCCCCATCATTGTCCTGTAGGTGCAGGAGGGGGCACATTTTAGGGCTTCAGCAGTGGACGCGGGTGTAGCAGAAATGCAGCACAGCCAGATTAGGAAGTGCAGGGAGTCGAGGAGCAAAGCTGCTTTATCGTATGTCAGCAAAGGAGATGCTAGCAGTGGAGGGTGGACCGCAGAACCAGAGGCATGGAGTGGGGGCCAAAAGGAGATGGCAGAGCCGCAGGCTCCAGGTGCCCGCATAGTTCTGAATTAGCTGTTGTGGTTCAGACCCCACCTGCTGGGTTCAAATGCATCGCAGAGAGCAGGGGGCCAGTGAGAAGGGCTTTTAAAGAGCAAGATGCTTGTCTTCCTGCTCAGGTTCTGAGCCTTTCGAGGCATTGTGGTGTCTGGAGGAAATCAGAAATGATCACCTCTTTGAAGGTGTCTTGATCCTCAGCCCTGTTGCAAAATGTCAGATGCATGCGAGTAGCTAATGTCCTCCAGCATCATTCAGATACCCTTTGTGTATCGGTCATCTGTCCTGCTGACTCAAGGGCTGGGATGAAGGACACTAGTGGAACCAGAGCTGGAGAAACTGCCCCTGAGGATGGGACAGCCAGCAGCCCAAATGCCCAGCATGGCAAACTGTGCCATGACATTCTCAGCGGAGGACACTCTGTCTCGTGGGCTGGGGCAATACGTGGCAGAACTGCGGTTCCGAGAAACCATCTCAGAGCAGGAGGTGAGCTGGGAAGGGCTCGTGTGAGGCAGGCGTGTGTCGGAACCTCTAGCTGAGCGAGTAATGTTCTGGGCTGGACTCGGACACGAGTGGGGCCTCTCAAAGCTCGGTGGGAAGCCAAGGCAGGCAAGGACCTACTCTTACGGGCGGGGTGGACACAATGAGCAGGAGGAGGCTCAAGTCCAGCGCTGTGGAGGGCGTTGAAGAACTCTGCTGCCCTCACCATCAGAGTTGTGCTGCTGCCGAAAAAGAGAGCACAACCCATTTGAGGACCGAGCCTCGAGCCACCCCACCTGTTCTGTCTTTTGTTCTTTCTCTTGACTCCCCTGCTATGTATCCTCACAGTTCATTTGGCACATTGGGAATTAATCCAGGAACACTACCTCCCCCTGGGGAACTTCTTCATGGCAGTTAGCCTAGTAAAACGTGGGCTGCGTCCCTGGATAGGGGACTACCTGGGTCTCTCTCCCTTACCCTGGGCCGAAGGTGGGGAGCAAATGAAGAAGCAGGGGCACCTTTCTTTCCAACCATAGGAAGCTCTGTTTTGTGCTCCTATCCAGTTCCGTCTTCCATTATCATCCTCCCCCTAAACTGTCATCCCAATCATGTTAATGCCCCTGAAAATCATGGCTTCCTCACCCAATGTTTATGGCAGCATTATCTACAATAGCCAAGATATGGAAGCAGCCCAAGTGTCCATCAGCAGATGAATGGATAAAGAAGATGTGGTATATATACACTGGAATATTATTCAGCCATGAAAAAAACTGAAATCTTGCCACTTGCAATAACATGGATGGGGCTAGAGAGTATAATGCTAAGCAAAATAAGTCAGAGAAAGACAAATACCATATGATTTCACTCAAATGTAGAATTTAAGAAACCAAACAAATGAGCAAAGGGGAAAAAAGAAACAGAGAGGCAAACCAAAAAACAGATTCTTAACTCTAGAGAATATACTGATGGTTACTAGAGGGGTGGTGGGTGAGGGGATGTGGATGAAGGAATGCATCTGTTGTGATGAGTGCCACGTGTCCTATGGAAGTGTTGAATCACTATAAACCTAATAATCACACCTAAACCTAATATTACACTGTAATCACTAACTGGAATTTAAATAGAAACTTAAAAAACAATTATATCTTAAAAAACAAGACCAAAAAAACCCCAACAAAATGGGGCGCCTGGGTGGCTCAGTCAGTTGGGCGTCCGACTCTTGGTTTCAGCTCGGGTCATGATCTCATGGGTTAGGGGATCGAGCCCCGCATCGGGCTCCTCACTCACCAGGGGGTCTGCTTGAAAGAGTCTCTCCCTCTGCACCCCCACAAATAAATAAATCTTTAAAAAACAAACACAAAACACCCATAGCTTCCTTTCCTCTGTCTCTGGATCTCACAAACAACGCCTTGGTCTACTCTCTACTTGTAATTCACCAAGTGACTCAAGTCAGGCTTCCTGTTTCTTTTCTGTTACCATGTATGGCCTGAGAACATTGCTGTCTCATGAGCTCACAGAGCAAGTCAAGTAGCTTGAGAGGCTTGTTGAGATGGTTCTCTGAGGTTCCTTAATGAGAGGGGATGAGGAAGAATGAGTAACATATACTTACAGACAAATCAATTAGTGGCCTGAAAACTACACTGGAATCTTTTATGTCACAATGATGCTATTCTCTGCCCTAAATTAGTGGTTGCCTAATCATCAGTTTTAAAAATATAGTTCCCTGGGCAACTCCTCTGGAGGTGGACTCAGTGGACCTGGGGTGGGCACAGGGCACCTGCATTAACAAGAACTAAACGTTCCTCAAAAAGTTGAAAATAGAGCTACCCTACGACCCAGCAATTGCATTACTGAGTATTTACCCCAAAGATACAAATGTAGTGATCCGAAGGGGCACCTGCACCCCAACATTTATAATAGCAATGTCCATAATAGCCAAACTATGGAAAGAGCCCAGATGTCCATCCATAGATGAATGGATAAAGAAGATATGGTACATACATACAATGGAATATTATGCAGCCATCAAAAAATGAAATCTTACCATTTGCAACAACATGGATGTAATTAGAGGGCATTATGCTAAGCAGAATAAGTCAATCAGAGAAAGACAATTATATGATCTCACTGATATTTGGAATTTGAGAAACAAGGCAGAGGATCATATGGGAAGAGAGGAAAAAATAAAACAAGATGAAATCAGAGAGGGAGACAAACCTTAAGAGACTCTTAATCTCAGGAAACAAACTGAGGGTTGCTGGAGGGGAGGGTGTGGGTAGAAGGGGTAACTGGGTAATGGGCATGAAGGAGGGCACGTGATGGAATGAGCACTGGGTGTTGTATGCAACTGATGAATCACTGAACTCTACCTCTGAAACTAATAATACATTGTATGTTAATTAATTAAATTTAAATTTTAAAAAATTAAAAAAAAAAACAACAAAAAGAACCCCAAGAACTCAACGGATTTCTCAGGTCCAGAAAGTTTGGAAGACTCTGTCCTCAGGTGTGTACTGCTAAATAGTGTCCACAGGATCCAAGGGTGTATACATCATTTTGCTCTGTATCCAAATCTTCTTAGAAAAACTTATTGAGGACACCCGGGTGGCTCAGTCGGTTAAGCGTCTGCCTTTGGCTCAGGTCATGATCCCAGGGTCCTGGGATCGAGCCCCGCATTGGGCTCCCTTCTCAGCGGGAAGCCTGCTTCTCCCTCTCCTCCCCATTTGTACTCTCTCACTGTCTCTCCTCCTCTCTCTCTCAAATAAATAAAATCTTTAAAAAAAAAGAAAAACTTATTGAAATAACATTAGAGTTGAAAACATAAACTATCTTTATTTCTGCTGTTCGAATATAGTGATTCCTCATATACTACACTCACATTTTATGTACTTGTAAATGTAAAAATACCAAAAGTTGGATTCTGCCTCTTTTTTGTTTACAAAATATATCAGAAACATTTTTTCCTTGGTGTTACATAAGGTTGGTAATTATAATGTTAAACGTCTATAATTTAAGTATTTACCAAGTACTGGATATTTTGATTGTTTTGAATTTTTTGTTTATAGCACAGATGATGTAATAAATATTTTGTGTATATAGGTTTTACCTTTAAAAATTTTTAGTTTTTCAGGAATGGTATTAGTGAATTAGTGAATTAAAGAGTTTGCATATTTTAAGGCCAAAGTGATTAATATTGGAATATAAAATATTTCCTCATCAGTAGAACTTGATTAACTAGTTTTATGTTTAAAATGATTGTGAATCTGTAATACATTTCCTTCACTTTTTCATATTTAAAAGTCCATTTTCCTTTATTTGCATTATGATGGTTTAGTGGGAATGTTGTTTATACAGGGATGACCTCTCTGATGAAACCTCGGGAATGTCACTGAAGGCAAAGGAACAAGTCAAATGTCCTGAGGTAGGTATGTACTTGAGAATATGGGAATGTGGGGGACGAGCTGGGGGCAGATCTCGGAGGGCCCTGCAGGCCATGTAGGCACGTTGGAGGATATACTGAGTGAGAAAGGGAACGGCAGGGGAGTTTTGAGCAGAGGGGTCACATGTATGTCATGGGTCACTGGGGAGAACAGTAGAGCGGCCGAGGATGGAGGCAGGGAGACCAGTTGGAGGCTCCCGCATCAGGCGGGGGATGGGTTAGCCCAGTGATGGGTATTAAGGAGGGCACGTATTGCTTGGAGAACTGAGTGTTATATGCAGACAATGGATCATGGATCACTACAAAAACTAATGATGTACTGTATGGTGACTAACAATACATAATACAACAAAAAAATAAATTAAAAAAACCCCACTGTAATGAAAATTAAAGTAAAATCAAGTGAAGCAATCAGAATGAAAAGAATATGGGCAGTAGAAACAGCAGGAAGCTAGGCGGGCTTGTTCCTGGGTAGAGACCAGGAGCCACGGGTTCTGAGCTCTGAGTGTGAAAGACCCCAGGACAGAGGGAAGCAGATTCAACTACGGGATGTGCACAGAGTGATTTTGGGAGATTAAAGCAACTGTTCCTGGCAGAGAACAGGGAAAATACTTTTCCGCAGGTGCTCACAAAGGAAATCCTGTGTCATCTAGTAATCGACAGCCCCAGAAACATCTGTAGGGGCCCAAACTAGGTGATTCAGCTTCCTGCTGGTGGCTGAGAAAGATGGACACAATGCCTAGCTTTCTCTCTTGAAATTTTTCCTTCGCAACATTTTCAAATTTTTCCTGCTCTTTCGTTTTTTGAGCATTAGTGGAGAAGCTGTGAGGTCTTGGGCGGAAAATGAAGACCAAATGCGAAATCACTCTGACAGTCACCATTGTCATAAAGAGGGGCGGGAGAAGAAAAGGAGGATGTCACTCCCTAAATAAATCAACTGCTCCTTCATGTTGACAAACCAGCCCTCCTCCATAGTAGATGTGTGCCCTGTGTTCTGCCATCCTGTGGGTCAAATGCTAAATGTGCTATCAGGACACATAGATTCCAACACTGACATCTCCTGTTGAAATAACAATACGATACTTTTTCATCTCTCTGCTGTGAGATCTCAGCCCCACGACGCTACCCTCAGCAGCCCAGCTGGGGATGTCCTGCCTCGAGACTGCAATAAAGGGTGTTATCTGAAGGCTCAGCTGGGGAAGAGTCAGCTTCCAGCGTTAATATGGCTGTTGACATGATTCCATGCTTCAATGGTTGTTGGACCCAGGCCTCCCTCAGCACCTTGCCATTTGCTTCATCAAAACTGGCAAGAGAGACGTTCTATGAGCAACATGAAAGCTGCAATCTCCTGCACCCTGATGCTGCACAGTAAAGACTCTGTTTGGTCCTGGCTCTGTTCCCAGGAGATAGCCTCTAAATCCTGAGAATTCCCTGAGCTGTGGGAGTGTCTTGTTGCTCAAGGCAGCCCCTCTACCCTGTCGAGTTTCTGTTGAGGAGGTGACCCAGGGTGCGCAGTCCAGAAGACCAACCATGGAATGGGGGTTTGGGACTTTGGCTCCACCTCCTGTGAGGGAAAGGTTGGAGACAGAGTCCAGCCACACCAGTAACTGATGGTAGAGCAACCACGCACACAAGGAAACTCCAGTAAGAACTCTGGACACTGAAGCTCAGGGGAGCTTCCTGGCTGGTGAGCCCATCAGTGTGCTGGGAGGTCCATGTGTCCTGATTCCACAGGGAGAGGGTGCAGGAAGTCTCATTTGGGACCCTCTCCAGCTTTGCCCTGTCCTGATTTATATCTGTCACAATACAACAGTAATTGTAAGTACTTTCCTGAGTTCTGTGAGTTGTTCTAGGGAACAATTGAACCTGAGAGGTAGTGAGAATTCCTTGGATGTGGAGCCAGCTGCTTTGAAGTGGGGGCCACCTGGTGGGCTGTGACCCTGGGCGCCCAGAGTCTGAGCTCCCTGCAGGTGCCTGGAGTAGGACTGCACAGCAGTATTGCACCTAATCCTTTGTTCTGTGGGTTAGAAGCAAGGCCCCAGGATTGGCCCACACTGCAGGGCAAGCGGATCAGGAGCAGGCACGGACACCAGGAGGAGAGAACACCTGAGAAGCCTTCCATCACAGTCACGGTAGTCCTCGCGGCGGGGTGACTCGGCTTAGAACACACCTGCATTCATTAGATGCCCATGACATCATAGAGGATGGAGTTCTAATGGGTTTCGTGTAGTCTAGTTTCGCCATCTCATACAGACGAGAAAAGGCAGGTTTAGGGAGTGCAGGTGTCTGACTTGAGAGTGGGCAATGGGCTGGTGCCAAGGTCAGGACAGGAACCCCACGCTCTTTCCGGATACCATGCCGACCGTGAGTCTAGCCCCCCAGTCGGCGTGGACTGCTGTAGATTCATAGTTACATCCCTGAGAGCATGTGCACAGGCTGATGGAGCCCTTCCCAGACACCGGGAGACACCAAGGCTGGCAAGATTCGGGAGGCAAGGCTTTTAACTGGCAGAAAAGTGTAAAAGCTCTTTGTTTCCTGCACGTGATGCATTGATTTTTTTCTCATTTATTAGAAAATCGAATTAAGAGGGAAGCACAGCGTTTCAGAGGCTAGAAAACCACAGTGCAAAGCAAAAGGGCATGAAGCTCCAGACCAACAGTCCAGGGAGCATTGGCGGTGTTCTCTAGACCGACAGCATGTGAATTCGGCTTCTCGATTAGCACCACGAACAGTGAGGGGTCCTGCGACTGGACTTATGCTGCCCACACCTCGCTAGCGGATCGCGCACCGTGTGCTGAACGGGACTGACCTCACGCAGGTGGCCAGGAAAACTGCTTCCGGGACAAGTCCAGACGTTGCTTGCAGCCACTCCGATTGGTTTACAGAACAGCGTCTGCTGACTCTGATTGGTTTACAGAACAGCATCCCTTGACTCTGATTGGTTTACAGAACAGCATCCCTTGACTCTGATTGGTTTACAGAACAGCATCTGCTGACTCCGATTGGTTTACAGAACAGCGTCCGCTGACTCTGATTGGTTTATAGAACAGCATCTGCTGACTCTGATTGGTTTACAGAACAGCATCCCTTGACTCTGATTGGTTTACAGAAGAGCATCTGCTGACTCTGATTGGTTTACAGGACAGCATCAGTCGATTGAAGGACCCCGCAGCCCTGGGCGTCGCGGGGTCGCACCGCGGGGTTGCACTGCGGGGTCGTCGCACCGCGGGGTCGCACCGCGAGGGGCGGGAAACAGCGCTGCGCTCGCTCACTTGCAAAGCGAAGCTCCTCCTCACACCGTGATTCGGGACTGACGGGGCGCGGGCTGCCAGAGGCCTTGTTGGGGGAAGGCCTTCTTCCAGAGGGTTCACGACGTCAGCATCTGCCTCAGAGTTGCTTTCTTCTTCCTCAGAGGTCAAACGAGTGAATGTACATGAAGGGCTTTGGACGCGCCTCCCGCGTGAGCAGTTGCACGGGTGTTTGCTCCCGTCTCCGGCTTCTTACCGTCGAAATCACGGGTTTCGCTGCATGACCCTCGCAGCCTCGGCTGTCAGTCTGTCCTGCAGCGGACGTTCGCCGGACCCCGGCTGTGCGTCCCTGGCCCGGGTGCAGGCAGCGTGCGGCCGGGGTTGTTCCGAGAACTCCGTGGCCCCCATGGTTTGGGGATCGGCATCTGCGTGATGCACGGAGAACCGGAGCGCTTCCCGGGAGCCGGCGGGCAGGACGCGTCCGCGCCGTGGCCCCCGGGCAGCAGGCTGTGCGCCGACGGCCCCGGTAACGGAGGGGGTCCGGAGGAGGAGCGGGAACAGAGCCCGGGACTCTGTCTGCGACCCCCTCCCCCGCGGACACGAGGGAGCTGAGCAACTCCCGTTTGTGCGGCGGCTGTGAGCCGGGCGGCGGTCATTTGTACCCGAGGAGTCACGGCCAGTAGCAGTCAAGACAGAGACTGGCGCAGCTCAAGTGGAGCCTGCTGTCGTGTGGGAGCCTTCCAGAAACAGGGATGGGGCGCCGCGGGCCGCGTGGGGGGCCGCGTGCCGCGTGGGGGGCCGTGTGGGATGCCGTGGGCCGTGTGGGGGGCCGTGTGGGGGGCCGCAGGTTGTGTGGGGTGCTGCGGGCCACGTGGGGGGGCCGGGGGGGGTGCCGGGGGCCGGGGGGGGGGCCGCAGGCCGCGTGGGGTGCCGTGTAGGGTGCCGTGGGTTGTGTGGGGTGCCGTGGGCCACGTGGGGTGCTGCGGGCTGTGTGGGGTGCCGTGTGGGGTGCCGCGGGCCGTGTGGGGTGCCGTGTGGGGTGCAGCGGGCCATGTGGGGTGCCGCAGGTTGTGTGGGGTGCCCTGGGGGCTCTCACGGGGAACCACCTGGTTCAGAGGTCAGGGGATGCTTGGCACAGCTCCTCCCAAAGGATGTGTGGGAATCAGGTAAGGGGGCAGGAGTGTGGGGGCTCAGTGACGGGAGAGCGGGCTGACACGGAGGAAGGCCGCCGTTTCTTATCGTTAAGTGGAGGCAGTAATGATTGGAGAGGCCGTTCAAACACACAAGTCTTGTCAAATTACCTGGTCTCGTGCAAGGAGCAGCAAAAAGCCACTAAAGCATTTTCTCAGGGGGACGGTATGATCAGACTTTGTTCTAGAAAGGGCTGTGTGGCTGCTGTGTGGGGAGTGGGGTGGCAGGGCAGAAAGCTGGAGGCAGGGAGGCTGTGGTGGCCCCCGGAGTTGAGGCTGGATCCTGGACGGGAAGGTGGGAGGAGCCAGGCCCCAGCACCCAAAATCAGCAAACATCCCGGAGGTGGGATGGACAGGCCTTGGTGACCGGCCCACCTCTCCTCTTTCCCGTGGATCCATCTGTGTGTTCAAGGGTGGCCTTTGTTCCTTTGCTCCCTTTCTGTTCCCTCTCCACCTGGCTTTGCGGTGTTGGATGCCTTCCCTCCCCTCTTCACGCACCATCAGTGGATTTTCTTAGCAAAGCTCCAGGGCTTTCCCACCTCCTTTATCCACCCATGTTCCAAATTGGTTTTTACTTTTATTGCAGCTTTAGTGCATTGAAGAGTCAAGTCATGTTGCAAGGCTTGTGAGAGTTTTTGCATCTCCCTGCTCTCTATTTCTTGCCTCAGAGGTGACAGCTTTTAAATCCCTCAGCTGGTCCTTCTGGCATTTTCTTCCTGTCTCTGACGTGCTCACATCCACTCCTTGCTTGGGTGACCCACGCGCTCTGGTCGCTTCGCGAGAAACTACGTAGGAGGGAAATTTTTGAGACTGTTGGGAAAATGCTTTCATTTTACCTTTACGCGTAACATATATGAGACAGAATTTTGGGCTGATAATCATTTTCCCTCAGAATTTTGAAAGCAGCGCTCCATTTCCTTCTGTCTTCTTGACATTCTGATTCCTGATTCTTGATGTGAGGCCTGCTTTCTTTCCTGAAATCCTTTATGGTCTTCCCTTTGCCTCTGGTGTGCTGAGACATCGTGTTCACCTGTTTTTCTGTGGTTCATTTCCTTTTTTTTTTTTTTTAAGATTTTATTTATTTATTTATTTGAGAGAAAGAGAGAGAGAGAGACAGAGAAACAGCATGAGAAGGGAGAGGGTCAGAGGGAGAAGCAGGCTTCCCGCTGAGCTGAGAGCCCGATGTGGGACTCGATCCCAGGACTCCGGGATCATGACCTGAGCCGAAGGCAGTTGCTTAACCAACTGAGCCACCCAGGTGCCCTGTAGTTCATTTCCTTACATCGTGCTGGACATTAGGTGGGCCCTTTCCATATGAAAACAGCCCTTTCAGTTCTGGGAAATTTTCTTGAATTATTTTTTTGATGATTTCCTTCCCTCAATTTTTTTCTATCCCTTCTTTATAGAACTCTTGTTCTGCCAATGCTAGGCATTCTTTTTTTAAATTTTATTAAGGTTTTTTTTTATTTTAATGTAGTGTAGTTAACTTATAGTGTTATATTAGTTTCAGGCATGTAATAAAGCGATTCAACAATTTTTTTTTACTTTATTTATTTAGAGAGCATGAGTGGGGGGAGGGGCAGAGGGAGAGAGAATCTCAAGCAGACTCCCTGCTAAGTGCAGAGCCCTGCATGGGGCTCGATCTCAAGACCCTGAGATCAGGACCTCAGCTGAAACCAAGAGTCGGATGCTTAACTGACTGAGCACCCAGGTGCCCCAGTGATTCAACAGTTCTCTACATTACTCAGTGCTCATCACGGTAAGTGTGCTCTTAATCCCCATCACCTATTTCACCCATCCCCCCCACCTCCCCTCTGGTAACCACCTGTTTGCTCTCTAGAGTTAAGAGTCTGGTTTTTTTGTCTCTCTCTTTTGTTTCTTAAATTCCAGATCATATGGTATTTGTCTTTCTCTGACTGACTTATTTCACTTAGTATTATACCCTAGTATACCTTAGTACCCTCAAGATCCATTCATGTTGTTGCAAATGGCAAGATTTCATTCTTTTTTATGGCTGAATAATATTCCATTGTGTGTGTATGTGTATGTGTGTGTGTGTGTGTGTATACAAATGTTCCATATTTATTCATTCATCTATCCATGGACACTTGGGCTACTTCCATATCTTGGCTATTGTAAATAACGCTGCTGAAAACATCGGGGTACATGTATTTCTTGAATTAGTATTTTTGTATTCTTTGGGTAAATACCCAGTAGTGCGATTGCTGGGTCATAGGGTAGTTCTATTTGTAACTTTTTGAGGAACTTCCATACTGTTCACCAGAGTGGCTGCACCAGTTTGCTTTCCCACCAACAGTGCACGAGGGTTCCCCTTTCTCCACATCCTTGCCAACCCCTGTTGTTTCTTGTGTTGTTGATTTTAGCCATTCTGAGAGGTGTAAGGTGGGATCTCTTTGTGGTTTGATTTTTATTTCTCTGATAATGAATGATGTTGAGCATCTTTTCATGTATCTGTTGGCCATTTGTATGTCTTCTTTGGAGAAGTGCCTATTCATGTCTTCTGCCCATTTTTTAGTTGGATTGTTTTGTTTTTGTTAGCTTTTCCTCTCTTTTTTTAAAGTAATCCTAACACTCAACATGGGACTCGAACTCACGACCTGGAGATCAAGAGTCACACGTTCTTCCGACTGAGCCAGCCAGGCGCCCCGGTCTCTAAATATTCTTATTTCTTGAATGCTGTTTCTGCCTTCTCGTCTTTCTGAGGTTATTAGTTATAGTTTTGTGCTGTCTCACTATCTCTGTGGTCTCTGTGTCCTCTGAGTTTTCTTTTCTTTCCTTTTTTTTTTTCCTTGTGCGTTTGTTGTGATCTGTTTCCCATGCTGGAGATTTTCCTCAGCTGCTTGGTGGGTCTTAGATGTCTGCTTATATATATATATTTTTTAATTTTTTTTTTTAAGATTTTATTTATTTGCGAGAGAGAGAATGAGAGACAGAGAGCATGAGAGGGAGGAGGGTCAGAGGGAGAAGCAGACTCTCCACTGAGCAGGGACCCTGATGTGGGACTCGATCCCGGGACTCCAGGATCATGACCTGAGCCGAAGGCAGTCGCTTAACCGACTGAGCCACCCAGGCGCCCGATGTCTGCTTATATTTGAGAGAGTCACTCTTGCAGGCTGTCTGGAAACTCTGTGTGGATGGGGCTTGTTCATGGGCTTTGCCAAATGATGGAGGTGGAGGCATGTCACCGGGGAACCCTTCAGCTAGAATCTTAAGTCTTTCCTCTTTGGCCTGGTTCTTCTTCTGTACAGAAGGAAAGGGGTAATATTTTCCCAGTAGGAAAGGGGTTGAGCTGAAAGTATTTCCTTCTATCTGTTGAGAACAGTATGCCTACCCTCTACAGAGCCCTCTGTCCAGACAGTGTACCTCCTACTGATGGGGTGGGGCGGGGGGACAGGGGGCTCAGGGGCCTGTTAGGGATCCCTTTCTACCTCGGGCTTTTCTTTTTTTTAAAGATTTTATTTATTTATTGAGAGAGAGAGAATGAGAGACAGAGAGCATGAGAGGGAGGAGGGTCAGAGGGAGAAGCAGACTCCCTGCCGAGCAGGGAGCCCGACGCGGGACTCGATCCAGGGACTCCAGGATCATGACCTGAGCCGAAGGCAGTCGCCTAACCAACTGAGCCACCCAGGCGCCCCTACCTCGGGCTTTTCTTATAGGCTCTTCCAACATCAGCAAGATGAAATCCAACAGGGGCAAACTCTAACGTCCTGTACTTGAAATGAAAATTCCAATTAACCCAGAACAAAAGAGGAGGTGTTTAATGCCTGCTCATGGGAAAGAGACTGAGAGCAATGTAATTCAGTGATGTGATACGGCTGTCCTTCAGATGCTAATCCACGCATGGGCTGCATTAAGGCAAGTGGAACCCTCCCTGTCCCAGCATCCTTCTGTGCCCTGAGGTCATCTGCTCACATTCAGGCATTTGAATGGACCCTGAGTCCTTGACTTGCCTATCCTCATTAATCATGAACCCTGGGCTTGGGCATTTCCACTGAAGACTGTCTCCACCCTCGCCAGACTGCGAGGATTGGCCTGGTCCAGGAGCCCAATAGTCAGAATTACGGATCCAGTAGAAGGCAGGGATCTATGCAGGTAGAGCAGTGTTAAGGAGTATGTGTTGCCAGAGGTCAAGAATGGGTCAGGAATCCAGGGAGGCAAGTCACCAGTGAAGGGGCAGGCAAGTCCCCAGACCCAGGCAGACAGAGAACTCAGGCCCAACGCCAGCACTCAGAACACCGTGACCCTCCTTGGGGGGCAAATCAGAAATCTAAGATTGCGTGGGTGTAAGCTTGAAAGTCACTTGTCACTGCGATTATACCTGGTCAGACAGGGGGTCAGACTCCAGAGAGGGAGGGTTCTGCTGACCTAACTGGAGAGAGCTTCCGGAATGTTGTACTTCCTCCTAAGTGGCCACCTGAGGGAAAAAGTATGTGGTGATACGTGATTCTTGGCCATCATAGCGCACTCTGGCCAAAGAGCCAATCCATTCATTCCCCTAAAATTCAGCTGGGGAGAACAGTTTCATCATGAGGGATAGATAAGAGGCAGGTGTGATGACAAATTCCCATGATACGCTTTTAGGAACCGATGGGGCAAAAATCAAACAGCCTCTCCTGTCTGACTGTCGGAAACGAGCTACCACCCCTCCTCTAGAGGTCCCGTGGTAGCTTCCAGGTCTTTCTCTGTAGCACCAGTGTTTGCGGCCAGGCTAGGGTCTGGAGGCTGCTGGGGAGAATAATACTCGGTGAGTAACATGTTCAGTGCATATCTGTCGGCATTGTGTGGTGGGGTGGGTGACCCACGGCCAGGCCACCGAGTCCTGTGGTTGGAACGTCCACTGCTCTTACAGTAAATGGCACAAGGATGAAAGGAGACCAGAACGGAAGCACCGACCTCGCTCCCTATGAACTTTTCCATCCCCTTCACTCAGACTCGTTTTATTTTATTTATTTATTTATTTATTTTTAAAGATTTTACTTATTTGACAGAGACACAGCGAGAGAGGGAACATGAGCAGGGGGAGTGGGAGAGGGAGAAGCAGGCTTCCCGCAGAGCAGGGAGCCTGATGCAGGGCTCGATCCCAGGACCCTGGGATCATGACCTGAGCCGAAGGCAGATGCTTAACAACTGAGCCACCCAGGTGCCCCACAGACTTGTTTTATTTTCAGGAAGATTGTTCCTCTTGATCGACCCACAAAGGAGTCCGTCCCTTATGTTTTTTGGCAAGACTTGAACATAAGCACCTTATCCTGGGAGCCTCCCTGAATTAAAAAACAAACAGAACACAACTGGAAAAAACTGCCAGAAGTCAATTAATTTAACTGTGCTGAGGAATGGCCTCACTTGGAGCCTATTTCAGGAAACTGACTTTGTTTTCTTGAAGACTCTCAGGGAAGAACGTCTCGTGGGCATGTGAGGCAAGTGCTTCAGGATTGGGCTTCAGCAGTCCATCCCCGGGGGTCCTGCTTCTGGAGAGGGTGAAGCCCAGGGGGGATCTATGGAGTCTTTCACTCTGAAATGATCACAGGGACATTAATTCCCACAAGGGCTGAAGCTGCAGGTTGTCCCACTCAGGTTCTCACTGGGCTCTCATCTTACTACACTTGCAGGATGCTTTTCAAACCAGCACGAGGACATTCGTACAACCGCGGAGGGCAGGTGCAGATGAGGAAACTGAGGCACAGAGCACACTGTCGCAGTCTTGCTTTTGCAGCAAAGAGGGGGCTTTTCTCTGGCTGACGAGTTGTCTAGACAGTGGTTTTCGCAGATGGAAGATAAGTGCAGGGCAGCCCTCGGTGGGCCATCGCTCCGCGGGGTGGGAAAGTAAGGTGTGAGGCTGGGGGTACTGGGGAGGCTCGGTGTGGGCTGCTGCCTAGGAACATGTCTATTGCAGGGAGTTTAGTTTTGTTTTTATTTTTAGTGTTCAGTTAGCCAACATATAGTACATCATTAGTTTTTTTTTTTTTTTTAAGATTTTATTTATTTATTTGACAGAGAGAGACACAGCAAGAGAGGGAACACAAGCAGGGGGAGTGGGAGAAGGAGAAGGAGGCTTCCCGCCGAGCAGGGAGCCCAACATGGGGCTTGATCCCAGGACGCTGGGATCATGACCTGAGCTGAAGGCAGACCCTTAAAAACTGAGCCACCCAGGTGCCCCAACATCATTAGTTTTTCATGTAGTGTTTTTTGTGAGAAAGGTTTGTGACTCACCTTGAACAAATTAAACAAAAAAAAAAAAAAAAGGAAAGAAAAGAAAAATAATGAGAAAGAAAGGAAGTTACCCTTAAAAATGATCCACTAGCAGTGGAATTTTCACATGCACACTGCCCGTGTTGGGAGGGACTGTTGCTTCGGCCCTAACTTCCTGCTCTGTTCCTTTGCCTTCTGCTTCTTTTCGACACCCTCCGGAAAAGATGGTGGGTAGGCTTTCTGGGGAGTGAGAACAGACCCACCGTTTGCTCTCGGCTGTCTGCCTCTCCCAGAGGACGCTCAGATTCCCTTTCGGACTTCTGAAGTAATGGCCACACGTTACTTTTTCATCTCTTGACTGATGAGGTTTTGCTCCAATGGACGTTTGCTTGACCAGTGTAATTTTGTACTTTACATGAGTCAAAACCTTAAAAAGTAGATTTACTGAAATGTCTCTCGCCTTTGTGTCTTAGTCTGTATTCTGCATAGCACATTGTTGGAGGTTAAAAAAAGAATCATGATCTAAAAGTCTTGTCCTAAAAGTAAGGTTAACGGTAATAACATGAGGTAGCCTTTCTTGTCACTGTTCAAAGACACATCTAGCATGCTTTTGCAAACAAAGCCAAGGGAGCCACTCTCGTTGTCTTGGGAGATGAACTGAAGGAGGCTCTGTGCTGGGATGGGATGTCCGCCTTTGCTGGGGGTCATTCAGACCCCAGGCCAAACCTCACGTTGGGTCTCATTTGTCCCAAACCCCTCGCCTCGGTTCCTTGGCTTCTGCGCTTGCTGCAAACACAGTTGGCTTTTTTTTTTTTAAATATTTTATTTATTTATTTGAAAGAGAGACAGCAAGAGCAAGAGACAGAACACAAGCAGGGGGAGTGGGAGAGGGAGAAGCAGATTCCCCGCTGAGCAGGGAGCCCGACGTGGGGCTTGATCCCAGCACCCTGGGATCATGACCTGAGCTGAAGACAGATGCTTAACGACTGAGCCACCCAGGCACCCCTTCCTATAATTCTTCTTGCAAAAACTAAACTAGACAAAAAAGCAAACCTATTTCAAAAACGAAAGACAGAAATCCAAATGGCTCACGGCAGAGAAACATTTATGAGCTGCGGAGAAAGTTATGTAACACAACGAATGTTAGTGGACGTGGGTCTGTCGATTCTCTGAGAATGTCAAAGAATTTGCCTCTGGAATCAGATACCTAACACCCCGAATGGTTTGGAACAGGAAGGCCTCCAGTCCCACACACAGGAGCCAGGGAAACAGCATTCCCTACTCTCTGCCTCAGGTTGTGACCGCCGGGTGTGCCCAGGAAGGAACCTGGCCCGGCCTGTCTCTGCTTGGACTCAAACGTCCTGATAAGATTTCCCTATTCTGTTTCTCCTATCATGGGATTTAGAAGACATACCCTCTGACTCTTTGTCCAGTTCCCAAGCCACCGTACAAATAAATGTACCTTTTCCAATTCTTTCATTGAAATACGTCTGGCGTGTTACACAGTGTAAGTCTGGATACGCTGATGGATATAAATCCACACACAGCTGTATGATCGCGGGTGTAGTGCTAAGGGGCACCTCCAACTTGTCACGCAACTTTTGTTTCTCTCTTTGTGTCAGGAATAATTCCGACCCAGCCTCTTAGTGAGTCTGCTGTTTACCCACCTTCATCCTCATCTTTGGTGGGCGTCCCCTGCGGTGTCCTCTGTAACAGGTGCTTCATGGATATTTGTTGGAGTGTCAGCGGCGGGGACTAACTCCGTGTCTGGGAGCTGGTGACAGACCTAGCTCAGCAGATGAAGGTGGGCACCACGGGGAGCCCCAAGGGGCCACGGTGCGGCTCACAGGCCCGTCCCCAATTCTGCACGGTTTGTAGACTTTGTTCTGCCCCGGTAATTGGATAGCGCCCACGAAGCCCGTGCATAACCAAAATCAGAAGGTGGGGACTTTAGCCCTTTTAAAACACATCTTAAAGCTCAACCATTGATAATATTCAATAAAAATGTTTTATTAGTGACCATTTCTCTTAAAATGCAAAATAAAATGGCCTTATAAAAATACCCAGGGGCGCCTGGGTGGCTCAGATGGTTAAGCGTCTGCCTTTGGCTCAGGTCATGATCCCAGGGTCCTGGGATCGAGTCCCGCATTGGGCTCCCTGCTCCTTGGGAGCCTGCTTCTCTCTCTCTCTCTCTGTCTCTCATGAATAAATAAATAAAATCTTTAAAAAAATAAAAATAAAATAAAAATACCCAGAATGGTGGTGTGGATGACCTTCCCCCAGTGTGTCTGATCATCGTCCTACCAATAATTCAGGTGTTTGGTAAAGGTCATGTTTGCACCTTTGGGCTCGGGAGGCCTCTGTAGGAGAGAAAGTTGGAGGGTGGAAGGGTCTTCTCTTGAAGATGGGAGCAACGCCTCGTAGGTCCCCTCTTCTAAATGGAGGGAGGTGGTGGTAGAAATAATAACATCTTGGGCCCCAACACCTTTAAAATTGGACCTCCCAGTGGGTGTTTCTGCTAAGGGCTACATGCTGTTCTGTCCAAACAGGTTTTAAATGTTCAGAGGGAAGAAAGTACCACTCTATTAGAAGGAACTTTCTGGGAGGGGCTGAGGACTAGTAGCCCCCTGCTGCGCAATGTAAATCCCTCCCTCGGTCCTCTTCATCCAGGCCTGCCTTCCCCCAACACAATCTGGGTCGCTGTTCTGTTCTGGCGAGACCCGTACCCCTCCAGCCTGTCTCCCACAATGCATTGCTCTCTTTTCTCCTTACATCATCACTCAGAAGAGTTGCCCACGCCGTGTAGGACACACAGTAGGGAAACTTCTATTTTTAGAATATTGAACGGATACACGTTTTGTAAAGATTTGTAAAGAAAATATTCTCTCCTCGAAAAGTAGGTATTGCTAAGGAAGGGAGGGGACTTGTGAGCTGTGGCCCCTCAATTTCTTTGACACTCTTCATTGAGAGGTGAGGTCCGTGTCCCCTCTCGGTGAGTCTGCGCTCTGTGACTGCTTGACCAATAAAACGGACTGGATGTGAAAGGTGCTGGCCTCTGGGCCCAGGCCCTCACCTGGCAGCTTCCATGGCCTGTGAGTCGGTCTCTCACTCTTGGAACCCAGACCATGTCGGGAGAAAGTGCGGGCCACACGGAGATGTGGCTTCGATATCCCATTGGTGGGCCCAGTGGCGGTCCCAGCCGATGGCAGCGTGAGCTGCCAGGTGTGTGAGGAGGGGTGATGGCAGGTGATGCATGGGAACGCTCCACACCTGTGTTGTTCCCCAGCTTTGCCGGCACGTGAGGTGGGGGCACTGCAATGGAGGAGCTGAACTGCAAATTATTTTTCACTTAAAATGTAGCAGCCACACAGAGCTAGTGGCTACCATATTCAGCAGTATAGGTCTACACATCAGGTGGTAAGCTGCTTGCAGCAAGGATCATACTGGCCTGACTCACATTCAGCATTTTTTATTTTTTATGTAAAGTAGACTCCATGCCCAACGTGGGTCTTGAACTCACGACCCTGAGATCAAGAGTTACAGGTGCTCGGGGCGCCTGGGTGGCTCAGTCGTTAAGCATCTGCCTTCGGCTCAGGTCATGATCCCAGGGTCCAGGGATCGAGTCCCACGTTGGGCTCCCTGCTCCGCGGGAAGCCTGCTTCTCCCTCTCCCACTCCCCCTGCTTGGGTTCCCTCTCGCTGTCTCTCTCTGTCAAATAAATAAATAAAATCTTAAAAAAAAAAAGTTGAAGGTGCTACTGACTGAGCCAACCAGGCGCCTCCTGCTTTAGCATTTTTTTAGATCAAGCTTTCATTGTCTCTAGATTTAAAAATTAGCATGAAGGGCACTAAAAACTGTGGACTCCTGCCCCGTCTTAGTCTCCCTCCCAGAGACACCCATGCTCACTTCTGAGATTCATCTCTATAAAACGAGCATGCTAAACTGTTGGGTTTTGGTTTATTGATTTGGGGCCTTATCTGAGGATTTTCTGTGATGATGGGTGAAGGTTAGTGAATATAGGGAACGGAAATAGAAAGATAGGATCCAATCTTTTTAGCCTCACAAAGCGTGGCCCCATCTCCCATGGTGTTAGATTCCTATTACCACAAATTTGGTGGCTTCAAACAACCCCAATGCATTATCTTACCGTTCTGTGGGTCAGCAGTACAACAGAAGGCCGAGTGGGCTGCCATCAAGGTGTCCGCTGGGCCGTGTCCTTCCTGGGGGCCTGGGGGAGAGCCTTGCCCAGCTTCCCGACGCCGCTGGAATCCCTGGCTCACAGCCCCTCCTCCACCTTCAGAGCAAGGGGCATCCCTCCCCCTGCTCTTCTGGGGGCCCATCCCCCTCGGGCTGTACACCTGCTGGAGAAAAGCCTCTCCTATTTTCAGGGCCGTGTGATTAGATTGGGCCCACCCAGGTAATCAGGACGTCTCCCTGCCTCACGTTCCTGAACTCAATTACATCTGCTAAGTCCCTTTGCTACACCAGGCTTCTGCATTCGCTCACAGGTTCTGGGACAGAGCACGGGGGCATCTCTGGGGACTGTTACCCTTCCTTGTATGGGGGGTTGACGCAATGAGTAACTTTTAAAGACACAGCGCCAGTGGGTT
The DNA here is from genome assembly GCF_002201575.2 of Neomonachus schauinslandi. Lineage (NCBI taxonomy): Eukaryota > Metazoa > Chordata > Mammalia > Carnivora > Phocidae > Neomonachus > Neomonachus schauinslandi. Next base: position 67,900,210 of record NC_058408.1, read on the forward strand.
TTTTGAAGTCACCATGCTGTTCCCATAAGGCTTGAGCACTTGGCTGGGTGTGGATTTGGCTGCTCGGCACAGGTCAGGCACCTGCAGGTCCTGCGTGGAGGCCGGTCCCCGCTTCGTGAAAATTGTGCCAGACGTGCTGTAAACAATCCTGCTTCAGTGGCTTCTCACTGGCTTCAAGCGAGCCCGTTGCCCCATCGTGACCCAGTGCTTGGTACACACCGAAGGCTTGTTGACCGTGTGAGCCGAGGATCTCTTCCTGACCGTGGAGAGCCCGGGTGCAAGCCTTCTCCCTGGGCTTAGGGACTCAGGAGCATTGGTCTCTAGCACCAGTCCTGACCTCATGGAGGGGCATTTGACCTTGAAGAGCAACACTCAGGACATTTAGGCTGCAGAAGCCCATGACTGCTGACTGGTTCCACGTGGCTCCAGGCCTGGCATCCTCGCCATCCAGACTTGGGTATTTGCCTTCTCCCTGCCAGTTCGGTCCTACCCCCTGGGCACCGAGCCTGCCCTAGAGCCACACTCCAATACTGGGGCTCCCAAACCAGCTGACGCCACCTGATGCTAATGCCCTGGATTTCTGAGTGTTGCAGGTAGGGCTGCACCTGCCTCGTGGGGCCCCCCGTGGCATTTCGTTAGTGCCTGGCTACTAGCTGTGAGCTTGTACCCTGCCTGAGTTGTCGCTCCGCCCTTCCTGACACTGTCTTCTCTTAGACCAGATGCTGCCCTGCTCCCTGCTGCTGGTGACCCGCCAAGCACCTGTCACACTCCAGCTGACGGTCCAGTGCAGATCCTGGGCCCCCCAGTCTACCCTTCCTGCTGCTGTGCCAAGCCCAGGCCACAAGGTCAGGCCTCCAAGTGAGAGAAATGTGGGTATACTCAAAACAGGTGCAGCCCTGAGCACGAACAGCATGACTCACGCGTGCGGAAGCAAAGGTTAAGTTTTCTATTTTGGTGGATCATTTCTGGGTTCTCCATAAAGATAGAACAAATAGAATAGTGTCCAAAGGAGTGTGAACCTTCTAAGAGGCTGCTTCCAACAGTTTTATTATTGTTTACTTGCCATTGCAAGTTTCTCTGGGGGTTGAAGGGACCTGGTCTCCCCTCCGTCCACCCCCTATATATTCCCTGTGCTTTGCTTATAGGTTTCTGTACCTGGTGGATCTGGTTTTATTGTTGTTGTTATTTTGTTGTTGTTTGTTTGGTTTAGTTTTTTTCTGGAGTGGATTTTGAACAGTATTACTCAAAGTGTCGCAGGCGTCCATGTGTCTGACATAGAAACCTACTTTCAGCCTGGACTCCCGTCTACACTTCCGTTTTCCTCCCAGCAAGGGCCGCCTCTCAGGGGGCAGCAGGGCTGAACCCGGTGGTCGCCACCGGAGGACCCTCGCAGAGACACTCGGTGGGGGAGGGGTTGGGGGGCAGAAGCGGTAACTAGCTGGGGGCATCTTGTATGGCGGGTGTGGGAGGCAGGACCGTGCCATTGAGGACCTCATTTGAATTTTGAGTTGGCATCGAACAAAGTGGAAAAGTAGCGCTCCCCCTGCTGTGGACGAGATTCTCTCTCCCTCTGCCCCTCCCCCCATAAGTAAATCAATCTCTAAAATAATGAATAAAATAATATAAAAGTTTATTTATTTATTTAGTAATCTCTACCCAGATGTGGGGCTCAAACTCACCACCCCGGGATGGAGAGTCACACGCTCCACGGATGGAGCCGGCCAGGCGCCCCGACGCACCTGATTTTAGCTCTGGCCCCTTCATGGAGTGGTTTTGAGTCCTCGTGAAATTTTCCCTCTGTACCTCAGTTTCTTCATTTGTAAAACCATGGGTGTCATCACAGTACGCGTCTCAGAGGATTGTTACTAGAATTGTATTGTAACATCAATAAAGCTTAGCTCCATGCTTCACTCGGTAGCACCACCTTTTCATCAACTGTTGTGAATGCGGACCAGCCACCCTCCCCTGGCCCGCGGGGCCGGTGCTTGGAGATGACCTGGGAGGACCCGGAGGCACGTCTACACCTGCATTCTCAGAAGAGCATAGCCTTGCCAGGTCCACACAGACAAAGAACCGAATCCTGACGGTGATTATGACCGCTCTCACAGGAGCTGCATCAAAACACAGGAGGGGACCTGAGTCTTGAATGTTCTTCTGTTTTTGCGCTTTCTCCTTTCTTTCTTTTTTTAGAAATAATTTCAAACCTACGGAGGAGTCACAGGAATAGCGCACAGAGGGGTGCCTGGCTGGCTCCGTCTGTGGAGCGTGCGACCCTGGATCTTGGGGTGGCGGGTTCAAGCCCCACATTGGGTGTATTTTTTTTTTAAGATTTTATTTATTTATTTGACAGAGAGACAACGAGAGAGGGAACACAAGCAGGGGAGGGGGAGAGGGAGAAGCAGGCTTCCCGCCGAGTAGGGAGCCCGATGCGGGGCTCGATCCCAGGACCCCAGGATCATGACCTGAGCTGAAGGCAGCCACTTAACCGACTGAGCCACCCAGGCACCCCCATTGGGTGTTTTTTTACTTAAAAAAAAAAAAGAATAGTGCACAGAAGCTGCACATTTCTTGACCCCACTTTTCATGATTTTGCACATTTGCTTTACCTCTCACTCCCTCTCTCTCTCTCTATTCATATTATTTTCCCCTAAACTATTTGTGCCCCCTTACTTCAAAATATGGTAGCAATGATCTATCTCCTAGAACAAGGACGTTCTCTCGTATAAAAGGTCATTTCTTTTTTTTTTAAAAGATTTTATTTATTTATTTGAGAGAGAGAGAATGAGAGAGAGCACATGAGAGGGGGGAGGGTCAGAGGGAGAAGCAGACTCCCTGCCGAGCAGGGCCCGATGCGGGACTCGATCCAGGGACTCCAGGATCATGACCTGAGCCGAAGGCAGTCGCTTAACCAACTGAGCCACCCAGGCGCCCAAAAGGTCATTTCTAAAACCCAGGAAATTTAACCTTGACACGATATCTACTATATAGTCCCTTATATAAATTCTGCCTCTTGCCTCGACTGTGTCCTTGCAATAACTCTTCAGTGTCCTTGAATCTGGAACGACGGCTCCACCTTCACTGATCTCCCATGACCTTGTTATTTTTTAAGAGTAAAGGTCAGTAGATTTGTAGAATGTCACTCAGTTCGGGTTTGGTTTCTGTTTCCTCGTGATTAGATCGACGTTGTGCGTGTTTGGCAAGAAGAGTGCAGAAGTGATTGTGCGTCCTTCCTGGTGGTTTTCCCTCTGCAAACTCATGCTATCCGTTTGTCCCACTATTGGTGATGGTAACCGTGGTCCAGTGTTTCGATCATCGACGAGCACAATAAGAATGGAGGGACCAAAGAACAACCCACCGTGCACTGGAATCCAGTTAAGACTTTTGTTTAGACGAACACCATACATGTTCCTAAGTGTTTTGTGTCTCTGTTCTCAAGTTTTTGGGTGTGTTGCACATTTTCTAATTTTCAGTGAGTTTGGAACAATCAGGCAGTAGTCGTGCTGTCACAGATGGATTCTGGGAAAGAGAATTTAGAACATTTCCTGGATGGGTGCACACAGACCCAGGCTGGGAGTAGATGGGCTGATGGACGGATGGGGGCCCCCTTGGAGCACACGGGTGTTAAGGCCGATGGGGTGGCTGAGGGATGCTCTGGTCTTGGGACTCATCAAAGCCAGAGATGGACCTAACGGCTTCCCGTCTGGTGTGACTGGTCCCTGCCTTTCTGGCCCAGACTTCTGGCCTTTACGCAAGTCTGCTGGTCCAAGCCCACGAGAAGGACCAGTGTCAGGCCCCTGCTGTGACCCACTTACTGCCACGGCAAATAGAAGAGTGGTGCTCAGCTGAGTAATCCGGAAGCAGTGGCCAGCAGAAAGGTGGTCCGAGGGAAGCTAGGGGAGGTGGCTGTCAGGTCCTCTTCAGAGACACGTTCCTCACCTTTGCAGTGATGTCCAGGTCATGCCAGGGCGTGTCACCTGGGGTTCTTCCTTCAGGCAGCCAGGTCCTGCTGTGGAGGCACTAATAACAACAGACCTGAAATCGAACGATTTGAATAGCCCAAAGTCCCTCCACAGGACAATCAAGAGTTGACTGAATGGTGGAATGAACAAGACATTAAAAAAAGAGACAGTGAGACATAATGTGTGTTTATCTTTATGAATCAAGCACTCCTTTATTTTTTATTTTATTTTTTTTTCCAAGATTTTGTTTATTTGACAGAGAGAGAGACACGGCGAGAGAGGGAACACAAGCAGGGGGAGCAGGAGAGGGAGAAGCAGGCTTCCCGCGGAGCAGGGAGCCCAACGCGGGGCTCGATCCCAGGACCCCAGGATCATGACCTGAGCCGAAGGCAGACACTTAATGACTGAGCCACCCAGGCGCCCCTCCTTTATTTTTTAGTAATAATAAAGTACATGCTGTGTTCCCGGAGAAGCATTAGGGCCTGTGTGCTGAGGCGCAGCGACGGTCTTTCAGTGTCGAGGTGCTGGATCCTGAGGCCCCACGGGTGATCGTGACGTACCGGCACGTGGCATTTCCAGAGGCAAGATGGTGACATTCTGTTGCTTGGGGCTGAGAGAAGGCGTGACCGAGAACCTTGGCAAAGACGGAGAGGAAGTAACAGGGTTTGCAGGAAACAGTGAGATGAACCAGGAGCCAGTGAAGATGCTCTGTGCGCGGGCAAAGCTGACGGATGAGAAGTGGGGGTCACTGCAAGTCTTGGCCCGGGCTCGTGCACCGGACTTCCGGAAGCGAGGCTGTACTTCCCAGCGTGGCCAGCAGGTGGCCCTACCTAGCACGCGAGCGCCTGGGCCGGGCCGCCGGTCTCCCCGCGCGAACGAAGGTGCGGCGGGAAAGTCAGTAATCCAAAGCCCGGTGTCCCTTCCCGGCCAGTGCTAACCCGAACTGTGCCCCCGGCGCCTCCTTGCTCTGCTGCAGTGCCTGCCAGACGGAGAGGCTCGTTTCTGAGCACCGGAGCCGCTGTTCACCCACAGACCAACGCACAGGTCATGACAGACCGCTTCTGCTCCTCCAAATTCACTTTCTACTTGTGATACTGTCTCCATGTGGACTTCCTATACTTGCAGCAAGTGTATATCCACCGCCCGGTGTTCTTGCAGCAAGTAGTACCCACTGCCCGGTGTTCTTGCAGCAAGTCTGTATCTACACTCTGGTGTTCTTGCAGCAAGTGTGTATCCACCGCCCGGTGTTCTTGCAGAAAGTGTGTATCCACCGCCAGGTGTCCTTGCAGCAACTGTGTATCTAGTGTCCCGTGTTCTTGCAGCAAGTGTGTATCCAACACCCGGTGTTCTTGCAGCAAGTGTGTATCTACCGCCCGGTGTTCTTGCAGCAGGTGTGTATACAGTCCGGTGTTATTGCAGCAAGTGTGTATCTACCACCCAGTGTTCGTGCAGCAAGTGTGTATCTACGCCCGTTGTTCTTGCAGCAAGTGTATCTACCGCCCGACGTTCTTGCAGCAAATGTGTACCTAGTGTCTGGTATTCTTGCAGCAATGTGTATCTAGGGTCCGGTATTCTTCCAGTAAATGTGTCTCTAGTGTCTGGTGTTCTTATAGCAAGTGTGTATCTAGTGTCCTGTATTCTTGCAGCAAGTGTGTATCTACCGCCCAGTGTTCTGCAGCAAGTATGTACCTACCGCCCAGTGTTCTTGCAGCAAGTGTGTATCTGCCGCCTGGTATTCTTGCAGTAACTGTGTATCTAGCATCCAGTATTCTTACAGCAAGTGTGTATGTACTGACCGGTGTTCTTGCAAGAAGTGTGTATCTACCGCCCGGTATTTTTGCAGCAAGTGTATATCTAGTGTCCGGTATTCTTGTAACAAGTATGTATCTACCACCCGGTATTCTTGCACAAATGTGTATCTAGCATCCGGGGTTCTTACAGCAAGTGTGTATCTACCGTCCGGTGTTCTTGCAACAAGTGTGTATCTAGCATCTGGTATTCTTGCAAAAAGTGTGTACCTACTGCCCGGTATTCTTGCAGCAAGTGTGTATCTAGCATCCGGTGTTTTTGCAGCAAGTGTGTATCTACCACCCGGTGTTCTTGCAACAAGTGTGTATCTAGTGTCCGGTATTCTTGCAAAAAGTGTGTATCTACCGCTTGTATTCTTGCAGCAAGTGTGTATCTACGGCCCGGTGTTCTTGCAGCAAGTGTGTATCTAGTGTCCGGTATTCTTGCAACAAATGTGTAATAGTGTCCTGTAATCTTGCAGCAAGTGTGTATCTATCTGGTGTCCAATATTCTTGCAGCAAGTGTGTATCTAGTGTCCAGTATTCTTGCAGCAAGTGTGTATCTACCGCCCAGTGTTCTTGCAGCAAGTGTGTATCTAGTGTCCAGTATTCTTGCAACAAATGTGTAATAGTGTCCTGTAATCTTGCAACAAGTGTCTATCTAGTGTCCGATATTCTTGCAACAAGTGTGTATCTAGTGTCCGGTGTTCTTGCAGTAAATGTGTATCTACTGCCCGGTGATCTTGCAGTAAATGTGTATCTACTGACCGGTGATCTTGCAGCAAGTGTTTATCTACTGCCCAGCATTCTTTTTTTATTTTTTTTTTTTCTAAAGATTTTATTTATTTATTTGAGAGAGAGAGAATGAGAGACAGAGAGCATGAGAGGGAGGAGGGTCAGAGGGAGAAGCAGACTCCCTGCCGAGCAGGGAGCCCGATGCGGGACTCGATCCTGGGACTCCAGGATCATGACCTGAGCCGAAGGCAGTCGTTTAACCAACTGAGCCACCCAGGCGCCCCACTGCCCAGCATTCTTGCAGCAAGTGTGTACCTAGTGTCCGGTAATCTTGCAACAAGTGTGTATGTGGTGTCCGGTATTCTTGTAGCGCATGTGTGTCTAGTGTCCGGTGTTCTTGCAGCAAGTGTGTATCTACCGCACGGTGTTCTTGCAGCAAGTATGTATCTACCTCCTGGCGTTATGGCAGCAAGTGTGTATCTAGTGTCCGGTAAACTTGCAGCAAGTGTGTATCTAGTGTCCGGTATTCTTGCAGCAAGTGTGTACCCACCGACCGGTGTTCTTGCAGCAAGTGTGTGTTCACTGCCTGGTGTTCTTGCAGCAAGTGTGTATCTAGTGTCAGGTATTCTTTTTTTTTTTTCTTTTTTTTTTTTTTTTTTTTAAGATTTATTTTATTTTATTTATTTGAGAGAGCGAGAATGAGAGACAGTACATGAGAGGGGGGAGGGTCAGAGGGAGAAGCAGGCTCCCTGCTGAGCAGGGAGCCCGATGCGGGACTCGATCCCGGGACTCCAGGATCATGACCTGAGCCGAAGGCAGTCGCTTAACCAACTGAGCCACCCAGGCGCCCTAGTGTCAGGTATTCTTGCAGCAAGTGTGTATACAGTCCGGTGTTATTGCAGCAAGTATGTATCTACCACCCGGTGTTCTTGCAGCAAGTGTATATCTATGTCCATTGTTCTTGCAGCAAGTGTGTATCTACCGCCCGACGTTCTCACAGCAAATGTGTATCTAGTGTCCGGTATTCTTCCAGCAAGTGTGTCTCTAGTGTCCGGTGGTCTTGCAGCAAGTGTGTATCTAGTGTCCAGTACTCCTGCAGGAAGTGTGTATCTAGTGTCTGGTAATCTTGCAGCAAGTGTGTATCTACTGCCTGGCGTTCTTGCAGCAAGTGTGTACCTAGTGTCTGGTAAACTTGCAGCAAGTGTGTGTCCACTCCCCGGTGTTCTTGCAGCAAGTGTGTATCCACCGCCTGGTGTTCTTGCAGCAAGTGTGTATCTAGTGTCCGGTATTCTTGCAGCAAGTGTGTATCTACCACCCAGTGTTCTTGCAGCAAGTGTGTATCTGCCGCCCGGTATTCTTGCAGTAACTGTGATCTAGCATCCAGTATTCTTACAGCAAGTGTGTATCTATCAACCGGTGTTGCAAGAAGTGTGTATCTACCGCATGGTATTCTTGCAGCAAGTGTGTATCTAGCATCCGGTGTTCCCGCAGCAAGTGTGTATCTACCGCCCGGTGTTCTTGCAACAAGTGTGTATCTAGTGTCCGGTATTCTTGCAAAAAGTGTGTATCTATTGCCCGGTATTCTTGCAGCAAGAGTGTACTAGTGTCCAGGATTATTGCAACAAGTGTTTATCTACAGCCCGGTATTCTTGCATCAAGTGTGTATCTACCGCCCGGTGTTCTTGCAGAAAGTGTGTATCTAGTGTCCAGTATTCTTGCAACAAATGTGTACTAGTGTCTGGTAATCTTGCAGCAAGTGTGTATCTAGTGTCCGGTACTCTTGCAGCAAGTGTGTATCTACCGCCTGGTATTCTTGCACCAAGTGTGAATCTACCGCCCGGTGTTCTTGTAGCAAGTGTGTATCCACTGCCCGATGTTCTTGCAGCCAGTGTGTATCTAGTGTCCGATATTCTTGCAGCAAGTGTGTATCTACCGCCTGGTGTTCATGCAGCAAGTGTGTGTTCACTGCCCGGTGTTCTTGCAGCAAGTGTGTATCTCCTGCCCGGTGTTCTTGCAGCCAGTGTGTATCTAGTGTCCGGTATTCTCTCAGCAAGTGTGTATCTACAGTCCGGTGTTCTTGCAGCAAATGTGTATCCTCCGCCCAGTGTTCTTGCAGCAAGTGTGTATCTACCGCCCGGTGTTCTTGCAGCAAGTGTATCTACCGCCCGATGTACTTGCAGCAAATGTGTATCTAGTGTCCAGTATTCTTGCAGCAAGTGTGTATCTAGTGTCCGGTATTCTTGCAGCAAGTGTGTATCTACCGCCCAGTGTTCTTGCAGCAAGTGTGTATCTGCCGCCCGGTATTCTTGCAGTAACTGTGTATCTAGCATCCAGTGTTCTTACAGCAAGTGTGTATCTAGCAACCGGTGTTCCCGCAGCAAGTGTGTATCTACCGCCCGGTGTTCTTGCAGCAGGTCTGTATCTACCGCTCGGTATTCTTGAAACAAATGTGTATCTAGTGTCCACTATTCTTGGAATGCCCTGTTTCTTGCAGCAAGTGTGTATCTACCACCCAGTATTCTTGCAGCACGTGTGTATCTACCACCCGGTATTCTTGCAGTAAGTGTATATCTAGTGTCTGGTATTCTTGCAACAAGTGTGTATCTACTGCCCGGTGTTCTTGCAGCAAGTATGTAACTACCACCCGGTATTCTTGCAGCAAGTGTGTATCTACTCTGCTGTTTTCTTGCAACAAGTGTGTATCTACCACCCGGTGTTCTTGCACAAGTGTGTATCTACCGCCTGGTGTTCTTGCACAAGTGTGTATCTGCCGCCCGGTATTCTTGCAATAAGTGTGTATCTACCGCCCAGTGTTCTTGCAGCAAGTGTGTATCTACTGCCTGGAATTCTTGCAACAAGTGTGTATCTAGTGTCCGGTATTCTTCCAGCAAGTTTGAAACTACCGCCCAGTGTTCTTGCAGCAAGTGTGTATTCACCGACCGGTTTTCTTTTAGCAAGTGTTTGTCTACCGCCCGGTTTTTTTGCATCAAGTTTGTATTTACCCCTTGGTTTTCTTGCAACAAATGTGTATCTACCTCCCTGTATTCTTGCAGGAAGTGTGTATCTACCACCCGGTGTTCTTGCAACAGTTGTGTATCTAGTGTCCGGTATTCTTGCAACAAGTGTGTATCTACTGCCCGGTATTCTTTTAGCAGGTGTGTATCTAGCGTCTGGTATTCTTGCAGCAAGTGTGTATCTACCACCAGGTATTCTCACAACAAGGGTGTCTACTGCCCAGTATTCTTTTTTAAAAAATTTTTATTGTTATGTTAATCACCATACATTACATCATTAGTTTTTGATGTAGTGTTCCTTGATTCATTGTTTGTGCATAACTCCCAGTGCTCCATGCAAAATGTGTCCTGTTTAATACCCATCACCACCGCCCAGTATTCTTGAAACAAGTGTGTATCCACCTCCCGGTGTTCTTGCACAAGTGTGTATCTACCACCTGGTGTTCTTGCACAAGTGTGTATCTACCGCCTGGTGTTCTTGCAGCAAGTGTGTATCCTCCTCCTGGTGTTCTTGCAGCAAGTGTGTATCCACTGCCCGGTGTTCTTGAAGCAAGTGTGTATCAACTGCTCTGTGTTCTTTCAGCAAGTGTGTATCCACCACTCGGTGTTCTTGCAGCAAGTGTGTATCTACAGCCCGGTGTTCTTGCAGCAACTGTGTATCCACAGCCCGGTGTTCTTGCAGCAAGTGTGTACCGAGGGGTAGTGAGTAGGTGGATACCAAGTGAGTATCCACCGCCCGTTGTTCTTGCAGCAAGTGTGTGTCCACCGCCCACTGTTCTTGTGGCAAGTGTGTATCTACCGCCCAGTATTTTTGCTGCAAGTGTGTATCTACCGCCCGGTATTCTTGTAGCAAGTGTGTATCTAGTGTCCGGTATTCTTTCAGCAAGTGTGTATCTACCATCCGGTGTTCTTGCAGCAAGTGTGTATCTACCCCCCGGTATTCTGCTTTTCATTCAGTGTTATTTCACCTGTTAGAATTAGCATGGTCTCCACCCATGTGTTTTAGAAAACAAAATAAAGTTTCAACCTATTTCTCATGTTTCCGTTTTTATAAATAGCATTGATATGAACATGGGGGTTTTTGACACCAAAGTAGAAAGATCAAAGAATGATTCTAAATTCTTGTTATATATTCCCAGGTAGCTTTTTAAAAAAAATATTTTATTTATTTATTTGAGAAAGAGATAATGAGAGACAGAGAGCACGATAGGGAAGATGGTCAGAGGGAGAAGCAGACTCCCCTCTGAGCAGGGAGCCCAACACGGGACTCGATCCCAGGACTCGAGGATCATGACCTGAGCCAAAGGCAGTTGCTTAACCAACTGAGCCACTCAGGCAGCCCCCAGGTAGCTTTATAGGAAAAACAAAACCACATTTTCCCCCCAATTACCACTTTCCCTAAAAGCCTCTAACTCCCAATAAAAAATAAATTGCTGGTGCTGGAATCTTGATAAATTGAAATGCTCCCTGTGAGCCACCCCCTTCCCATTGCTCCCTTCTCTGTTAAGGGCTGGCGTGCAAACAGCAGGTAGGATGGGAACCTCAGAGTCTCTCGGCAGGTGCGTGTCAATCTCGTTTGGGGAAAAGTGCTCAGACACCATCTGAACGAGCAGAACCATCTCATAAGCTCCAGTTTTATGCATATTTATCCTTGATAGTGTTGTGTTTTCTGATGTTGCCTGAACCTGTATCTCTTCCATTAGTGATGGGGTCTATCTTCTCCTGCAAGGGACCCGCCTGTGCTTACGTGTCTGAAGATGGCCCAGCAACTATGACCGCTCATCAAGGGAAAAATGAGCACCAATTTTATCCGTTTTTAATATTTTATTGGATATTATGTTTTTTACACTTATGTTCCCAATTTTTAATCTTCACTTAAACATTTTAAGTTGTGGGGCACCTGGGTGGCACAGTTGGTTGAGCGTCCAACTCTTGGTTTCAGCTCAGGTCGTGATCTCAGGTCATGATCTCAGTCCAGCTCCATGCTCAGCACGGAGTCTGCTTCTCCCTCTGCTTCTCCCGTTCGTGTTCTCTCTCTCTCTCTCTTTCTTTAAAATAAATATATAAATCTTTAAAATTTTTTGGGGGCGCCTGGGTGGCTCAGTTGGTTAAGCGACTGCCTTCGGCTCAGGTCATGATCCTGGAGTCCCTGGATCGAGTCCCGCATCGGGCTTCCTGCTCGGCAGGGAGTCTCCTTCTCCCTCTGACCCTCCCCCTCTCATGCTCTCTCTGTCTCTCTCTCATTCTCGCTCTCAAATAAATAAATAAAATCTTTAAAAAAAAATCTTTAAAATTTTTTTAAGTTGCATTTTTCTTGTGAAGAAGCTGTTTTGAAACTAAATAATTACTTTTAAGTACGTTAATAAAATCTGAAGAGCTCAACAGAGCACAAGTAAAAAGTGACCACCTCCGTCAAGTCTCCCAATTTCCTTTCCCAGGAGCAACCAGTCATTTTTTATTATTCCCCAGATCTGTTCATTGTATAAACAAAGTGTACATATTTTTATATTTATATATGTGCTTTTGTTTAAAAGCACCGAGAATAGCCACAGACACACCACGTTAGTACCTTGCCTGTTTTTAATCTTCACAATGTACCTTGGAAACGTTTCTGCATCAAGATGTATGCGCTGTCTCCTTGTCGTGACAGGTGCATAGCATCTCATGCATGGATCTCCCCCTGCTGGGTGAACGGCCTGCTTTGGGTAGCCATTCCGGTTATTTCCAAACTCCTGTTGCTACAAGTAGCGTGCAGTGAAATCCTGGTTTCGCATCCATTTGTGGGCGTGTCTGTAACATAAATGTTTAGAAGAGGAATTGCTGAGTCAGAGTATCTGAATTTGAAATTTGATAGCTATTTGTGATTTTCCCCACAGTTTTTAATTTGCTTGTTTAATGTTATGCGAGGTCAAACTTGTTTTTCATTTTCTTTTGTTGTTTTTGTTTTAAAATAAGTTCTTACGCCCAGTGTGGGGCTTGTACTCACTACCCCGAGATGAAGAGTCCCATGCTCCATCGACCGAGCCAGCCAGACGCCCCTTTTGATAAATTAAGAAACCATCTGTCTTTTCTGAGAAATATCTGTTCTTGTCCTTTGTGTTTTATTGGGTTTAAACAATTGATATATAGGAGCTCTTTATGTATTAGAGAAACTAGCTCTTAGTCTGCGTGTTACAAATGTTTTCTTCGTTTTTTCCCTGGCATTTGGTCTTTGTCCGTTATATTTTCCTGCAGAACTTTTTAAGATGTAAAATTAAGTGTGCAATTCAAATATATACACGTGTATCTTCTGTGTGTCATGAGTTTGTGTCATCATCCACATCTGACATCACGAGCGTTTCCTCACCTTCCCAATTGTCCCTCCCTCTTCCTGCAGAAAACCCCGTTCCCGAAACATGACGGAGCTTACTCACGATGCTGCCCTACAACATGAAACAGTCTCATCCCTATAGTACTGGTGCACCTGCTTCTGAAAATAAACCTACCGGGTAAGGTTCAATGTTTCTTTCTAGTTCTTTTTGTCCTTTGAATATGTCCCACTAATTGGTGTGTAATTTATTTGAATGCATTTCCTTTCTGTGTGGTATGGCATAAATTTTTTTGTAAATATAATTTCATTTATAAATCTTTTTAATAAAAGTGCCATCTGGACTTTGTGTCATACTTAGGATAGCTTCTCCCACTAAGATTATATAGAACTTTCTCCATGTTTCTTGAAGTACTTTTAATTTTTTATTTTACATCCAGCTGGTGCAAGAAATACAGAATGTAATAGGCTAACAGAGTGTTAGAACAGTTTATTTTTTTTAAGTTATTTATTTATATATTTGAGAGAGAGAGAGCACGAGCAGGGCAGGGAGCAGCAGAGGGAGAGGGAGAAGCAGACTCCTCGCCGAGCAGGGAGCCCGACGCAGGACTCGATCCCAGGACCCCGGGATCATGACCTGAGCTGAAGGCAGACACTTTACTGGCTGAGCCACCCAGGTGCCCCCTTTTTCACTTTTTGTGAAGTTGGTTTAGGGCCCCTGGAGGAGCCTCCTGTACTCATTCCCGGCCGGCTGTTATGCAATTGTGTTCTGGATTTAATATTAGATCTCGTCGCCACCCCACACCCCCAGGCCGCAGGGATTTGCTCTTTCTGGGTCCAGTGAAGGCCTAAGTAGCGATCCCAATCAACCTGTTACAGAAACAAACAGTGATGAATGATTTTCAGTAAAAGGATATCTGTGATGAGAAGACACCACATCGAGCAGGGGGAGGCCCAGCTGTGGGAGAGAAAGAACATCAACATCCTCTTCCATCCTGGAACAGTCACGGTCACGAAAAGGGGCTCAGCACTGGCCTCCCGACTCTAGGCTGGGCAGGGCCTTGGAGCTGGCGTGGGGGTCTCCCACTACCTGCCCTTTGCACACAAACCTTATTTTAGACATCTGATTTTTGCAGATCAGAGTGGTAGCCACTGAGCTGGGCCCGTGGCTGCTGGCTCATTTGTCAGACCAAGCATTTAAAAAAAATTTTTTTTTTAACAATCTCTACACCCAACGTGGGGCTTAAACCCACAACCCAGAGATCAATACTCACGTGCTGCACCGACTAAGCCAGACGGGTGCCCCAGACCAAGCATTTTTATCATATGGGGCCCTACATTTAGCGTGCATAAAATGTATTTTATTTTATTATTATTATTTTTTAAAGATTTTATTTATTTATTCATGAGACACAGAGAGACAGAGAGAGAGAGAGAGAGAGAGAGAGGCAGGCTCCCCACGGAGCAGGGAGCCTGATGTGGGGCTCGATTCCAGGACCCTGGGATCATGACCTGAGCCAAAGGCAGACGCTTAACTGACTGAGCCACCCAGGTGCCCCTATTTTTTTTAAAGATTTATTTATTTTAGAGAGAGCTAGCACGCGGCGGGAGGGGCAGAGGGAGTGAGAGACAAGCAGACTCCACCCTGAGCAGAGCCCGATGCGGGCTTGATCCCAGGACCCAGAAATCAGGACCTGAGCCGAAATCAAGAGTCAGACGTTTCACTGACTGAGCCACCCAGGTGCCCCTAAAATGTATTTTATTTATGTGAATGATACATTTCATTTTGTTTGTAGAGTGTTTACTGATGCTGACAACTGGGATCTGTTGAAAATGAGGTTTTAGATAACCATTCTGGTTTGTGTAATTACAGGAAAGACCGCAAAACAGCATTCTGACGTGCTCACCTCACAAAAATAGGCTTGTGGTTTCATGCCTAAAATTGGAGCTAAGTCACTAGGTGACTGTCCAGGGACGTCTCCCTGGCCGAGATGCCCTTCCTTCTCTGACCGGCAAGAACTATATGCAGACTCAAAAACCGCCTCCAGAGTGAGATCATTCATCTATTCCACAAAATACTTAGAATGTATTGTGGCCAGTGGACCATGCTTCCGGGCTAGGAGGGATCCAAAGATAAATTCAAAGTAAAACCTGGGTTTAGCAGACTTGAATTCTCATGTGTGGAACGGCATTAAGCCAAGTCCACAGACACCTGCAAAGTTACAGTGACAGGTGTCTCGGGTGGGGGTGGGGGGATGAGCCAGGTGTGTGGGGTCCAGGTGGGGGCTTCTTCCTGCTTGAAAGCATTCCCGGACGAAGTGGCGTCTGCACCAGCCGGGGGGTGGGGGGGGCTCGGACACACGGGATGAAGGGGAAGGGGCTCCTGGCGCCAGAGGGGGGAGCTGAAAATGGAAAAGTCATCTGTGAGAATCAAAACTTCCAGAAAGGGGAAGCAAGAGGACACTCACTGGTAGGAGCCTGGAGAGGGTCAGGGGGATGTGTGTGTCAGAGGGTGATGAGGTCGCAGGGTCCTAGATGTAACCCCTGTGAGACAGGAGGCTGTTGGGGCTTTCACATCCCTGCATATGAGAGGGGGTGCTTGGGACCCCTTTGGGGACTGTGAGCCGCTCCGTCCAGTAACAGTGACGCGGAGGGAACCAAGAGGTGGCCACGTGGATGGCGTCATAGGGTGAGACCCTGTAGGACCTTGATCGCCAGGCTAAGGACTTAAGGACATTTCTTTCTGAAGGCAGTAAGATTCCTTTAAAGGCAAATCTGACCTGTGCCGGGAAGACTGTTCCTACCCACACCTTTGGCTGTTTGGAAGGTTCTTGCAGCCAGAAGTGCTTCTGCCATCACCCCCCTGGGAGGGACACAGTCCGGCTTTGCGGTTGCTCACGGTCTGCGTCCCCACCCCAGGGCCCAAGTGAGGAAGAGGACCAACCGGCTGGGCACTTTCCCGGGGGCAGGCGAGGGGGGTTGGAGCCTCATCCTGGCTAAGCCAGGAGGCAGCAGGAGGTGTCTGCGGAAGCACTGCAGAGCCAGGAGGACTGTCGCTTACAAGGGGCGGAGGGTGGGACGGGGCCGCCAGACACCCATGGCCTGAAGGTTTGAGAGCAGGGGAGAGCCAGGTAATCAGGTCCGCCTCGAATCGTCCGGGGACTTGTCTGCAACGTCTGCCTGCAGGTGGGAGTGGTGGCCGAGACTGTGGGTGATGTTTGGAGCACCTCGTGCTCCTGCTGCAGAGATACATAAATATGGTGGTGAAGCAGGAAGAAGACAGAGCTGTCACGGACACACGTGTCCTATGTGCGTATACACACGTATAAATATATGTTATGTACACAGTCCATGGTTGGTGGAAGGGAGACAATCAGATATTTTTGTGGGCAGCCAAATACTTAAAAATGATTTCCTGGGGGCGCCCAGGTGGCTCAGTCGTTAAGTGCCTGCCTTCAGCTCAGGTCATGATCCCAGGGTCTTGGGATCGAGCCCCACATCGGGCTCCCTGCTCAGCGGGAGCCTGCTTCTTCCTCTCCCTCTGCAGCTCCCCCTGCTTGTGCACTCTCTCTCTGTCAAATAAATAATAATAAAAAAAAAATGATTTCCTAGCAAGGCCTTCATAAATGGTTCCTTATGATACGTGTGACTTCGAAGCATCCTCATGTGTAAAGGGTTGTTTTTTAGGGGAGGGCAAGGGTTGTCACCGATTGGAATCCAGTGGGTCACACCCAGCCCAGTGGCACCTCTGAGGGGTCCCTGAGCTCCGGGCTCAGCTCAGTCCTTGGATTTTTAGGTCTGGCACCTGGATTTTCTCTGTCCACCTGGGGACAGGCTCAGGTTCATTAGAATTCCAGCAGCATGATTTGTAAGAGGGGTTTTCCTTTCCAGCGACTGGAATGCGCAGGTCGGAGACCCGTGCCTACAGGAGGGGAGCTGCTGGGACCTGTGCTGGAGTGGATTCCCGTCTCAGCCCACGGTGCTGATTAAACCAGGAGTTTGGGAAGGGTTTCAGCTTCTCTGATTTTTTCCCACGTTGACGAGTGTGTTATTTGTGTTGGGAAATCAACATGACCCGCCTCCCAGCAGCCTCGGCTCTCTGCAGCTCCAGTAAGAGGGCATAAGCCAGACCGATGGAACATTCTAGAGGCTACACAAACTCCTACGACACACCTCGTGTGCCCCTTACTGATGTGCGAAAGGGCGGCCTGGACGCTTCCCTGGAGCATGGCTTCCACTGCGACTCTTCAGCTCCTGATGAACCCCTGACCTTGAACGACCTCTGGCTCTGCCACGTTGCAGGCTTGTGTGTATGCGGGAACGTCTTCCCCAGGAGAACGTTAGAGAGCACGAGGTGGGGATCCCCTCCCAGGCAGCCGGGCGGGAGCCCGCAGGGGCACCGGCTCATCCTGGAGGCTGGGAGGAGGCACGGCTCAGGGGAACCAAGCTTCTTTGGGATTGTTGGCGGGCTGATCCGCGGGTGAGGACCAGCCAGGATGCGTCAGCTTAGGAAACATGATACTGCACACACTCGTGTCAGGGTTGACTTACCAGTATTGATGCACAGGGATCTAGCAAACCGTTTGCCTCTGTTCTTCTGGAAGATAAACACGGAAAGCCCCCTGGGATTACAGGATGAGGTTAAGGGTCGTTGACCCGGGGGAAATAGTGCCGGCCTGTCCGCTACTTCGTGGCTCGCCACTCTTCAGCTGCCAAGCCCGCAGGGGGTCAGGATGACCAGATGAGTAGGAAGAGCGGGATTTGCCTCGAGGAGGCCAAGGTTTCCGTGACACTCCGGGCCGCTGGATGGATGGCTGTCGCTTCTCAAGGGGTTGGTGTTTCCCTCCGCAGAATGAAGTTCTAACAACCAGTACATGGAGTCCTTGTGAGAATTTAGTAAACTACTGTGGGCAGAGTGCTCAATAAATTGTAAGCACTCAAAAAGTGAGAGAGCCCTCAGTATTTGCCCTAAAATGTCACTTTGCTTTTCGAGGCAGCTAAGAGGAAAGACATTGACGAGACGCAGGGCTTCCTTTTTGGTTCTGTTGGCATCTGGGGTCCTAGGTGTCGTTTTTCTTTCCACATAATTGAGGTTAAGTTATAAAACCACAGTTTTTCTGGAAGCTCAGAAGAGACACACTGTTCTTGTTGGTTGTTTGTGGGTGAGGACGAGACAAGATCTTACATCCTTCCGCCCAGGGAGGCGAGCTGTATGTAGGTTCTAGAAGGTTGTGAACGGTCAGGTGCCAGGAACATCAGTCAGGCAGAATCCCACGGGGCCGAGACTCGGGAGGTGGTGTGCCTGCCCCAGGCAAAGCCACCAATGGGGCACGTGCATCTGGGGCTGTGTCTGCACCCCCCACCGCTTTACAGAAATAGCAACTGGCATTTTTGACTTCGTGTTTTATGACAAAGGACAATGGGTATAGGACGGAGAATACGAAGTTAATGATGGTGTTGATGACAGTGTTGTTGATGTTGGTGTAAATGTTGGTTCAAGGACCTCAGACGTTGTACATTTCCACACCATGCTTGCCTCGTCCTGCCGTGACCCTCGGCTTTAAAACCTCGGCACGCTCTTGGGCTCTTCCCTCCCTGTGCCCTTCACATTCCAAAGGCGCTGTCTACAGCCCACGCGTGTCTGTGTCCCTCTCTCATCCTCACCACCAGCATGGGTTGGGTGCTCTTTGCTGGATGCATCAGTGTGGATTTTCCCTGAAGCAGAGCCTGATATAAGGACCTGCAGGGAGGGGACAGAAGGATAGTGGAGGAAGAAAAGCATTACCGAGGGTCCATGCTGCTTTGAGCAATGCAGATGTCATTCCACTGGGACCTTTCAGAAAGAGTAAAGATGCCTCCAGAAGACAGGCTTTTATACAGTGCTTCTGTCCCCTATCACTGAGGGGGGACCCCGCACTTCCCCGGGGCGTGGTGGGCACTGGAAGACCCTGCCTGTCCCCTGGGCGGTGGTGACAGGTTCCTAATAGTCTTCCTGCCTCTGTGTCTGCCTCCCCCCTCCCCGACATGTAATGTTGGTGTGGCCTTCAAAGGAACAGCTCCTTGCATGGACTCCTGTGCTCAAAAGCCTTCACAATATCCCCGAGAAGAGATGAGCAGCTCGGGATGGCTCTCCAGAGCCCTCGAGCTGACCTTGCCAGCGCCCAGAACTTCCCACCCCCTGATGTGGTCAGGTTCTCCCCTCGCTTCTTCCCACCATCTGAAACCCTACCTGTCCCTACCTGGGCGCACCTCACATGTCACTGGTGTCAGCCCTCCATTGCTGCACACAAGTTACCGTCCATCATGCAGGTGACCCGGCTGAGCAGGCGGGAGCCCAAGGGGTCAGCTGGGGGGCCTTTCCCCTGGAGGCTCTGGGGTCACTCTGCTCCCCAGCTCATCCAGGTTCCCCGCCGACCTCAGTTCCTTGCTGTCGCGGGAAGGAGGTCCCTTGTCTAGGTTGGGGTGGCTCTCAGCTCCTGGAGACTGCTCTCCGGCCCCGGCGCGTGGCCCCCCACCTCAGAAGCAGGAGGGCCCCCTCGGGTGAGATCCCCCCACATGTCAAGTCTCCTTCCTGAAGGAGACTCAGTGCTTGGCCCGGGCCCACACGGACAAGCTCCCTTGTGCCAGATAAGGTAAAACCATCACGTTGACTCATTCCACCCATGCTCAGGGGGGATGAGATCACACAAGGCTGAGGGTCATTGGGGTCACTCCCGGAATTCGGCCCTCCACACCGCCTCTCCCAGACGGCCTTCCCTGGCCCCTTCCAGCCAGTGTGCTCCTTCCTCTGTGCCTCATAATGGCACGGTAATGAACTCACTGTCTCAGCCCTGCAGTTCCCCAGAGCACCTTCTCTCCCCCAAGAGTAAGGGGCCACTGGCCTTGTGGACCTGCTGTGTGTCTTCCCTAGTATTGATTTTGTGCCAGAAGGTATTTGGGTATTGTACTATATTTAAATACGGAAGGACACATCAAGGACAAGAACTTAAAACATGAAAGGAAAAGTGCAGAGCTGTTTAATAAATGAAGTTCTATGGAAGAGGGAGCGATCCGCTGGGGGGCACTCGACCCAAGTGCAGCATCCTGGGGACAGATGGTGCACGCTGCCTCCCACAGCGACATCCGCCGGAGGCTCTGTGGCTTTGCGGGCGTGCACACCCTCCATGGCCCAGGCAGCGTCGCGAGAGTCCTGAAAGTGACCACGAAGATCTGAACCTCCTGCTTTGCATGATTCCGTGGGGTTTTCAGAGATCACGTCTGGCCGCTTCTGGAAAGAGGACCAATAACTTATTCTCGAGTGGCAGTTTGGTTGGGGATAGGACCTTTTTTTTTTTTTTTTGGAAATGATTCAAATAAAAAGACTTTTTTTTTTTTTTTTTTTTAAACAATCAGTCATTTGGAAGAGGGGGCTCTAGTTTCTCCTGTAAGTTGCACACGGGGCAAATCTTGTGCACATGATAATCGTGGACAAGGCTTACTAGGAAAGCAATTGGTAAAAGCTCTATTCAGACTGGCAAAAACAATGTTAAAATTTAAATCTAACTCCTGGGGTCCCTGGGTGGCTCAGTAGGTGAAGCGTCTGCCTTCGGCTCAGGTTGTGATCCCAGGGTCCTGGGATCGAGTCCCACATTGGGCTTCCTGCTCAGCGGGGAGTCTGCTTCTCCCTCTGCCTCTCCCCCTGCTTGTTCTCTCAATCTCTCTCTCTCTCAAATAAATAAATAAGATATAAAAAAATTAAATCTAACTCCTTTGCAGAGTTCACAATTACACAAAAATATGTCATTTTTATCCAGTAGAAGTTTATTTTCACAAGTTTTAAGTCAGAATTTAATTCTTAATTCCATTTATCATCCAGCTGAGCCCATTTGTATGATCTGCCACCGTCTGCCATGTGTTTTTACAACAGTAGTAGGTATTTCCGTGGGCTCCTCAGCCTGGGAGCACCCAGGCTCTGACACGATAATCAGTCTGCTGTGCACTGGGTCCCGACGTGGCTCTTAGTGGCCAGGTCTCTGTGCGGGGGCCCTGGAGCCCCCGGATCACGTCAGGACACAGAGCTGTGAGCATTATAGTAACCCGAGAGCTGAGTGCAGCTGGCCATTCCACAGATGAGGACACCGAGGTGTCCAGAGATTTAAATAAACGGTCCAATGCCACACGACTCGTCAGTGGCCGGGGCGGCTTCCCCTGTGGTTCTGGGTGATGCCGAGTCCTTCTGCTATGCTTCTTTGTGGAGACTGACCAATGAGGGTTTACTTTTGGGGCAGACTTCGGCAGGTGAGACAGGCTTGTTGAAAATTCCTTCTATTTATTAATGCCCTGTATCTTTTTATTTTTTAATTTATTTTTATTTTTATGTTTTTAAAGATTTTATTTATTTGAGAGAGAGGGAACACAAGCAGGGGGAGGGGCAGAGGGAGAAGCAGGCTCCCCGCTGAGCAGGGAGCCCGACGTGGGGCTCGATCCCAGGACCCTGGGACCATGATCCAGCCAAGGGCAGACGCCCAACCGACTGAGCCACCCAGGCGCCCCCAGCCTGTATCTTTTAAAAAAAAAAACCT
This sequence comes from Neomonachus schauinslandi, assembly GCF_002201575.2. NCBI lineage: Eukaryota > Metazoa > Chordata > Mammalia > Carnivora > Phocidae > Neomonachus > Neomonachus schauinslandi. The sequence goes on from NC_058408.1 coordinate 67,921,573, forward strand.
TTTTCTCAGACTGACTTAAGATGTGGCTTAGGCTGTTGGGATTAACCAGAGGGAGCCATTTACCTGATCTGCAAACCTCTCTCGCCGTCCTGAGGCCCGACCAGTGTCGGGGGTACAGGCCCCCCAGCCCACCTGGTTTCGTGGTTGGATTCAGCACATCTCCCCAGCATCCTGCCCTCTGAACCCACACACATGTCCCCGAGGTGATGGTGTGAACTTGCCCGTGCTTCTGAGCACAGCAGCGTGGCTCAGCTCCGTGTCAGCCCCAAGTGCAGGGAGATACTGGTCCCTGGATGTACCTGTGTCCTCGCCGGGACTGTCCAGACCCGCAGGACGTGTTTGGGCCCTGTTCAGACCTCAGGACACTGTGGCGTGCAGCCCTCTTGTGGTCACCGTGGACTTCTGGTGGACTTGAACCCGGGGAGGAAATCTGCTAGGGAGTGGACACCTGTGCGTTGCATCCAAATAGAGAACCAGGTGAGCTGATCCCAGGCCTCGCACAAAACCCTTCTTGAGGGTTTTTAGTGCCTCAACCCTGCCCTAAGGGCACACCTACGCTGTGAACAAAAGCGACAGCCCTGAGGCCCGTTGGGGACCCGCAGAATCACCACCGAGGCTGTTACTCCTGCCCCCTGGCCAGTCTGTGTTCCTTCCAGGCTCTTCTCGCTTCAAGAGGTGCTGCCGCTTATGGCTGGAGGCCTGAGCTCTCACTTCTTGCGCTTCTGGCCGCACGCGGTAATTACATGGGGGAAAGGATGACCTACTTCACTGGATTAACTGGGTATCCACACAGAAAAAAAAGAACTATGAACTTATTTCATAACACGCACACAAAGTGACCCCAAACAGATCTTAAACTTAGACACAAAAGGTACAATTATAAAATTTCCATAAGAAAATACAGAAAAAAGATCTTTGAAACTCTGGGTTAAGCAAGATTTCTTATGACACAAAAACACAAAGAAAGAAAAAAGTGATACATTGAACTTCATCGAATTAGAATATCTCCTCTTTGAAAGACCCCGTTACGAAATGAAAAGACAAGTCCTGTACTAGGAGAAAAGATTTGCAAGGGACATGTCTCTGGAAGGACATTTCCCCAGAATATGCAAGAATTTCTTACAACTCCATGGGAATAAGACAAACAACCCAATGAAGGTTGGGCTAAAGACTTGGTTAGCTACTTCACAAAAGAAAATACACAAATGGCCAAAAAGCACACGAAAAGATGCTCATCAGTCACGAGACAACAGTGTCCTTAAGTATGTGGAGTGACAGGAACTCTCCGACGTTGCTGGCAGGAATGAACGCCACCCGTTATCACCGCTGTGGAGAACAGTTTGGCAATTCTTTTTTTTAACAGACATCAGCCAAATGACCCAGCAGTTCTGTTCCTAGATATTTACCGAAGAGAAATGAAAACATATGCTCAGAAAGGGACTTGACTGCACGACCGTGCATAGCAGGCTTGTCTCTAAGAGCCGGGCCAGGGAAGAACCCAAATGTCCATTGCGAGGGGAAAGTGTAGACACACAGAGGATGCTGCTCAACAGTGAGCAAGGGCAAATCACCGATGCGGCCGCACGAGCACATCTCAGCAAAAGAAGTTCACGGACACGGAAGACACCTCTGAGTCATGCTGTCTGATGTCACTTCTCTGATGCTGGAAGCCGTGAGAATCAGAAAGTAGGCCCGTGGTTGCCAGATGTGGGGAAGATGGATGCAAAGGGGTGGGAGGCTGGAGGAAACGTGGTGTGGCTCGATTTCGTGGTACTTATGCGAGTTTATACATCTGTCCAAACTCAGACGACTGCCTGCCTGAGGTAAGAGCGTGCCGTCTGTGAATCACACGTCAGTGGATTGTCACCTGCCTCCGCGCCTTGCTTCCGCAAGATACTCACGTCTCTGACTCCCGACTGCTGCGTCTGGAAATTGGGACTACAACCGCATCGACTTCACAGGGTTGTTGGGACGATTTAGGAAGAGACCATGTTGTTTCGGGGCCTGGCACGGAACTTAAAATACGAGCATTAGTGGATTTTTTCCTGATCAAATCATGACAGAATGAGGTTCGTGGTTCATGTCACTTTAGAAGAGCTGCATCTGCAGCACTCAGGGTCCTGTGCACATCTGCCCGCCACCCGCAGATCACGAGGCAGAACACATACATCACACCCCGGAAAAGCACCTTCTCTTATGCCGGCTCTCAGCCGGGATGTCGAGCTCAGCCTCCTCCCTGTGCCGTGTGACAATTGTGGACCCGGATCCAGAGAGGAGGCCCAGCCCTTGAGGATTAAGCGAACTTTCGTTGGGGCGAGCTGTCCTGTGAAATCCAGGCCGATGTGAATTCAAATGGGCTCATTTGACCAGCGAGGTGTCAGAACAACACATCTTAGCTTGTGCCTGGTGCCCTGTTTCACTGCGTTTTTCTGCCCTCCCCGTCTGTGACTGCCGCCTGCCCACAGGCTGGCCTCAGCCACGTGCCTTAGGATTGCTATCACATAACAACTCCTGTGCACGCAGTCAGTGCCTCCCCTGTGCACCCCAGTTACATCGCACCAGACTGGCGACCCCACGTGTTCCCCTGCAGAGCCTCCCGAAGCAGGCGGCCTCCAGCCCGGGCGTTTTGTGTGGGTTCCTGGAAGGAGCTGGAAGGGTTTCTGACACGGGGCAATCTGCACTCCTGATCTCAGGTATCCGAGCTGTGTTCCCTCAGCCCACAGAGGGTTTCGGTGTCAGAGAAGAGTGGAGGATGCGTGATGGTTGAGGCGAAGCCCAGCGTCGGACGAGGCTGGGTTCGGCACTGCTCGTGCAAGACAGGGCTTTGTGTTTCCATCCCTGCCTTCAGGAAGCCTTTCTGCCTGCAACTCCCCTCTGTGTTGACTTTTAATTCCATAGGTTCCCCTCCTTTGAGTTTTGCTCGAGTTTACTTAAAAACACACTGGGTGCTGACAACGTGCGGAATGTTCGACTTGTTCTTTAGGCAGTTTGCCTCGGGGGTGAGTGTGACCGAGGGTCAGCTCTGATCTTTGTTGGCCACAGGACTTGGGGCGGGACCCTCAGCTCCGGCCACCAGCCACCCTGGTCATGCTCACGTTTCCCTCAGGGTCTTTGCATTTGCTGTCTGGCTGCCCGGCCCGCTCACCCAGGATTTCTGAGGATGGCTCCTCATTCGGATCTCAGCTTAAATGCCCTCTGTTCAGGGGCGGGCGCCTGGCTGGCTCCGTCGCTGGGGCGTGTGACTCTTGAGTACCTCCTTGCAGGGCTAGTGAAAATTATGTGAGGGGCGCCCGGGTGGCTCAGTCGTTAAGCGTCTGCCTTCAGCTCGGGCCATGATCTCAGGGTCCTGGGATAGAGCCCCGCATCGGGCTCTCTGCTCAGTGGGGAGTCTGTTTCTCCCTCTCCCTCTGCTGCTCCCCCTGCTCATGCTCTCTGTCTCAAATAAATAAATATATTTAAAAAAAAAGAAAATGATGTGAGAAAATGTTTGTAAAGGGCGTGGCATACAGTGAGTGTGCTGTGAACAGTGGCCCCGGTCATGATTATGTCTGCCTGTGTTTCACCACCTGCCCCCGGACCGGGAAGCCCGTCTGGGGCCCGGATCAGGTCTTATCTGCATGCTTCATATTGCTATGCGTGTAGTAGACGCTGAGTAAGACACTGCTTAAATGAAATAAAATTTCCTCCCAGTAGATCAAGGCCTCGAGTAAATGAAATAGAACAGACACCAACTTCAGGGAAGCTCATCTTTTATTTTTTATTTGTTGAAAGATTTATTTATTTATTTTAGAGAGAGGGAGGGAGGGAGAGAAGGACAAGCAGGCCTCCCTGCTGAGCACGGAGTTTGATGCAGGGCTTGATCCCATGACCCTGAGATCATGACCTGAGCCGAAGTCAAGGGTCACACGTTAGCGGATGGAGCCCCCCCGGCGCCAGGTGAGCTCATCTTTTAGACTCAGCCCAAGAGCCGTCCTCTGTCCTCCCTGTGAGGGTTTTCCAGACTGCCCCGTCCTGCGAGGGTGGGGGGATTAGGTGACAGCTGTACATTTGATTTCACTCGGGCTCATGGATGCGCTTTCCTCTAGGAGGCTGCTCGGACTTTGACTCTTATTTATCGTTGCCCACGCCGCCTGGCCATGAGCCCCCAGCCCTCCGTGTAGAAGTGTTTAGGACAGGAGAGCTGTTAAGGGACAATGGCCTAGTGATTAAGAATGCAGACTCTGGACTCAGAGCCCCTGGGCTCAAATCCCAGCTCTGCCCCTCACCCACTGGGAGGCTGTGGACAAATGACTTAACCTCTCTGGGTCTCAGCTTCCTTCACAAAACCAGGATCGCAGAGGTCCCAGCCTCACCGTCATTGTGGCAATGGTCAGATTCCCTATACACACGGTGCTCAAAATAGTGCCTTCACTTCTGTAAGTGTACCTCATGTCACACAGTCATGCCCCAGACAGTTCTCGGCTCCTACCAGACATTCGGCAGTGTTTGCCGGAGTAACCCGAAAACTTGTATGTAAATTGATTTTCCCTCCTTCCCTCCCTCCCTCCTTCCCTCTTTTTCTTCCTTCCTTCCTTCCTTCCTTCCTTTTTTGGTAAATAAAAGCATATTTAAATGGACAGGGAGAGCTTGTTGGTCCTTTGTAATACGTAGAAGCATGCCTTGGGCGGTGTTTTTTTTTCCTGATTTCATATTTATCCTAAGAGATGTGGTAAATGTGACGTATATTTGAGAATGGAGCTATACTTTCCCCCAAATCATTTTATTAACACTTTCAGAGAAGAAATTACTGAAAGAAAAGGAAAAACTTCACTAGCTAGAGCTTGGGGCCTCACTGATCCGAAGTGAAAATTTTATTCATTCATTTGAGAGAGCGAGAGCACAAGCATGGGGGAGAAGGAGCAGAGGGAGAGGGAGAAGCAGGCCTCCGGCGGAGCAGGGAGCCCGACGTGGGGCTCGATCCCAGGACCCCGGGAAGGCAGATGCTTCACCGAGTCTCCCAGGCGCCTCCCCTTTTTTTAAAGTAGGCTCCACGCCCAACGTGGAGCCCCATGCGGGTCTCGAACGCACGACCCTGAGATCAAGACCTGAGCTGAGACCAAGAGTCGGACGTTCAACTGACTGAGGCCCCCAGGCGCCCCTCCTACTTCAGATTTATAGTCCTTCCAAGTTGGCCTCCTCTGTGGACCTTTTCAAAACTTCTCTGGGCCTCAGGTAGAGCGGTACACACGAGCTCGGCCAGGACTTGTAGAAAGGCGCCCCCTCCTCACGCTGGGCAACGCTAGGGGTGCAGTGGGATATGTTCCTGGTGACGAATAACTACCGTGAGCTCACGCGTAACTGTTACTGGACATCTAAGTGTCACCACAGAAAACCTTCTGATGAGGTTTTCCGTTTCTAATTGAACATGCTTGCCTTCCTGTAATAAGTGACTGCTGGTAAAGTGTGCGCTGGCAAAAGGGAACATCAAGAACTTCAAGGAACTGGTCCTTTCTGCCAAGGAGCTGTGGCCATTTATCTATAAACCAGTGTGTTTTGTACAGGTACTCTTGAAAAATATTTGAATAAAGCCCATTTAAAAATGGTTTAAAATGGTTTTTTAATGACAAGAATGCAATTCATTCCAACCTAATATTTTACTAGAGACCAGGAAGAGATGCGTACGTTCCTCACTGTGGAATCAAAACCCCTCTGCGCCGGGGACAACGGAGGCCACGGCCGCCTGTGATGATGGCCAGGGGCCTTTGTGATGTCTTGGCACTCGAGAGCGTCTATCGTCAGTATGCTGGGCTAGACTTCTCTTGCTTGTCCATAGTGAAGCCTTGATTCAAGCTTCTGAAATCTATGTCATCCTGTAGATTTTCTTTGTGTTCAGGTGCTGCTAGAATTACATAGTTCTTCATGGATGCTGACCTCACGGGCCAACCATCAGCAATGGGTTTGGGTTCCACAGATCTTTCACCCTCGTCAACCTGAGCCTCTTGTAGGCATTTAAGAGACAGTGCTTTGGGGTGACAAGCAGAATCTGTGGCCATAAGATAGGACAACATGCCGGATGCCGTGGACCTCGTTGTGTCCCCTCAAAATTCACATGCTGAAGCCTTACCCCGCAATGTGATGGTATTCGGGGGTGGGGCCTTTGGAAGATCATTACATTCATGTGCAGTCACGAGGCTGGGGCCCCCTATTGAGATCCTGTACGAATCCTTTATAAGAAGACACACCAGGGAGCTTGCTTCTCGTTCTGCCCCAGCGTGTGAGGACTCACTTCGAAGACGCCAGTCGGCTAGTGAGAAAGCGAGCCCTCGCCAGGGTACAGAGTTGGTGGGCACCATGATCTCAGACTTCCCAGCCTCCAGACCCCTGAAAAAATAAATTCCTGTAGTTTCAGCTGCCTAGACTGTGATATGTTTTTTTTAAAGATTTTATTTATTTATTTGAGAGAGAGCATGAGTGGGGGAGGGGCAGAGGGAGAAGCTGGCTCCCCGCAGAGCAGGGAGCCCGACTCGGACTTGATCTCAGGACGGCAGGATCACGGCCCGAGCCGAAGGCAGCCGCTCAGCCGGCAGAGCCGCCCAGGCGCCCCTGGGCTGTGCTGTTTTACAGCAGAAAGCTGACGGTCGCTCCGCCTTGAACCACATGCGCTGTAGGCAAATGAACAAGTCATTCATTTAATTCCCTGTCTTGTTCGTTCGTGCGTTCACCCCGGGCCATGTCCTGGGCCCCGTTGTAGGCAGTGAAGAACCAGTGGGGAGCAGGGTTGAGTAGAAGTCCCTACTCTGTGGCTTGCAGTCTTGGCGGGGAGATACATGCACTGAGTCACACTGGCGACCCAAGCCAGGCTGAACGTGCAGAGTGACGTGGGGCACGGAGGGAGGGCCTTGGCGGGAGCAAGAAGGGCAGAGTCGGCAAGGCGGAGTCTCAGAGGGCACGGGGCAGGGACGGGTGCTCAGGGGCGCGGAGGCCGTGCTGAGGAGGGGCTTGAAGCAGGGCTGTCCGCGAGGGTGGGAGCTTGAGGGGTGACGGGAGCTTGGACGGGGCACTTGTGGGGCTAGGACGCAGGGAGTGTGAAGACATATTTAGGAGCCAGAGAGGACAGAGCTTGGTGACTGAGCACAGGTTAGAGGGCAGGGAGAGAAAGTCCAGCATGATGCCTCGCTCTCTGGCTTGAGAGAGGGGATCAGCACCTGGGCCATCCTCGCAGACAGAAAGTACTGGACGATGGCCAGACTGGGGAGAAAGGCCATGCATTTGGTTCTAGACGAGCTGCATCGGCCATGCCTCGAGGCAGCCACGAGGAGCAAGCAGGCCTTTGGACGTGACCGGACAGGGTCCCCAGCACCGTCCAAGCCAATTGAAACGAATACAACACTGTACGTTAGTTATACCGGAATTCAAGTTTTAAAAAAATCACAATTGTGGCTTCTCACGTGCTCTGGCCACATCCCACCGCTACACGTGGCCCGTGGCTTTCGCATTCGGCAGCACGGTTCTAGGGCCCAGAGAAGCAGACCAGACCGAGATGTGGACTTGGCCCCGTGTGCAGGTGACAGGACTGTGGATCTAGGGGGAAGGCCGGAAAGGGTGAGGCTGAGCCTTGCGTCAGCGCTGCTGGGGAAGAACGAGGCTCGAGGCTCGAGGACATGGAAAAGAGGCAGGCGGGGAGGGGGAACCCCGGGAGCCCCGTCCTGAAGTCCAGTGAGAAGCGCGCTGGGAAGCGGAGGGGACGAGCATCGCTCTGACAATGATGGAAAACGTTTATTGCATCCGTGAAATAAAGGTCGCTGGTGCCTTTGGAAAGGCTGTTTCAGGTGAGGGAGGGGGCCGCAAGGCAGACAGGGTGAGTGAGGGGAGGCCAGGGGTGAGGACAGAGAGCGGCCAACAGGGGGTAACAACGCCACGAGTTATGAGGGACGCACGGAATTCCTTAAAGCACATAGAGCTACGGCCGACAGCACAGACAGATGTCTTCAGAGCCCTGAGTTTGTCCCGCATGTTTACCAATTTTGAGTCTTTTGTCACGAACAGAGAGGCGCGCGCAGTTCCGTTCCTCCTTCCCATCCTCGCTCTCATGCAGAACAGGGGTGAGCTGGGCCTTGGGGGCCATGCTCACTGCAGGTGATCCCCACAGCGATGGACAGCCCCCGAAGGCTTTCATGTTTCCTTTTTAGAAACATGGTATTTTCTAGAATTTAGAGCAGACACAAGAAGACAGAGAAGTATAATAAACGTCTGTGTGCTGCTCACCAGCGGGTCCCACGCCCTCCTGCCGAGCACGCGACCCCATGCACGCGCCCACCCCGTCGCTGTGACTCGGGAGCTGGGGAGTGATATCTCGTGCTTCGGCTGAGAAGACTCTGCGTCTGCTTGCTAGGGCAGGAGCGGGCCCTTCCCCGGAAAGAGCCGGAGACGGCACACTTCCGGCTTTGCGGGTCCCACGTGAGAGCGGCGGACAAGTGTCAACCAGTGAGTGGGGCTGAGAGCCAACAACAAGGCCGCTGAGATTTGAGTTTCATGTGATTTTCGTGTGTCACAAATCTACCGCTGCCTTCTTGGGCTCCTCCCCCCACCCCAACCGGTAAACAACGTCAAAACCATTTTTGCTCATAGGCAATACACAAACAGGCGGAGGGCCAGATTTGGGCTTCGGTTTGTCCACCGTGAGGGTGGAGAATGGATCGGAGGGAGCAAGAGGGTGCACGGGGTGACCCCCCAAGGATGCGCAGGGAGACCCCCCCCAGGCTACGGCAGGAGGCAGAGACGAGACTTTACCAAACCTGCAGAGACAAGAGAGAATGGTAAACTTAAACGATTGTTATTAAGTACCATCCATTCTTTGCCCTACGCACAATGTTAGGGCTGAACATAGACAAATACGTGAATAAACGCATAACAGTTTTTGTCATTTAGTCTAGTTAGGGAGAAAGATGTGTTTTTTTCCTATATCACATGGTGTAAGTATCATGATCGATCAATCAATCAATCAATCAAATGGGGTGCCTGGGTGGCTCACTCTGTTGAGCGTCCGACGCTTGGTTTCAGCTCGGGTCCTGATCTCAGGGTCGTAGGATCGAGCCCCGAGTCGGGCTCTGCGATCGGCAGGGAGTCTGCTGGACATTCTCCCTCTGCCCCTCTCCCGGCTTGTGCTCGCTCTCTCTCTCTAAGCACACAATAAGCATGTATATGTATATTCATACATTCGTGCACATCCGTAAATGGCTATGGGATATGCATGAGGTATTCATTCCAACGTGACTTCCATTGTGAGTGTCTTCCATCAAGGCGAGCACTTGACCCATGAGTAGAAGTAGGGTAAGGGGGGAAGGTGTCCAAGGCAAAGGGAAAACACGGGTGGATGTAGGGAGGCTTTCCACAGAAGCCTCTGCCCCATCTCCCTTTTGGGTTACTGCTCTCTGGAGGGGAATGCGGGAGAGCATGGAGCAAATCTGCAGGCTAAAGAGAAGGTACTGTAGCCTGCGACCAGCTTCCGGGTGGTAAAGAGACGTGTTTTCTGTTGAGAACCGGAAGTTTTACAACCGATGCCCAGAATTCTTTTTCTAGGTGAATGTGGATCATGATATCTTAGGTGGTTGCTGAGATTTCGTTGTGTGCAAGAAAAGAATGAAAACCAGTGTAAAACGAGGTCAGGTTTGGGCGCCTGGGTGGCTCAGTTGGTTAAGCGACTGCCTTCGGCTCAGGTCATGATCCTGGAGTCCCGGGATCGAGTCCCGCATCGGGTTCCCTGCTCAGCAGGGAGCCTGCTTCTGCCTCTGACCCTCCCCCCTCTCATGTGCTCTCTCTCTCTCATTCTCTCTGTCTCAAATAAATAAATAAAATCTTTATAAAAAAAAAAACGAGGTCAGGTTTTTTTAGTGCTAAATGGTCCCTTTATGAGCTGTGGGTTGCCAACAAGGATCCTTGCAGGATGGGATGCCCTGCTCACTGTCTTCTGCCCCAGCGGGTGGCAGCTTCGACCTCCGGGACAAACATCTTGGACTTACCCTTGACTTCCTTCTCTCATATCCGTAGCTAACCGGTCAGGGAATTCTGTGGGGTAGGCCTTCAGAACACATCCCAAACCTGAGCACCCTCACCCCGGCCAGGCCACTGCCCACGCCACTCCTGTGTTTGGCTTGGAGGACTGCAAGAGCTTCCTGCAGGTTCTGTGCTAAGGTCCCGCGGGTTCTGCACAGCAGCCAGAGTGATCCCAGGAAACAGGAGTCAGATCCTCTGCTGCCAACCTTCCCAGGGCTCTCCACTTCGCAGGGAGGGAGGCCCACGCCCTCCCATGGGCCCACAAGTTGGGGGGTGTCACTCTGCCGTCCCCCTGCGGTCTCTGCAGCTATCCTGGCTCCCCACCGCCCTGCCCCACACCCCACAGGCTTCCTGGAGGCCTTCACGCTGGCCGTTGCCTCCTCCTGGAAGCCTTCCCTCCTGCACCGGTGCTCCACTAGCTCCCCAGCCTCAGGTCTGGGTCCTGGGTCCCGGAAGCCCGCCTGGACCACCCTCTTTAGAGTTGTACCTGCAGGCCCCTCCCCCAACCTCCTTCAGTTTTGTCCTTAGGACTGTAATTTGTGTAATCATTGATTATTGATACCTGTCGCTATTGGTTTGACCACGCATCCGAGGTTTGTTCTGTGCATGTGTAGGGCGGGACTCAGAACACGCGCCGGCGCCGAAAAGTACAGAACCAACGCAGGGACGGAGCCCCTTTGCTTAGCTCGGGACAGTCCTCCCATGTACCCAGACTTCACACCGCCGTTTTGGAGTTTACATCCCAATGGAATTCACCGCACTTCACTCTTTCCAGGTATGAAGCCGGGGTGTGCGACAGGGGATTTGGCGAATATCTGGGAGGGGGTGCGGGACCCAGGACGCGCTGCCTGTACTGGAGCTGGGTACGGCAGGCGCTCTCCTCGCCTCGCTCCCTTCTCAGCCTCGCTGCGGAGGAGGCACCCCCGGAGGGCCCCCCACTGGAGAGCCCGCACCTCGGGGGCTGCCCACCACCCAGCTCTTCCCCGGAGCGCCCCCCTCACGGAGGCTGCCCCCCACCGGAGCTGTCCCCCACCGGAGCGCCCCCCCC
>NC_058408.1:67933052-67964646 GCF_002201575.2 Neomonachus schauinslandi
GGCCCCCTGGAGTCCCCAGCCCCTTGAATCTTTGGAACCCGGCCCCCAGTCCCAGTCCCAGAGCCTCCGGCCCCCCCAACCCTCCGAGCCCCGGCCCCCTGGAGGCCCCCAGCCCAGGCCCCCCAGGGCTGACGCAGGAGTGAAGTGGCGCTTTCCTTCAGCGCCCGCGCTGGGAGAGTCTAGCGGGGAGCTAGGCTGGGGGCTCGTGCACGCGTTCCCCGCCCCCTTCCCCCCCGAAGTTGTGCTCGCGCTTCTCCCCCGGACCAGGGGTCACTTTGCGGCCCTCGCTGTTTTCTTGTGGCTTCGTGTGTTGAGACAAAGAAGCAGGCGACTTTTACCCCATTACCCCATCTGTGGAATGGAGTGAGGACAGATTTTGTTCACTGCAGTTACAGGTGCAGAGTAGAAAGTTTCGTGCCCCCCTCCCCTCCCCCCACGTCGTGGGAGGGCGTCCTAAACGTTCACAGTCTGGATAAACTTGGTTTGTTGGGATTGATCGTGGAGTTTGGATGGTTTGGGATATTTTGTTCTGCCACGATTCAAGGAATTGGAAAGTATTGAGTGTTATGCATCTTGGTTTTAGTTTCACGCGGTTACAGTCAGGTTTGTGATGGGAATGCTCGGTATTAAAATATGGACCATGGAAGAAGGTGAAGGAGTTTGCTATTAAAATTTTTATCCCTTGGATTTACGTTTCTTTCTCACCCCACCCTTTTTTTTAAATGTTTCTCTTGAAATGACTTTTGCAGATCATCTCTGAATTTTCCTAAAAACAGGAGCAAGGTAAGTATTGGTTGTTGCAATGTGATTTCTTAAGGATAGTTTCATGTCAAAATATGCTTTGGGCTTTCTTAAAACCAAGGAGAATTTTCCTTCTCCCCGCTATATACCAGATGATCAGAATCTCTGAAAGGTTGTGTTGCTCTGGAGACTGTAAGTGAGCAGTATGGTTCTGATCACCCTCCGCACAGACTCCATCGTGGGGGGCGGCAAGTCCCCTAGTGACAGAGCTATGGACAGCCAGGACCTCACTACTTGTCAGCTACGACCTTTGTGACCAGAACCATCTCCTTTTACAAAGTGATTTGTCTCAGGTTCAGCGTCTGTAAAATGGGGATGATGATATTACATAGCCCTTAGGGTGGTCTGAGGATTAGGGTTGCTGGTTCCAAAGCAGTCCAGTGCCCAGCTTGTCTGGGATTTGCAATCCTGGTGAAACACAGCTTCTTAGTCCTGGGGGCCATACAAACGGAAGGCAAGTTTTTATTTAGTGCCACCCTGTGTCTTTATCCTGTTGTGTCTTGGGTACTTGAGGATAAACCCATTTTCTTAAAAATATTTCTCATCTTTGGCTTTTAATATACTTGGATTTTAATTTTAATGTCGAGTGAGGTTTCATATTTTATTACTCTGAAAAATGCTAACCAGTTGATTGGGAAAAGCAGTGTGCTTCCTATGAAAAAAAATGGATGTAGACAGTTGTCTTGATGTGCTTTTTTTTTTGTTTTGGTTAAATGTCCATAACAAAAATTGCCATTTTAACCATTTTTAAGTGTGTAGTTCTCTGGCACTAAGTACATTCCTTGATTTGCTTTTCAAGGCATTCTAAAGATAACAGCTTGCTATTCAGACAGCATTATATTAAAAATGTGCAAATAAGTGGTGTTTGTATATTTTCTCACCAAATGGTAGAGAATCAAGTGATTTTCATGTGGAACATGAAGTGATAATTGGACCCAAAACCAGAAGGGGAAGGTGCATTTTAGTAGGCTAGCTAAAAATAAGTAGGCAAACAGCTGAGTATCAGGGTGGAGGTAATGATAGGGTGCGGCAGAGTGGGTGTGATAATTAACACCCATTTTCAGATACCCACCAAAGCATCTCTGATTCTCTGATATTTCTACAACTTGGTAAGAAGAAACTGATTAACCTCTCCTACTTGACACCGTATTTTCCTCATCGAAGGAAGCGTTGTTTGCAGGTTTAGAGTATGGTTTTTTAGTTGAGCCATCCTCACTGTATTTGATTATCAGATAAAGGGAGATAATTATTAAAAACAAAATTTCTCAAGTATTCAAAATTATATCAGATATCTTTTTTCATTACTTTTGTTTTGCAAAGCATTATATTTAAGCAAAGCGTATATTCAGAAATATCTTTATGAGTTTAGTTATCTCTAAAAGCGTTCATTACTCTTTTTAGATGGAGCCTTATAAAAATTCCTGTTTGTATCTGCTATTGAAATGGTAAATTAAAAACCAAACAAAGCTACACACAAAACCACACGGTATTGTGCAGTGCCACATGGAAGGCCAGAGGACTTGAACTTGCCTGTCTGTCCAGTAGATACCATGTGTTACATGCGTGCCTGGCTGTGATGGACATGCTCTGTGTCTGTCCTGTCCCGTACGGTGGCCACCAGCACTTGAAGTGTGGCCAGTGGGATGAGGAACTGACGTTTTAAAACAATTATTTAGTGTTAACTATATCTAAACAGCCACATGGGCCTGGTGGACACAGTACTGACCCAGTGGCCCATTTGACAAAGTAGCCCAAAGAGTAATTTTATGTTGGAATCACATATTGGCAGCTTCCTGTTTACATTAATACTTTTTTTTTTAAGATTTTATTTATTTGAGAGAGAAAGCGAGAGAGCACAAGCGGGGGGAGGGGAGAGGCAGAGGGAGAAGCAGGTCCCAGGACCCCGGGATCATGACCTGAGCTGATGGCAGACGCTTCACGGTCGGAGTCCCCCAGGTGCCCCTACATTAATACTTTAAAATGAAATCGTAATGACCTGTTTACCCCTAATGGCTTGGGAAATGGGTTTTCCAGTTACTTAGTTTAGTGTTCTCTTGGAACTTATCTCATTGTATGGCCCTGATACAGATAATGATTTTAAGAAAATGATAGCTTATTTTAAAAAGCTCAGTTGACCTGATCAGGATTTAAGTTTTAAATTTGTGGCATTTTCCCTTCCAGGGTTGCAGAGTGTCCCAATTATTTCTAGTTATTCTGTGATGCTGAAAGATGATATCTGATTGTGTGAGCTTCTAGACTGGGGAGTCTAGGACAAAAAAATTGGGTTCTCGCTGTATCACCTTTAGAATAGTGTGATGGCTGGTTGGTGGGATTTATATATTTCTAAGGGAAACTGCACCTCATGCAGCTCACAGACCAAAGGCAGGACTTCTGCTTAAATACTTGTATTATTTTCCTGTAAAAGGGTGGTCTTATTTGCACGTATTTTCCAAACTGAAATTATGTGTTGAAATTAAAAAGCTTTCAAGTTACAGCTTTAGAACATTGTATTTATATGATTATACCATGTGGTGAAAGAACTTCTTCTTGTTGATAGTAATGTAGCAAGTTAACTTAGACTCCAGAATAAAGTTTAAAGTGAGTTCTCTCTCTGTAGAATTGTAATTCTCAAAGGCTGTGAAACAAATCATCTGTTTTAAAAAAATGTGGCAGATACCTCACATTTTATGTGCTGTAGTGAGATTTGTTGCCTTGTGACTTCTGCTATATTCATTAAAAACTGAAAAGCATTAAAAATTTTCTGTATTTTTATCTCTTTCGGGGAAACGGTTTAGACTTTGTAAAGAACCTTAGCACAAGCCTGCAGTTAAGTTGAAGAGAATTTGTCTGGAGGACATGGGAACGGAGGGTCATTTACTCATATGTTGCTTCTAGGAAGGACTGTTTTCTCTCCCAGTTCCTGTCCCCTGCCCCCCCAACAGTAGAACGTAGAAACAGTAAAACAAAATCTGTTTTTTTCCTGAAGCTTTTAAGGAATGCTATAGACGTTTATCCGTTGGTAATGTATCATAGTTTGTGACACTCGTTAAAAAGTCTGTCTGAAGCTAACTCCACACTGTTCTTGGCGCCCCTGTGTCATGTGGCCTCTCTCCAGCTCAGAGGGGACTGTGTACCAGTGTGCCTGTTGGTGGGATTTGCTGTCTTGGCTCGTGAACCTTTCCCCAACCTCTACGAAGTGTCAAAGGATAAGGAGAGTGGGGTAGGAGAGTTAGGAATCCAGAGTGTTCTCTTCTGCTCGTGCCACTCAACCAAGCCAAACATGATTGAAATACTTGCTTTTCGATGGAGTGCTGTGCTCTGAAGAGAGCATTTTTCTTTAGTCGGATCTAATTGAGAAAAGAAAACACAGATGACGGACTATGTATGAAATGCATACTTATTTTGGAGTGCTGGGTAAGACATTAAAATTTTACATGCTATTGGGGAGAGCCAAGGAGAAGTTGTAGTCAGTAGGGGATCCTTCAGGAGCACTGGGTGACATGGAGGCAGGGCCCTGAAAACATTTTATATACTGTCTCAGCAAAAGAAAGTTATTTTATCAAAGAAATGCACATTCTAAACATAGACCTTGTGTAGGAAAAGTAGTTTCCCAGACTCAGCAACTTGTGGTCATTTTATAGTTTTTTCTACATAAAATTTATCCCAAACCAAATGATTTATTGGGATGATAAGAGAACTACATTTTCATCGAAAATATTCATTTGGCCAGTAAATACTGAACTATTACTTCTGAAATGCCTACTTCAGTTGTTCCTCTAGAAACAAATTTTTAGCTTAGTACTACGTTATTTACATTTCAGACGTTTCAAATCAAAGTGTCTAAGACACAAGTAGACAAGTAGAGGAAAATCGTCATGAATAAAGGAGTCTGGAATTCCAATTGCAGGTGCTAGTGGTATGATAATAACGGGGGAGGGACAGCACAGCTGCCCGATCGTCCGCAGTGGGGTGACCACTTCTGCGAGAGCAGAGCAGGGGGCTTGGAAGTTCTGTGCTCCAGTGTCCCTCCCAGGGAAGGGGAAGGAGCTTCTCCCGAGACCCCATCTGTGCCCCACCCTGTGCCTGGTGCTTTAGGTTGGTCATCCCATCGAATTTCCTGCTGACCTTGTGAAGCGAGTCTTCTCCTCATTCCACAGAGGAGGAATTTGAAGCTCAAAGGGTTTCAGGAATTTGCTCCTGGTCACTCAACAGAAATGAGATATGAACCAGGTCCGCCTGCAGACAAACGCTCTTTGAGGCGGCAGTGCCTATGTTAGAGCATTTTTGCGTGCCCTCTACGGGACAGACAGTGGCCATGGTGTTCTTTTGGTGAATGATAACTTCAAACATTAGTTTTCACAACATAACTACAATTGTTTTTCAAGTAGGAAGAGGAAAACAGACATTTTCCATATTTCAACCCAGACTGGGTGAGAAGAAAGTTTCGAATGACACGGAGATGATCACCTTGCCCCCGTGCCATGGAAACACTTCAGTGCCTGTTGTCTTTGTACCTCGAACACTCCACGGAGATCTCAGCCCCTCCACGGCGCTGGCAGGGAGGGGGGGAAGGAGGGGTGGGACAGCCACCGTCTGTAGGAGGCGTGTGGAATCCTCTTTCTCTGGACGGTGTTTTTTAAACTGGGCCTGAAGACGTTGATGCAGGGAAGGGAGCATCAGAAGTGGATGGGCGCATCGGGAGATGTGGAGGATGGGGGGATGTACAGCGTCTGTGGGGAGAGTGCCATCCCCAGTCTTCCATCCCCAGCCGGTTCCCGGAGCTTGCCTGGTACCTCGCCACTCTGCTGGTGGGAAGTCAGGATGGGCGCCGAGTGACCACGCCGTCTGAGTAGTGATCCAGCTTATTGAGGTGAATTTATCGGAAGTAAACTAGGGACTGATTTTGTTTGTTTGGTTTTGTTTTTAAAGATTTTATTTATTTGAGAGAGAGTGAGAGAGAGCCTGAGCTGGTGGGGGCGTTTGGCAGGGAGGGGCAAAGGGAGGGGTGGGCTCCCCGAGCAGGGAGCCAGATGCGGGGCTTGATCCCAGGACCCCGGAATCATGACCTGAGCCAAAGGCAGACGCTCAACCGGCTGAGCCACTGAGGCGCCCCTGGAGACTGATTTTGGATGTCTTCATTCTTCTTCATTAACCTGTTGATTGTATTTGGATGGCCGTTTGGGCCGGCATCTGTCTGCAAATATGTAGGGACCATCTGTGGTGTTCTGGGCACTCTTCTAAGTGCCTGGATCCAGGAGAGGATAAGACATGTCCAGGGAGCTTACCTCCCATGGAGCTGAGGCGGGGGCAGTGGAGGACGTGGAGAATAAGAAAGAAACGGAGAGTGGGATTCCAGTAGGATTGTGCGGCTGGGATGGCTGCTTTAGATCGCGGGGCAGGGAAGTGACAGTTCAGCTGGGACCCGCGTGGCCGCGAGGAGCTGTTCCTGTGTGTCACAATATTTGTAATTGCTACTTCTCCTAAAACATTATGAGGCTGGGCTGGGGGCACGGGCCTGGAGGACACAGTATAGCCCCGGGGGGCTGGTGCTTCGTGCACGGCGGCGAGGGTGCCGAGGGCTGAGGTGGCACTGGGGGGATGCAGTAGCCCCCGGGGGCGTGGCAGCAGGAGAAGGGACCGCATCTCACTGATTAGGAAAGACCCTTGTGTTGCTGTGTGGACGGTGGGCTGTGCGGCTGCCAGAGGGAATCAGCCGGGAGAGGCAGGGAGAGGGAAGGCCACTCACGGCCCCTGAGGAAGGTCCACAGACAGCCACCGAGAATGAGTAAAAGCCGCACCTTATCACAGTGAGGGCCCAGCCGGTAGTGTGACTGGTTGTGAACTTGTTAACCTTAAATGAAACAGTTACTTTCCTGGGAAAGTGCTTTATTCGGGAATAGCAGAGAATTGCAGTTTGGGACACGCAAGCTAGGACAAGACCACAGGCCCAAGTCCTGCGCAGGAAGGAGAGGAACGTGGTTTTATGGACAAGGAGGGAGTTGGGAGGGTTGTTTCCAAGCAAAGTCCACTGGAGAAAAACAGGAGTTCGGGGTGACGGTGGTTTGTCACCGGCCGCGCTGCTGGGGTGCTCACTTCCTGTAGGAGATGCAGTGCCCATCTTTCCCTGTGGGGGCCTATAATTCGGGATTCTTCCCTGGGGAGGGTTGGAATCTTCTGTTGGATCTGTAGTTGAGCTTGAGTGATGCGGCTCCCCCTTCCAACCTCCCCTTCCACATCCAGAATCCACTCTGGTAAGGTCTCCCCTTACTGATTTCACAGACAACCGACACAGTGTGTCCCCTGCTTTAATAACCTGCCCTCGTGCCACTGGGGAGCCCCGGGGTGAGATGAGCCGGCAGCACGCAGCCCCAGGGTTGGGAGTAAGAGCGGCAGGAGTAGGGAAGGCGGCTCCCATTCCACAAGCTCCCTCCTGAGCGAGTAAGGAGAAACCGGACTCTGTATAGGATTCGAGAGCAGCCCTCGGTCACTGCGTCTCTAAAACCGAGCAGGGCAAGTCTGGTTTCTGAAGGAAGCCCGAACCCTAAAATCGTTTTACGACGACCGTACTTTTGACCCCGTGATTGTACCGCCTTGGCAGCTTCTGATGGGCTCACCTACAAGTCCCTTTACCAGTTGTTTTAAATCAGAGATCTCTTCCTTTTATTGACAGAGATACGTAGTAGCCGGCCATCTAGGAAATTGGAGTCAGAGCTGTGTCAACTCTAAAGGGCACGTGCCCTTGTTTTTCTGAACCACAACTGCTAGCTGGTTTGTGATAGGTGGGAGATTTTGGTCATTTGCTGCTTTCCAGAAAAGGGGGGCTATTTTGCATAACACTTTATTTTAACGGTAGAGAGGTCTTTCCCTGGTAGGTTTTGCTTGTTGCCATCAGCCGCTGGAGACCTGGGCATTGGGCCCCTTTCCTTCTGTTCTTCTGTGGTCCTCCCACCCCGTGCCGTCTCTGTGTCACTGCCCCTTTCCTGTCCCTGGTGCCCCTCCCCTGCCTGGGCTCCGGCAATCCTCTCCCTGTTTCTCTTCTTGCCTGCATTGTTCTCTGCCCCTCTGGTCCGTTCCACACACTACATCCATGGTGGTTTTCCTGAAACAGAAGTCTGTGTCTTCCCTCTCCAGAAGACTCCAGGACTGATTCTGTTGCAGCGTGCGAGATGAGCTCCCTGGTCAGATGTGAAGTGTCTGATGTCTAGCCCAGGTCTAAGGTCAGCCTTTCTGTGCCGACCGTACGCTTCCATCCAAATATTGCAAGTGATAGAAAGATGCAAAACACCCAACAAGTCCGCATCCGCTCATGCCACCACTCTCTGGCCTGCAGTTGGAATTGTGTCCCTGTTCCAGAAGATGTGCTTCCTGCCTCGTCCGTGCTCCCCAGGGGATCTGCATTAGGGCTGCTAGTGGGGCTGGATGTCCATGTTCCTTGTGCTCATGGCAAGTTGTCCATGCTTCTGTCCATGACGTGCTCTGCGCCCTCTGACCTCGCCGTAACTCCGTGTGTGGGTGACGCCACCCTGGCAGTTTCTGCAGCAAGTCTGTGCCCCACGGGTTGAGAATTGGCCCGTCCCTGCGTATTTGTCCAGTCTTGCCCCACCCTCCCGTTTCGGCAGCTCCAGGACCAGAGTGACGATGCTGTGCCTGGTGCGCTCACGCCTCTGCATGTGGGGATGTTTTTCTGCCTGGATGTTCCTCTTCTGCTCGTCTTACGCATCCTTCAGTTTCCAGTTCGGGGGCACTCCTTGGGAGAGAGTGGTTGCTTCCTGCTCTCCCTGGACCTGTGTGCGTCTCCACGAGGCTCCCACGTGCAGCCCGTCAGCTCGCAGCCCGGAGTTGCCCCACCAGCTCTTGGAGGCACCACACCTCTCGCCGCCGTGGTTCTGGCGCTTGCCGCACTGATCGACACACTGTGGGGACCCGATAAATACTGGTGGAGTGGATGAATGGTCTTAATTTTTTTTTTTATGGTCTTAATTTTTTTTTAAACATTGTATTTATTTGAGAGAGCGAGCATGAGCAGGTGGAGGGGCAGAGGGAGAGGGAGAAGCAGGCTCCCCACTGAGCAGGGAGCCCCATGTGGGACCCGATCCCGGGACCCCGAGATCATGACGTGAGCCGAAGGTAGACGTTTAACCGACTGAGCCACCCAGGTGCTCCTGAGTGTTCTTTCTTTGGATTTTCTTAGGTGAGGGTAGTTCTCACCCACCTATATTTATGTCCACAATTGGCTTTTGAGCTTTCTTCGAGGTTCCCAGAGCTGGAGTCTTTGAGAATGGAGGAACACTTGGATTACAAAGGGTGAGGCAGAAAGCGGGGAACTGGAAGCAGTGGATTGGTTGTACTCATGGCCTCATGGGTGAGTCTGAGAAGTAGTGTGCTGAGTGGAGAAAAGCGAGACGTGGGATGAAAAAGTGCCTTTATGTGAAGTTGTTCCTGCACCCACCAAGCAGCAGTGCTCAGGGTAGAAGGCAGTGCGAGCGGTAGAGAGCGGGGGTCGGGGTGGGCAGTGACCTACTCATATACGGGGTTTAGTCTTTTTCCTCTCCTCGGTGTTCGTTGACGACAGATACTGAAAGCAGAGTGGCCTAACGCGATGCTCTGCGGCGTAGATTTGGAATTTGAGATCTGAGTCAGGCTTTAGGCATGGCTGAGAAGGAGAGAACAGATTTCTTACGTTACTCCAAGCAGAATGCCTTGTTTCTTCTTTTGAGCCACGGTCTGGTTTTGGGAACGCTCACTTTCAAGTTACACTGCACATTCGTGTAGGTGCTCACTCTTGCTCATGCCCTGGGCTCCTGCTGACTTTCCCGGCCGCCACGGAGCTCTGACCCACAGCGTCCACGCAACTGCATGAGCTTCTGTTGTCGACTTGCCGTGTGTGAGATCTGAGATAGCGTGGGGGTGGAAGAAGGCTTTCAGGGTCAAAACTTCTGTCCTAGGGATTTACACACCAGTGAGGCAGGTAAGACAGGCGTATAAACAACTGTGTGCGAATGGACGTCAGCGAAGCAAAGAGCACGTTTTCTTGTGGCTGGAGAGGTGAACGTGCGTGCTTACGTGTGTAGGAGGGGCTGGGGCAGTTTGAGGGTCTCTGAATCATTCTAGGAACATAGGGATGACTTGGACACTAAGGGACAGGGTGTAGGGAGCAGGTGAGCTAACCCAGGGAGATGAGTGAGGAAGTGTGGGTTTTTAGGTTTCTCGTTTGGTGATCTGAGGCCATGATTGTGCAACAGATGATGTAAACAAAGTTCCCTGAAATTCAAATTATGCAGAGATAAGTACGAGTGCCCGTGAGTGTGTTTCGATGCTGTTACTGTTTCCCGGTTAGCTCCTGGTGCTGCAATAGTTAGTGTGTGCGGGGTGGGTCGTTCTTGACAGCACAGCCCTCCCAGCCCCGCTCATAACCCTCGAAGCTGGTGCTTCTCAAGCTGTATGTAGTGGGGTGGTGGGGCCCACCGCAAGGGCTCCCAATTCAGGAGGTCTGCTGGGGGAGGGTGCGCCACGGCTGAGACTTTCTGCTCTAACAAGTCCCCCAGTAATGCTGATGCCGTTGGTCTGGGAACCACACTCTGAGAACCCCGCTAGCCACCTTTCCCGTACTAGAAAGCCTGTTTGTTCTTGACCTGCGGGGCCCTGGTGAACCAGCCCTTGTTCGCGCCTGCCTGCATTCCTGGTGCGCTGCCCCTTCTTTCTGGTCATTCGCGTGTGGCCTTCCCGTGGGGCGTCTTCCCCAGAGTTTCTAGGTGGCTCCTTCGGCCTCCGTCCAGATGCCTCTCCAGGAGTCACTGCGTGTTGTAGTCTCCTCTCCTGCCTTTCCGGGCCACACCTGTGCTCAGGAAGTCCTAGCTGGCACGGGCGGGACAGATGTCCAGGTCAACAAGCACTTGGGGCTGGGAAGGGACAGAACCAGGAGCTTCTCCCGAGGGATGGATGTCGGGAGGATGCCAGTCCCGGGAGGCCTGGAGGTGGCGGTGCTGTCAGCTCTTGGGCACCCAGCGGGGATGTGATCAGACATCTGAGAGCAGCATGCAGCTTTCTGAGAGAACGTGATTTTTCCGTAGAGGATTTTTCTCTCAAAGTAGCCGCTTCATATTTGCCTTATCTTTTTTTTCTGGAATGGAGATGATCTTGGAGGATGACCGTGTTCTCTGGGATGACACTGGGTGCCTGGGGGACTCCCTGTTTGGTGCCGTCCGGATCGCTGTTGAGACTTCCTGGGGTGTTGATTTCTAACTTCCACTTACTTGCTATCGTGACCAAAAGGGTAAAAAAAAAAATCCATTGATTATGATTTTATGATTTTGCTTTAACTAACTCAGATGTGGCTGCTAGAAACTGATGGACTGATTGTAAACGATGCTGTAATAAAAAGCGGTGCACTCAGTGTCCAGGTGGGTTCACACGTCACGGGCTCCGAACAGAGAACTGGTAGATGTAACTCACTGTCTGCGACGGAGGTTTCAATGGGCAGCCTAGTGGCCTTGAGAGTAAACTCCAGGCGGGAGTCCTGGCCTCCCGGTCGTGTGTGCCTGACAGCTGACACGAGGCCGGGCTGGTCTCTGAGGGCCAGGATGCAGCACTGGGAGATGCGTGTCCCTGCAACCCAAGGGAGGCTGCCCACGTGGACACTGGGGGGGCGGGGAAGGGCATCCAGGCTGGGGAAGCGGGCGGAGCGCTGACCCATGAAGGCTGACCCACCTGTGAGGAGGCGTGGCAGAAGATCCCAGAAGGTGGCGATGACCTGCGTGTCATTTCTAGCCCTTTTGCTGTTGGTGGGCACCGCTGGGCCGAAGGGCCCTGCGCTCCTGAGCGGTTGAACGAAGCTTCGGCTGATGTTCCTGTTTGTTCATTCTTGTCCCGTTCTGGATGGTCGTGTTGAGGGAGGTGTCGCTGTGGCAGGGTGCAGCCCAGTGTAAAAGGGAAGTGATGGTTTGCATTTCTCCCCGCACAGGGGAGAGCTGAACCCCGACCATGCGGACTCCTCCCTGGTCTCACCCCCAGCCTGGTTGCTGCCCGTCCTGACGTGCAGTTCCTGAGAGTTGTGAGGCTTGGGAGGATTCGTGTCACCCATCTTACAGATTGTTCCTTTTCCTCTAAGGGACGTGTTCTCCCCCCCACCATCATATTCTTTTCTCCTAGGTAAACCGGAGGGATTGAAGGGTTTATGAGTCAGAACTCCAAAGCTGCTATCACAAAGCCTTCCTTCCTTTCTGTGACGAGGAGCATCTTATACTTTTGGTTCCTTTTTCTTTCTGTGGAGCTTTTCATGGTTTTGTAAATCAAAGGCATAAACTGTAGCCTCTGACACAAAGTAAATTTCTTGTAAATGCCCTAGCCAGTTTTTGTGGGGTTTTTTTTTTTTTTTTTGTATTTCCTCTTGGAAGACTCTTCCAAATTTTAATCTGAGATAATGCCTCCTTGAACATGAATCATTCTTATGTTAAGAGCATAACATTATAGTCACAGTGACTACATGTCCTCTAAAATGGAGCTCTTAAAAATAAATCTGTGACCCATTGTTTTTAACTGGAGATTGTCTGTGACTTTAGGATTTTGGAAGGGCAAGTCTTCTTCGGACATGACTTGGGCCTGAATCACTGCAGAGGGCGGGGGTGCAGGGCGAGGAGCGTTTGTCTTCTCCGAGCCTTTCCTCTTCAATCAAGCACCTTAAGAAGTCGACGCAAATAGTCATCACGGCTGCCACGTTCAGGAGAGTATTTCCACATTCTTTTATCACAGTCTATAGTAAGTGAACTTTGAAACTGAAATTATTCTGAAAATATGTTAACATTGAGAACATTTTAAAGGGACGTCCATGCCCATGTCCTGTATATTCCGTATGAGCCACTTCATCTGTACGTATATTGTAGACGGTTCTGATCTATGACTTTACACGATTCTGTTCTGTAGCTTAATCTTACCACTTTCCTAACACCGTATTTGGGTCATAACTTACTTTTCCATGTTGCTGGATATTCAGTTTGCCACATTACTTTTCATAGATCTAACCCTGTAGTGAAAATCTGGTGGCATTTAGAATTTTTCTTCATTTCGGTTACTTCTTTGGGATAAATTCCCATAAGGTCGTGAGATAGACCTAATTCTGTGCCTTTTGACACGACCCATTTTATTTTCCAAATGGATTTTAACAATGTATATGGTGCCACCATCATGTCCGGGTGAATTACTGTCCTACAGTCTCTGTTGGATCTTTTAATCAAATCGCTGATGTAATAGCTGTAAGTGGTACCTCATTGTTTTCAGTTTAGTTAAAACAATTACACCCCCCCAGGTTTTGTGGTTTGTTTTATTTTATGTGACCTGCCTGTTACTCGTCTGCTCTGAAGGATACTTTAGAGTTTGTCATGTTTTGAGGAATCTCTTCTTGTGGCTCATGCTATAAAAAAATGAAGTTCCTGGTTTATAAGTTGGCACGAAGTTAGCATGTAGTTAGCGTGTTACGATGTCTCTGCCCCCTGGGAGGGGCCACTGGTATTCACTGGTACCGAGGGAAGAAGAGCGTCCGCTCTGTCAGCCTGTTGCTGTCGCCTGCCATGATGCGCATTTTCAGGTGCTCCCGCGGTTCCCGGTCCTCGCGGTGCACAGACCTGTGAGGGCTCCCATGAGGCTTTGGCCTGATGATTGCTGCGTTCTTCCCAATGACAATAATTTACCTCCGAGGTTCTCAGGAAATATTCAGAGCTTGAGTCCGTGAGAACAGGCAAGACTCTCACGATAGCCTCCCCAGGGAGCCCCATTTTGCGTGCTTCCCTGTGGGCCAGGGAGTTGAGGAAGTCCTCTCTGCATCCTTGGGAATATGGTGTTTTAAAATGTACATGCCAGGAAAGATGACGTATTTGGAAGTAAGGTTATGATAGATTTGTTTTATTATTTTCTTATGCTTTCCATTAACTTGTGCCTCTGGCTGAAACCTCAGTCTGTCTCCCATCATGTGCATTTTTTTCATTTCTGAATTTCCATTTTACCTTCAGTCTCATTCATGTACTTTAATAGTAAATTGTCTCGTTTTTCCATGAGCATATTTCATCTCCCTTAAGAGATTTTTGTATCTTACACAAAGCACACATAAATAGTGATATAATTCACGTTCCGTGAAATTCACCCCATGAAGTGTGCGGTGCAGTGGTTTTAGTAACTTCACGGGGTTATGTAACCAGCACCACAATTCCAGAACATTTCCATCACCCCAGATGGAAACCCTGTACTCTTTTTTTTTTTTTTTTTAAAGATTTTATTTATTTATTTGAGAGAGAGAGAATGAGAGAGAGCACATGAAAGTGGGGAGGGTCAGAGGGAGAAGCAGACTCCCCGCCAAGCAGGGAGCCCGATGCGGGACTCGATCCAGGGACTCTAGGATCATGACCTGAGCCGAAGGCAGTCGCTTAACCAACTGAGCCACCCAGGCGCCCAACCCTGTACTCTTGATCAGTCATTCCTGCCCCCCTGCCCCAGCCCCTAGCAACCACTAATGCGCTGTCTCTGTGCCCTTGAATGTTCGGGACGTGTCCGGTTTGTGTCTGGCTTCTGTCACTCAGTATAATGCTGTCAAGGTTCATCCGTGTCGCTGCGTGTCTCCACACTGCAGTCCTTTCTGTGACCACATACTATTCCGTTCTCATGGGGTGGATTTCCAAGATCTGTTTCTGGACTGCTTGTTTCTCATGGCCCCCGACTAAAGTTGGGGCAGCGTTGGGGCCCCAGAAAAGCATGACGGAGGGCATGCTTGTTGTACACATCACAGCAGGGCCCCGGGAAGCGTTGGCGCCTTGTGTTCATCTTCCCAATTTCATCGTTGGCTCCTTAAAATACCAATTTTATTGTGCACATGGTACATAATCATTGTAGAAAATTTAAGCACGGCTGAGCTCCCAGAAAGTCACTTCATAATGTTCTCACCATGGCATCACTGCTGTTACTTGGTGAATATGGTTCCAGACTTCTTTCTGTGTGTGGGTTGCCCGCGGGTATATGTGTGTTCCATGTTCCCGTTTGTGGAAAAGGATGTGGTGAACAGTCTTGTAACAAAACAGTGCGAAACCGACACATTTTCGAAAATTTGTGCTTTTTCCTTCTACAGTGTTTTGGTATCGGATGCTGGAAACTTCTAAGATTTAACAGTTTTATTTTTTATCTTTAAAAATTCATGAATTGTAGACCCAGATTATTCTCTGCAGGACTTCGTTGATAGAGTCAACTAAAATGTCTTTTTTAAAGTAAAATTTTCGACATGCTAATACAACTTTAAACAAAACAAAGCAAAACCAGCTTCACCTTGTTTTTATTTCATTTTTTAGGGAATTAAATTACATTTTTAAAGAATTTCTTTATCCTTTTGGAGCATAGCAGATTTGTGAACAGAGATAAAAGGAAGGTGGCCACGTGAAGAATGCGTGCACCTGCTTTTTCTCAGGTTAATAGGATGATGAGTTTAGCTGGCCCTCTCTTTTGATCCTCTTTCTGATTTATTTTTTTGCTAGTCTTTCAAGTAAGAAGAGAATTGATATTTATTGAGAAAATCCCTGATTCACTTCCTCTATAAAATTTTAAATAGGTATAAATTATCACACTAAAGCCCGTAATTGTGGCCAGATTATAACTTAAAAGATTTTAAATTATAAGTGATATATTAGTGTAAGTGATATTGAACTTGGGGACATACTTATGTGTATACATTTAAAAGTGGTTGAAATGGGTTTAAAAGTTTATCTCAAAGTTAGGATGCCTTTACGTTGTTTTACTCATAATGTTCTAGGAGGGAGAAGAGGCAGTTACAAATATCGTGGCCGGCAGCGGCAGCGGGGACCGGGGGTGTTTCTTGTCCACCCGGCTGTGGCGTGGGTGGGGGAGGCCCCTCCGCGGTCACTTAGTGTGAAGTGTCCCCCTTCTGGCCATATTGTTGCCACTGTGCGGTGGTGGCCAGCAAAGAAATCCATCACACTTGACAAATTCTCTTTGTCGTGTAAGAAGTAGAATAATCACTCGGAGAAAGGACGCAGGTGAGGGTGGGCTGTGGCGTGTTGGCTGAAGGCAGAGGCTTTGTGGGCTGTCCCGGCGGAGCTCCCCACTGGGCCGTGGACACTGGTCTGGAGAACGATCATGGTCAGTATTGCCCCACCAGTCCCCTCTCTGCTGGCCGGTCCCATCCATTCACTCCGCCCGTTAGGACTCGTGCTGGAATGAAAGTAGACACCCCTTGTGCCCAGCCTTCCATCTGGGGCCCCGCTGCCTCTGCGCGGTGTTAGGGCCCACCGCCGTGGTCGGCTCTGCCGTGCTGGGTCTTGCTCTCCCTCGGGGTCTGGTCTGGGCCGTCCGTGCTTCAGCGCAGCCGGCAGCCTCCGAGTGCCATGTGTGGGGCCGAGGGTCAGTTCTCTGGCCACTTTTTGGAGACCCTAAGTTCGCTGGACTTTGTTGAGACAGTCTGTCCACTTGGTCTCTGGGGCCCTGCACTCCTTCGGGGGAGTTTCTCTTTTCTTGTGGATGGCCTCTCTCAGTCCTTTGCTGGGTCCTCCTCGTCCGGGACGTTGACATCGTGCGGCCGGCTCCAGCCCAGCCCTCGCCCTGTCCTGTCTGCCGTCCCTAGCTGATCTCGCCCAGCCTTGGGCTCTAAGGCCTCTGTTTGCTCCTGTCGTACTTTTGAGTCCATTCCGGTGTCTGGTAGGTGGCTCCGAGTTGCCCCGGAGGCTCCCCCGGCCGGCCCCCTCCTCACCTCCGTGCGACGCTCAGCCCGGTGCCGAGGCAGCAGGTCCAGGCTCACGCCAGTCGCTCTCTGCCTTCACGTCCACCCGCTGTCCATCAAGCACGTCTCTGGCTCTGCTTTCATAATAATCCACATCTAGCCGTTTGACCACGTCTGCCGTCACCTGCAGCCTGGGCCCCCTCCAGCTCGGGTGCTGCGTTTCCTCTCAGCTGGGCGTGCACGGCCGTCCCCTGGATCTGCTCCCATGGCAGCCACAGTGTTTCAGATGACATCACTTCACGCCCCAAGGACCTCTTTAAAAAAAAATTGAAATATGACTCCCGTACCATCACTCTGAAGTGTGCACTCCGTGGGTTTCGACTTCGCACGGTTGTACCACGCTCACACTAATTCCGGCGCGTCTGTCGCCCCAGGCGAAGCGCCGGAGCTGTTAGCAGTCACTCCCCTGGCCCCCCCGGCAATCACCAATGTCTCTGTCTCTGGACGATTTGCCTCCAGTGGGCTCTTCAGTTAAAGTCCAGATCCCTTGCTCTGGCTTCTGGACAGTGGTTCCCAGACCAGCGGCGTCCACGTCACGTGGGAGCTTGTTAGAAATGCAGCGTCTCGGCCCCCTTCTGGGTCACTCGGTCAGAAACTGAGGGTGGAGCCCAGCCGTCCGTGGTTAACAACCCTCTGTCCATGCCCCAGTTTGAGCACCAGGGGCTCATGACTCCCCTCGAATCCTTTCCCCTTGCTTCCTCTCTGCGGACCCTGCTCTCCCCCAGACGTGACAAACCAGACCCCTCCTCAAGGCCCTTATGTGTGCTGTCTCCTTAGCTCGGCTCGTGCTTTATTCTGCTTAGCTGGCTGCCCTGGAGCCCTCCGGAACCTCGCCGGTGTGGACGTCCCTGCCTTCGCGTGCAGATGGGAGGACAGATGTCCCGAGCACCTCTAGCTGCCCCTGTAGATGCACTCTGCACCCTTCTCCTCCCTGCCCTGGGCTCCCAGCTGCGGGCTTGTGCACACCGCACCCGCGTCCCTCTCCACGCAGCCCCCTCTGTTTTGAACTTTGTGCTGTGTGCTGTATTAGCTGTTTATTACCCGTAATTTCCAAAGTAGGACTGAGTTTGTAGAGCAGGCGGCCTGTACGTACTGAGTGGAGGGAAGAAGCAGCAGGATGGCGGGCTGGGGTGAGCACAAGAACCGGGAGGACTCTGCTCTCGTTTCCATCGGAGTGTCCGGCGGTGCTGTGTGCCGCGTGCTCTCCACACTTCTCGACACACAGAGGGAGACTTGCCGTGAAAGTAAGTCCGAGGGGAGTCTGTGCGGTGCAGGACCAGCTACGGGACTCATTCACCCACGAACAAGGACTTACTGCATGCGTGCTGCGTGCCAGGCCGCGCAGTCCACAGTGCTGAAGAGACAGCCCCCTGGCCTGTGTGGAGTGTATGTTCTAGAAGGGACCACGGAGGATAAGACCAGGTTAACTAAGTGTAAGTGTGGTGTGTGAGGGACCGTGCCAAGGAGAGCTCCCCTGCACCTGACGCAGCGCAGAGCAGTCCCGCCTGTCCTCCTGAATTCCCTCTGTGTCTCCTGAGCTGTGCAGCTCACACGTAGCACTGCCCCCCCCCCCCATTTTGTCACGAGATCCTGTCTTCTACCGAATCCAGCCTTTCTTACTGCCTTTGTTCCGGCCCTCGCTCCGTGCCAGCTGCTGGCTGCAGCGTGCGCGTTGTTGTGGAAAGGTCGGCTTTGACCCTGACGCCTGAAGTCGGTGGCAGTTCTCGGGGCGGAAGACTCTTACTTTGAAGACGGGGACTGAGGCTCAGAGAGGTGACGTGCTGTCCCTAAGGCGGTCTGGCTAATTATTAACAGGTCTGGGGGCAGAGCCCAGACCTCCTGCCCGGGACTCGGGACTCGGAGCAATGTCACACCGCCCGCCTGCAGGCCTGACGACCACATTAGGACGGTCCCGTCTCCCCGTCAGTCAGCACTGCGCGCATCCTCACACACGGAAGGTAGAAATGCACCTGCCGCCATTCACACGATGCTGTGCGTTTTGGGGGAAAGGTAATCTTAAACAGAACACATCTCTCTTCATTCTTATTTGTCATTGTACTTGTAAGTAAGCGAAGCTGTTGTTTTCCAGAAAGTAAGAGAACAGATCTCTATTAGAGTTTGGGTTACCGTGGTTACAGAGAGCATTTCCTAATATTTTCCTGCTGTAAGGAACAGCCTGGAGAGTAGAGAATGGGTCAGAAGAGCAGAATTGGCCCTGTCGTTTTAGTAGCCAAGTCTTTTGCTTCCATGGGTCTTCTTCATTTGTACAGAGAGTAATGCCGGCCCTGCTTGTCTGGGGTTGGTGTGAGTTTCTGAGCTGTGTGTGCGGAAGCTCTCTGGAGGGGGCCGGGGGCCGGGGGGTGCTGGGACCCTTGTGTGCGGCACGGACACTGTCTGGCTTTGAGGCGTTGAACTTCAGACAGTGTTGGGGTGCGTGGGGAGCATGGAGGACCACTGGAATACCAGAGTGTAAATTGTTGAGGTCCGTCATGAAATGGGCCCTAGGATCTGCCAGAGCCGCAGCAGGGTGCAAGTCTGTGAGCTTAGTGAATCTTTGTTATTTTTTCCAAGTGATTTTTGTCAAAGCTTTATGATTTCTGTGTGGTTTTAAAGTGCAGCCTTCCTGTCTGGTTGAGGCCTGGAACGATGTGTCTTTATTAATATGGTTTGTTGGGAGGGGAAGGACCGGATAGAATTAGCTTGAAAGCTGCTCAGCTCGTCCTGAGAAGCTGTACGGTTTTTTCCATGTTTATTTACTGTTTCACCGGTATCCACTGTGTTAATTTTTCTCGGTTCCCCACTTCGTGTTCTTATGGTCTGGGCGACTCTCCACGTTGCACGTGTTCCTGCGGGTTGGGAGCTTTGATGTAAGAAGGGAGGACGCGGTGACCTTAAGAAAACACGGTGGGGGGTGAAGGAGGAGCTGCAGGGTGCCTCGTGCTGAGCCTGCTCACCTTGGGGGGGTGTTCTCCCCTGCCGGCCCCTCCTCTCACTGATCGCACCCCTGCGGCACCCAGCCCGACCACTTAGCGGGCGTCCATCACTGTCCCTAACCAGGCGCTGCCTTTTTGCAGAGAAGAGCCTAGTGTAGCTCTGTGGGGGTGGGCAAGGAAGTCTGAGCTAGAGGGGGGGCCCGTATCGTCCCGAGCGCAGTGCAGGTCCTGCTCATTCTGCCCTTTTGTGTCCTTAAAGCCCTAACTTTTCCCAGTGTCGGCGGCCTGTTAATCATTGTTACAGAATGTGTGCTGGTCCAGAGTGGACCTGCCAAAGCCTCGGCGTTCTCCTTTCCTGAGAAGAATTACTCTCACGGGATGAGTGCTCCCAGTGGGATTTCTGTCAGACTGTGTGTGTTTTATCCTGATACACGTGGGCCCGCTGAGTTGAGCAAACACACGGGGTTCCCTGCCTCCGTTGCCGTCCGCCGTGTATTTGCTGTCAGTTTCTCCAGCACTGGGAATTCACATTTTGGGGGGATAATTTAATTGGCATGAAAGCTTGCTCTCTTTACTCTCAGTGTTTTTAAGAGACAACGTCTATTTTAATAGGAGAGAGATGGCTAGTGAGCTGGAGAGTGAGGTCTTCTGTCCGGTTTATATTCTGTGTGAGGCCGGCTAAATTTTAGCATCACAGCCCGTTGCTTTGCTAACACCTTGTTGATAAAGACTTAGGCTGTAATGTAGGTATTTAATTTGATTAAAACATTTTAGCCTGAAAAGTATGATGTTTTGGGGCACCTGGGTGGCTCAGTCATTAAGCGTCTGCCTTCGGCTCAGTCATGATCCCGGAGTCCTGGGATCGAGCCCCGTATCGGGCTCCCTGCTCAGCGGGAAGCCTGCTTCTCCCTCCCCCACTCCCCCTGCTTGTGTTCCTGCTCTCGCTTTGTCTCTGTCAAATAAATAGATAAATCTTTAAAAAAAAAAATACATTGTTTTGAATAGGTGGTCTATGTGCCTGGTGTAAATATTAGAGTTCCCTCCAAGTTGTGTCTCCTGGTTCCCACCCACCCTCAGAGCAGCACGTTCTTAGGTCTCCCGCCGAAGAGGCCATGTAGACAGAAGGGTGTGTGCAGATATCCCCGAATCTCCCTCACAAGATTGGTAGGAGGCTGTTTCTAGGGTGGGGCTGGCACCTACGAGGAACTGTGTAAGTATTTAACAAGTACAGTGTCCGGGCAAGACTTCGTTTGGCCCTCTGTGTGAACTGGTTTGCCCGAAGCCCGAGGACCCCGGGGGCTCTGCAGGCACTGCTGGCTGAGGGGCCGGGCCGCCGCCCTGCTCCTCGGCTGGGGCTCTGGGAAGGGAATGCGAGGTGACTGGAAAGTGAAAGCGTAGTGTGGACGCTGACAGCCGCGGTCTCTGTCTCTGTTGCAGATGTTTCTCACTGTGTACCTCAGTGACAACGAGCAGCACTTCACCGAGGTCCCCGTGACCCCCGAGACGATGTGCAGAGACGTGGTGGATCTGTGCAAAGAGCCCGGCGAGAGCGAGTGCCATCTGGCCGAAGTGTGGTGTGGCTCTGGTACGAGACCCGGCTTGGGAGGCTGTGTAGACGTGGCCGCGGGCGGTGCGCCTGTGGTCTGCGGAGAAACCGGGGACTTGCCCGAGCCTCAGGGTGCGGCGTTCTCTCTCCAGCTTCACTGTGACGTAGGGTGCCTTCCCGCTCTCGTCCTTCCCTTCTCTGCAGTACAGCGAGGACGCTGCCTTGTGAAAGGGCAGGTGGCCCAGCGGGGCAAGCTTCTGGGCCCGACCCGGAACGTGCTCCGGGAGCATTTCCTGTGCGCTTGCACCCCGCTGAATTAGAAACATGAGGTGTCCTGATTGCCTTGCCCTCTCCAAGGTTTTGTAGGTTTTTAGGGAAAGCTACTCAGTGTTGAGTTACCATGGTGGCAAAAGGCAGTGGTGAAATCATAGGCATTATTTTAAGCTTTAAAATCAGTCCTTCACTCTAGTTCTTTGGAGCTCTAAAATGGGACAGCCTGGTCTTTTTCTGGCCCCTGAGGAGTTTGTAGATGTGTGAGTAATTTTCCATAATTTCTGCCTTGTTCCTGCACAGCCTGAGTGACCTCTCCCTGTTTCCTTCCCTCTTCTGGGGGTGCGAGGCGTCCCAGCGTGGGTTACACACCGTGTAAACTGGGTCCTCACCATTCACAATCCCTGCCTGCAGCCGAGCTCCCTCCCTACCAGGCCGAGACGTCTTCGTCCATCTTTGGCCGACTTTCTTACTGTTGGGTGTCCTGGATGGTCTTGTGCTCTCTCTCTGGATCGCTTACTTCTTTTCCCTTCACAAAGGAGCTGGATTAGACCATTCACATAAGGAAACCCAAATGATCCTTTTCAAGTGAAAATGTGATAGTCTGACTTTCCACTCCTCCGTGGCTTTCTCGTCTCCCGAGGATAAAATCCAGATTTCTGATGTTGTGTTGTGAAGTCTCTGTTGTTGTCAGGCACCATTCTCCTTGTCCTGCAGCTTCCCTGCTGTTCCTGAGTGAACTCCTTCGCACCGTAGGGCCATTGGCGCGAGCTCTCCCCACTGCCTGCATTGCTGTCTAGGTGTTGCCCCCTGGACTTGAGCCGGAACGTTCCGTCCTCCAGGAGAGACTCTGCTGGAGCGTGCTTCTACAGTGGCCGTGAAGCCACCCTGATTTAATCCTCTGGGTTTTGTGTGTCTCTTAGTTTACTGCCTCCTGAATCCCTGTAGCCCAAACACCTGCCCTGGGACGTAAATTCCCTAAGAGGAGAGGCTTGTGTATGTCGTGCGTCGGCGTGTCCAGCTCAGGGAGAGGGCCTGGCGTCTGGTGCTGCTCTGCGAGTCCGTCCTGAGGGACTCAGTGCACGGCCGGATGCTCTGGCCACCGCCTTCATTCGGCAGGTCTCCTTGCTTCACACTTTACGGAGGGGATCCACAGCGCCCGTCGGGAGGAGGAGGCTCGGAGTCTCCTGGGAGCTCCTGCTTCTACCTGTTCTTTCTCCTCTCAGTGTCTTGCTCACTTGAGGCCAGTAACCTTTACTCTGTGATGATGTTGAGAAGATTTTCTTTCTTCTCACTTTTTTAGTTTAAAAAAAAAAAAATGACCATACCTGAATGTGTTCTTTTTTGTAGAAGAGCAACTGATGTGGACAGAATGGAAGCCTTTCCCTGTGCCCGTCCCTGATCGCTCAGTGTAGCCGCTCAGCATAGCAGAGAAACTCTCAGACTCTTTTCTCTGCGTTTACAGTTGTAGGAATAGTTTTGTGTGTTGTTTCTCTTCATGTTTTTTCTTTTTGTAAATAGTATCATACATATCAGCATCCTGCAATTTACCATTTAACGTTATAGTCCAGCTTAGAGGTGTTTTTCAGATTAGTATGTGTAATTCTATATCATTATTTTTTATTTTTTAGATTTTTTTGAGAGAGAGAGCGTGCAGGCAGGGGAGGGGTGAAGGGAGAGAGAATCTTAAGCAGACTCCACGCTGAGCGCAGAGCCTGACGTGGGGCTCGATCCCACGACCCTGAGATCATGACCTGAGCTAAAACCAAGAGTCAGACACTGAACTGACTGAGCCACCCGGGCACCCCTCCACTCTTGCTTTTATAAATGCTGCAGTGAAAGTCCTTTTAGGAGCCTCTTGATCCATGCAACTGTTTCTCTGGAGTAGACACCATGAAGTGCAATTGCTTAATTAAAGGTTCACACACTTTAAAATTTGACGTGTGGTGCCAGATTGCCCTCCACAAAGGCTGTCCGCTCAAACCCCTACCTGTTATTTCTGAAAGAATCTTTTGTCAACAATTGATAGGATAATATTTGAATTTTTGCTGAGCTGATAGCGGAGGTTGCCCATTGTTTCATTTTCTATTGGCCATTTGGATTTCCATTTTTATATACTTAATTTTTTTAAACTTTCTTTACATTTTCAGTAAGCTTCACACCCAAAGTGGGCCTGGAGCTCCCGGCCCCGAGCTCAAGTCTCACGCTCCTCTGACTGAGTCAGCCAGGCGCCCCTGGGTTTCCATTTTTAAAATACTGTTTCTCCTTAGGCTTTGTTCATGTTTCCCTTGGCTTTTGCCTCTTGACTTGTAGGCATTCAAAAGCAGAAACAACTATCCTGGATCCCAGGCCTGTTGTGTGATTTAAAAGGATCCTTTCCTTACTGCAGGGCTGTAAACCTACTCTCCTGTTATATAATGCTGTAAGTTCGAAATAATTTTCCTTCCCTCCCCCATTAAGTTTTGTGACTCGTGTGAGTTACGGAGCGAACTGCTTGTTTCCCGAACGGGCAGTGAATTGTCTGAAGTGCCTTATCGAACGGCGGTTTCTTGCTTACTGATGTGGAACATCCCGCATGCCACGTTAGATCGCATACAGGGTTAGGTTTCTGTGAGCTTTTGTCCATTACTTTTGTCTTCTTGTTTATGACAGAACCAAGGGGTTCTGATTACTATAGTTTGAAAATTTGATAAGTGCAAGGCAAGTGCTTTTATTTCATTGTTGTGCTTTTCCAAAAAATATGTGAGCTATTCTTCCATTTTTTTTTCTTTTTCAGATAAATTTTAGAAAGGCCTTGAAAGGTTCTGTGAAAAGTCCTGTTGGGACTTTGGTTGTAGTGAATTCCTAATTCGTTTGCGGGTTGTTGCTATTATGCTGTGATTAGGAGCAAGGTCTTGGGTCTCAGAATCCTGTCTCTGTCATTTAGTAGCTTTATAACCGAAACTGTCCGCAAGCCTCCCACGTAACCTACGGGCAAGATGGCTGCGGGTGGACAGGCACTGTTTGTAGGGCACCTGCAGGACCTGCATGGCGTGTGTGCGTGTGCATGGGTGCGTGTGTGTGTGCACGGGCGTGTGTGAGCGTGCACATCTGGAGCCTGGCTCCACCTCCTCTGTGCTCCCGGAACGTGCAGGGGAAGGTGTGTGCGTGCACGGGCGTGTGTAAGCATGCACGGCGTGTGTGAGCGTGCACATCTGGAGCCTGGCTCCACCTCCTCTGTGCTCCCGGAATGTGCAGGGGAAGGTGTGTGCGTGCACAGGCATATGTGAGCGTGCACGGGTGCGTGTGTGCATGCACAGGCGTGTGTGAGCATGCACGGGCGTGTGTGAGCGTGCACGGGCGTGCGTTTGGTCAGGAGGTGGGAGGTCTACTCAGAAGTTCTGTTGGGGGGGGGCGCCTGGGTGGCTCAGTCGGTTAAGCGACTGCCTTCGGCTCAGGTCATGATCCTGGAGTCCCTGGATTGAGTCCCGCATCGGGAGCCTGCTTCTCCCTCTGACCCTCCCCCCTCTCATGTGCTCTCTCTCTCTCTCATTCTCTCTGTCTCAAATAAATAAAATAAAAATCTTTAAAAAAAAAAAAGTTCTGTTAGGGGGTGTCTGTCGGCTTACCAGGGGTGTTTCCTTCTGGGGGGGTCTTAGTCGGAATTTCTCTGGTTTAGGGACGAGGAGGGGCACCTCTGTCATCTCCTGGATGGCGAGCAGAATGGTACTTTGTTGTGGCTGAGTGGACTGAGCTCAGGCCGAGTCCGCAAACCCGGCTACTCCATTCTCTGCCCATTGGTGACTTCAGGTGCTGGCACGGTGGCTGTGATTACCAGCAGGTGCTCGGCCATTTCTTAGGCTTGTTCAGTGTTCTGCTAGTAAAGATTACAGACAACGCTGGAGTGCCTCTGATTTTTTTTTTTAAGATTTTATCTATTTATTTGAGAGAGAGAGAGAGCACAAGTGGGGGGCAGAGGCAGAGGGAGAAGCAGACTCACTGCTGAGCAGGGAGCCCGATGCAGGATTGATCCCAGGACCCCAGGATCACGACCCAAGCCGAAGGCAGACGCTTAAGTATCTCTCACTTAAAGCAGTTGCATCCTCGAACAGTAGGTTTGGTTTTTATATCCAGATCCTTGAGGTTGGAAGATATTTCGAGGGCAGCTTAAGATACATGATTTCTCCTGAAGTTCCCATCTACTAGAGTATCCTGTGTTCTTCCTTTTGTCTCGAGAGAAGTTCCACAACTGGCAAGCTCCCCGGAAGACGGGCCAAATAGATACATAGTTGGCCCTTGAACAGTGTGGGGGTTCAGGGCACCGACCCCTGTGCAGTCAGAAATCCACATAGGACTTCCAGCTCCCCCCAGACTTCATTCCTTACAGCTTAGTGTTGCCTCGAAGCTCTGCTGACCACGTTTTGTATGTTGTGTTATATTCTGCGTTCTTCAATCGAGTTTGCTAGAGAGAAGAAAGTGCTATTAAGAAAATCGTGGGGCGCCTGGTGCCTGTCAGTCAGTCAGGCATCTGACTCTTGGTTTCAGCTCAGGTCATGATCTCAGGGTTGTGAGATCGAGTCCTATCTTGGGCTCCATGCTCAGCGAGGAGTCTGCTTGAGATTCTCTCCCATCTCCCTCTGCTCCTCCCCCACCCCACACATGCTCTCTTTCTAATATATATATATATATATATATATGTATTTTAAAGAAAATCGGGGCCCCTTTTTCTTTAAAAAAAAAAGAAAGGAACAGAAAATACATTTCAGGACTGGACTGTATTTATCAAAAAATTCCCATATAGGTGGACCTGGGGTGGGTCACACCTATTCTGTTCAAGGGCCAACTATATTTTCAGTGAGGTAAATAGCCTTTTGTTTGGAAGTGGGTATGTCTGATTTTTTTAACATAGTTTATAGAATTATAGTTTAAAAATAGCCTAAGAGATAGTAGGACTAGACTTTATTTAAAGATTTTATTTAGAGAGCACATGTGCGTGAGCATGGGGAGGGGCAGAGGGAGAGAGAATCCCAAGCCAACTCTGCACTGAGTGAGCCTTGAATGGTGGGGCTTGAACTCATAACCCTGACATCATGACCGAGCCGAAATCAAGAGTCTCAGATGCTCAACCAACTGAGCCACCCAGGCGCCCCTAAGCTATTTATTTAGAAAGTTACTTTTAATTTCTCGTTTATATTTAAAGAACCCTAGAACGGTCGAGTTAGAAGGGACCTCAGAGGCCAGTAGTTTACAGAGATTTCTGAAACCCCTGGAGTTCAACGGCGAGCGTGTGGCCAGTCAGGAGCACTGAGTTAGACTCCCGCGCCCCTGACGGCTGGCCCAGACGCATTCCCCTTTCCAGTGCCCACTGGGTCGACACCGACTGTGTGTGTGGGAAATCTGTGGTGCTTTATTTCTAAGGGCTCTTTTAATGAGAAGAAAGCATCTAAGATGCTCAGTATTTCCTACAGGCAGAATTTGCATGAAGGATGGATAGTAAATGCTCTTTCTTGTACATGCAAATCATGTGATTTCTGTTTGTTTCCTTTAGAACGTCCGGTTGCTGATAATGAGCGGATGTTTGATGTTCTGCAGAGGTTTGGCAGTCAGAGGAGTGAAGTTCGTTTCTTCCTTCGTCATGAACGGCCCCCCGGCAGGGACACAGGTGGGTAGCATTGTGTGAATCTGAGCAAAGCTGTGGACTTCGACTGCACACATTGGAGGAGTGGGGGGAGATCAAGAGCCAGGTGACGTGAGGGGTGCAGGACAGGAAGGGACATGGAAGTGAGAGGACAGACCAGCTTCTAAGACCTGACTGTCTCGGAGAAAAGGGTGCAGTGTCCCTTGATTTATTTTGTTTGAAGAGGAGAGGATCGGGTGGAAAGGAGTCCCTAGAGTAGGAGGCTGAACTGTGGGAGAGGGTATGTGCTCCTGAGAAGTTGTGCCCTCAGCCTGGGACACAGGGTCCTACACTCGGGGGGAGCTGAGCGAGAGAGAGCTGAGCCTTGTGGGATCAGGTGGAGGGGCTTCTCGTCTGATGGCTTTCTCTGGGGTGGCCATGAGGTAGGAGGGTGTAGAGGCCAGCGTGAGCTGTTGTGGGGAACGGGTGAGCGTCTGCCAAGGGGGGCCAGGCTGCTGGGGGCCCCGGGAGACCACAGACCCCGAAACCAGGGGGCATTCCTTCCAGCTGCGCTTGGCAGCCTGGACAGTTGTAAGAAGATGGTTGGATTGCCCCAGGGTTGGGGTTTTGCTGGCCCAATTCAGAGGAGGGCTAGTGGACGGGGAGAGGAGGCCGTGGGCAGGACGGCGTCAGCTGGTGGGAAGGGGGAAGAGGGGGTGGCAGGGAGACGGAGGGCAGGGGAAGAGGCTGCAGTCTCGGGCTCATGAGCAGGTGTAGTGAGAGGAAGTTAGGGTCAGAAAGGAGAACATCTGAATTTAAGACTGCAGAGGGAGAGAGAGCACTTCTAGGTGATGAGGGCCCCATTTGGGCCGTGAAATGAGCTGGAATTAGAGGCTGAGAGGCCAGCTTTGGATGGAAGTCATGTGGGACGGAGGATGCGGGAGTCAGGTGCTCACACCTGTGGGGACTGAGGGTTCTCACCAGAGTGTGTAGACGAGGGAAGGAGGGAGAAGGTGATCGGTGCTGTGCGGTGGAGGAGCGGTGGGCTGGGAGAAGCTGGACCCTGAGGGTGCAGCCATCCCAGGGACCCCGCAGCCTCGTTTCCAGTCACATCTGTGGGGAAGCCACTCATTGAGCAGGATTACTAGGTATTTCTCAAAATGGGAGAACTTTTAAAATGGGAAGTTGAGGATTTGTGACCTCAGCACATAGTTCTTGGGAGCAGGAATGGAATGTAGGTAACAGATGTTAATTATAGTAACACATCTCAGTTTTACTGCTTTAATATACATGTCCACATGGTGGCCGGCAATTAGAAATTATTAAATGTGGCGTGACTTAGTGTGGACTCTCCTGCAGGGAGAGGTGCTAGCGCTCGGGTGGCCTGGCCCGTCAGAGGCCACGTGCATCACTGGTGTCTCTGATTGTACTTTACATCGGCACTTATTTTTTCCCTAAGCTGCTGCCTTTGTAATTTTAAATGGGCATCTACATCACATTTTTATTTTGTTCTTTGTTGACATTACTGCATACATCCTCTTGGAAGAAGCTGACTTCGACCCGTTCACCTCCCAGTTCTCGTATCTTCTGTATACGTAGCGGCTAAATTATTCAAGAGCCTCAGCAGGGCCGTCTCAGTGTGTCTGTAAGGTGAGAAATACAGTCTGAAGATGCAGCTGTGTTCACAGCGTCCCAAACACCAGTGCCACACGGTGTTTGAACGGGGACACAGCAGCGTCCGCCCGCCCAGCAGGGTGGGAGCCTTTCCGCGCAGACCGTGGATGAGGGTGGGCCTGCTGCACTCTCGTCCCCAATTAGCCAGGACCTGTGCTGAGCGCGGATGTGCGTGATTTCTCAAGCTCCCGGCACCACGCTGATGCCCTGAACGTGCTCCAGCTGGTTCAGGGCTCTCTCTTTGAGGTAGCAAGGAA
This sequence comes from Neomonachus schauinslandi, assembly GCF_002201575.2. Taxonomy (NCBI): domain Eukaryota; kingdom Metazoa; phylum Chordata; class Mammalia; order Carnivora; family Phocidae; genus Neomonachus; species Neomonachus schauinslandi. Next base: position 67,961,896 of record NC_058408.1, read on the forward strand.
ATCAATAATTCCTAAATGGTAGATTTTTTTTTTCTTGCAGAAATGTGACAGATTACCTGAGCTTTATTGTCAGAGAATTGAACAGTATTTTAAAAATAAAGCTAATGCATTCGAGATAGGTGTGTGTGTCATACCTGGCTCTGAGGACAGACCTTTATTGGCATGGGAATCTGCGCTAAGTAGGTATAATAGATGTTTAATTCAGAAGAAATTTTAATCTAAAACTTCTTAGGAGATAATGCGTTTGCTAATTTCTGGGAAGTACAGGTTAGGTTAACTTCATATATTTAAAAAACTTTTTGATGTCAATTTCTAACAACATATCAGTTTAAATTAAGACTATTTTCCTTTTATGATGCAGCACATGGTACTGAGAGACCCATATTTTGACTTGAAAAATTCTTTTTAGCCAAAACAGAATATACAGTGTTTTCCAGTTAGTACCTTCCAGTAGCTAAGAAAAACGGAAAATTTTTGCTGAAATAAACGGGGACATACTTCGTAGTACTCACGGATTACCATAAAATGCTCTCAATAAACCAGATACTCAGAACCCCTCTGTTCTATCTTCAGTTACTTTTCTGTGTAAGTTACAAGCACGGTTAATGAGCTCAAGGATGGACTGATTTAATTTTCACTTGTTCCATACAGAGGAAGTTCTTGGTTTCACTGCTGAGTAGCTAGAGTACGAAGAGGGGTGGCTGGGCGCGGATGGTGTGCAGGACCCGCCACCTCGCAGCTCTCCCGGGAGCAGTTAGCGCGCAGTACTGTCTGGTGCTGACTGGTCGCCGTTCCAAGTGAGGTTTTCCAAAACAGGCAGAGATAAGAGACCTTCACTCCATTGCTGTGAGAAAATATTTTGTTTACCGTCTGTTTTCTACCTAAATACCCAGGAGCAAGAATCCCAGAGCTCAGAGCTGAGCCAGTACCTCCAGGATCTGCTAGCTCTAGTGTTAATGCATCGTTTTTTAATTTTGTGCTTAGTGAGTGGACCACGGTCTCAGGATCCAAGTTTAAAAAGAAATGGTGTGAAAGTACCTGGTGAGCACCGAAGGAAGGAGAACGGGGTAAGTGTTGGTGCTGGAGCTGCCAGGGTGAGTCGAGCAGTTGCTCATGTAACGTTTTCCTCTTGCCCTTGCTACTTTGTTGCTCACTGCTTATGAAGCATGGCCCTTGCTACTTTGTTGCTCAGTGGGTTATGAGGGAGGGCCGCTTTTTAATTTTTACTGTTCTTAAAGATTTATTTATTTGAGAGAGGTGGGAGGAGAGGGAGCGCTCACACGAGAGTGGGTGTACGCATAAGCAGGGGGGAGGGGCAGAGGGAGAAGCAGACTCCCCACTGAGCAGGGAGCCCGATGCGGGGCTCGATCCCAGGACCCTGAAATCATGACCTGAGCCGAAGGCAGACACTTCAGCCCAGGTCCCAGTATGCCCTGCTTTTTAAAGGGTTGTTTCAAATGTATTTCCTACAAAGGATTAATTTTAATGATCTCTGCTTGGCTGACTATTGAGAGCAGTTAGATGCTGGATACACTGCAGATTCAGAGCAAAACAAATGGTGAATGAGGTTAAGGGAGGATTTATTTTTTATGATTTTATTTTTTGCTATAATCGCTTTAGTAAAATGAAAAAGTACATGTTAATGTTCTTGCTATTGCATGTGAATTTTAGCAAGTATCTTTGGGGGGTGCCTTATAGACATTTTCTTTTCAGAGCTCAGAATTTTTAATACTGTTAGGGATTAGCTGTGTCGTCTTCCCCAAAATCCAGGGTGAATTTATGAGAGAATCCAGGCCATTTGTTTGTGTTCTGCCTTTCCCCAGATTCTCCTTGTTTCTCTTCTGAGATCCTGCAATTTTCCTACAGGGATGAAAAGCTCCTATAAGTGTGACCAAAACCTGGTCTTAGCCATTGACGGGATTTGCGTGCATCTTGACACTGTATCTGTCCCCTCACTGGGTTTTATGGAAGTATAATTGACCTATCACACCGGCACATGGTTTGAGTACACAATTTGGTCAGTTTTCACACGCACATACACCTGTGAAGCCAAGGTAGTGAGGATATCCATCATCCCCAGAGCTCCCTCGTGTCCTTCTGCCTCTTCCCCATCCTCAGGGACCCTCTGGCGGGTCCACTTTCTGTCACTACAAATTAGTTTTATTTTCTGGAATCTTACATACACGGAGGCATGCAGTATATAGTCGTTTTGTCTGAATTTGCTCAGCATCAGTATTTCGATCCATCTCATATGTATCAGTAGTTGGTTCCTTTTTATTGCTGAGAGGCCTTTCCTTGTCCAGATATAGCTTGTTCATCCGTTTCTCTCTTGATGGTTATGGGGGTTGTTTTTCAGCTTTTGGTCACTCCGTATCAAGCGGTAATGAATATTTGGGTACAAGTCTCTGTATGGGCATATTTTATTTCTTTTGAGTAAATACTAGGAGTGGGGTGCGGGGTCACGTGGCAGGTGTGCGTTCACTTTTTTTTTTTTTTTTTAATTATTTGCGAGAGAGAGAATGAGAGACAGAGAGCATGAGAGGGAGGAGGGTCAGAGGGAGAAGCAGACTCCCTGCTGAGCAGGGAGCCCGATGCGGGACTCGATCCCGGGACTCCAGGATCGTGACCTGAGCCGAAGGCAGTCGCTTAACCAACTGAGCCACCCAGGCGCCCTGTGCGTTCACTTTTTAAGAAGCTGCCAGGGGGGGCGCCTGGGTGGCTCAGTTGGTTAAGCGACTGCCTTCAGCTCAG
>NC_058408.1:67964746-68007459 GCF_002201575.2 Neomonachus schauinslandi
GGGGCGCCTGGGTGGCTCAGTCGTTAAGTGTCTGCCTTTGGATCAGGTCATGATCCCAGGGTCCTGGGATTGAGCCCTGCATCGGGCTCTCTGTTCAGCGGGGAGCCTGCTTCTCCCTCTCCCACTCTGCCTGCTTGTGTTCCCTCTCTCACTGTCTCTCTCTGTCAAATAAATAAATAAAATCTTTAAAAAAAAAAAAAAGCTGCCAAACTGTTTTCCAAAGTGATTGTTTTATTTTACATTTTCATCAGAGTTCCAGGTTTTCCACATCCTTGCCAACATTTGGTAGGGTCAGTCCTTTCAATTTGGGCGAATAGGCTTCAGTGTGTATTTCTCTAATGCCCGATGATGTTGGTGTGTTTCCATGAGCTCATTTGTGAGTCGTGTTATCTTTTTTGGTGAGGTATTTGTTCAGATCTTTTGTTCATATTTTTCTTTGTTGGTTTGTTTGCTTTCTTAGTACTGGGTTCGAGAATTCTTCCATATTCTGGATCCAGGTCCTTTATTAGGTATATGATTTGCAAATATTTTCCCCAGTCTGTGGCTTGTTCTTAATTTTGGTAAAGTATAATTGCTCAATTTAGAAGTTTGTACTGTTACTTTACATTGCATTTTATGATCCGTTTGGATGTGGTGTGAGAGTTCAAGTTTTGTCCATGGATAGATGGGTATCCAGTTGATGGAGCCATGTGTTGAAAGGACTCTTGTCACTTCAGTGCCTTTGTACCTCTGTCGGAAGTCGGTTGCCTGGTCACTCTGTGCTCTCTGCTCTTCTGGCTTGAGATCAGCACTACCTCTGTTGGGCCCCGAGGCAAGCTAAGTCGTGTAGTCAGGTCGCGTGAGGAACATGGTGTGACTGAGCACCACGCTTTACCGCCGTTCATTCAGGCCTCCTTTTCTCTCGGGGCTACGGGTTTCCAGGGCGCGGGTCTAGTACATCTTCTGGTAAATTTATTCCTCAGTACTTTGTGGGTTTTATGCTACTGTAAATGGTATTTAAAGTTTTTTTTACATTTCTAGTTGTTAACATAAGAGATATAGTGGATTTTTGCATAAGGATCATTTATGCAATGATCCTCTGTGGATTCCACACCATTTTCCTCACGGATGACTGTGTTGTCTGTCCTTTCCAAACTGGATGCAGCTCACGTCTTTTTCTTGCTCTTCTGCACTGGCTAGAACACCATGGGCCATGCTGAACAGAGTAGACGTCTTGTTTGTTCTGATAACTCCATTTGTCTTGAATTTCCTGATGCTAGTGCAGTATTTTTAAAGGTCATTCAGATGCCTATATTCTGGGTTAGCTGCCAGTGCCTCAATATCATGTTTAGTGTGATCCAACGTTATTTTTCTAATAAAATTCAGTCCAGAACAAGGTAATTCTAAATTGTTCCATTTCAGTCACAGACTATTGAGACTGTTTAATTTTTACATTTATAACTTAAAAGAGTGTTGGTCTGTGTATTAGTATGTCTTCCATCGAAACTTAATAAGTCATTGTGGGGATATTAATATAAAAATCAGTGCTCTCTTTCATGTTATGGAAGAAAACTGGCTGATTGTGTCCCGAGGGGCTCAGGGGAAGCTTCCACACCTCTGAGGGAGGGGTCTCTGTCCATGCTCGTCTTGCAGCTGGATTCTTTGTGTTCTCACGCGTAGGTTCACAGCCCCAGGATGGATCTGACTCTTGCCGAGCTTCAGGAAATGGCCTCTCGCCAGCAGCAGCAGATTGAGGCCCAGCAACAAATGCTGGCAACGAAGGTGAGGTCCTGTAAGGACTGGATAGGCCCCTCTGTGGGTGCGTGTGTAGAGCTGTCTCCATGCCACCCCGTTAAGCCGGTGACCTCAAGATACAGGTTGATCCTGTCAACCCACAGGTTACCTGCTTTGTGGCGCTTCTTCTCTTTACCACAGCATTTTGTAGAAATCCTTACATCATCCCAGTTGCTCAGGATCTCCTGACCCACAGTTGACCACGTTATGTCGTGCTTGGGAAAACAGGAAAGGCCTAAAGAACCCTCCGACTTTGCTAGAGGGAACTGCTCTGGGCTAGCCTCATCCTGAATTCCTACTTGTGACGTCGACCAGTGTTAACACTGTCCCCTTCTGTCGTGTGGCACTGATAACAGGCTGCTTGCCTTTATTTGGGACATCCTGCCCCCACAGACTAATCCTCCTCTCGGCCTCTCCATTACCGTCCACACCAGTCTCCCTGTTGTTTCTCCCACCAGCCGTAGGCCGTGGTCTGACCCAGATGTCCCCACACTTCCTCCGTAAAGGCTGGTGGTCAGTACTGTGGGCTTTGCAGGCTTCTTAGCGTCGTGGTCGTGGCACAAAAGCCGCCACAGACGTAAGCTCATGGGTGGCTGTGTGATGTATGAACACGGGTGGCGGGCTGGCTTTCACCCGCCACCCTGGGCTGAACACCCGTGTCTGCAGCAGACCACACCCAGGGTGACTGTAAGTTCACCGGAGCCGGGGTGGACTGTGGTGCAGGGTCCCCGGCAGCACGCCCCGTGGCCTCCATGTAACACTCGCCGGGTTCCTGTGGGTCCGTTTCTGTCTCTGACGCCAGGCACCGGCACTTTCAAAATCAGGTGGAGTAGCACTGCTTCTCAAACTGGAATGTGCATGCGAATGAATCCCCTCGGGGTTGTGTTAAAAATGCATATTCTGGTTCAGTAGGGCTGGGGTCTGAGGTTGTGCATTTCTTTCTTTTTTTTTTTTTTTTAAGATTTTATTTATTTATTTGACAGAGAGAGACACAGGCGAGAGAGCGAACACAAGCAGGGGGAGTGGGAGAGGGAGAAGCAGGCTTCCCACTGAGCAGGGAGCCCGATGCGGGGCTCGATCCCAGGACCCTGGGATCCTGACCTGAGCCGAAGGCAGACCTTAACGACTGAGCCCCCCAGGCGCCCCGAGATTGTGTGTTTCTGACAAGCTCCCTTGTGATGCTGATGCACTGTTTCTTGAGTATCAGGGACATAAATTGGAAGTAAAAAGGCTGAGTAATAGAATACATTTTTAACCTCAGGGTCTTATTTTGAAACTGTTTTTGTGTTATTTATGTTTCAGGCATATTAATCTGAGAAGTGTACCCTTGATTATAAATTGTGTGGCTCTGGTACTCACTTTTTTTTGAAGTTTTCATTTATTTATTTGAGAGAGAGATACTGAGAGAGAGCACAAGCAGGGAGGGAGAAGCAGACTCCCCGCCGAGCAGGGAGCCGGACATGGGACTCGATCCCAGGCCCCCCCGGGATCATGGCCTGAGCCGAAGGCAGACTAGGAACAGAATGTTACATTGTAGGTTTCTGAGGGCTGAGGGTTCTTCAGCTCTTCGCTAAGTGTGTGTGCTGAGTGTATGCTAGCTGTCTAAGGTTCTGTGCCCTTCACATCTCATTTACTCCTCACCGTGGCCCTACAAGGCTCTCCATCACCCTGTTTTTAGCCGAAGAAGGCGACCCCTGTCCTTGGTGAGGGTCTCAGAGCTCGGGTTGTGAGTCCAAATCTGACTGCAAAGCCGCCTTTATAGTGAGTGCCTCCCGTTTCCGCGTGAGCTTCTCCTAACTTCATAGCTGCCCCTCACGAGAACCAGCTGTGGGGTCACTGTTCATCTGCTGCAGAGGAACCACTGGGAATAAAATTGCTCCTTCCTGGGTCTTTCCTCCAAGAGAAGGGCAGGTTGGGGCCCGGAGGCTGTGTCTTTCACTCCTGTCCAAGGTGGTTCAGGGGCGGCGTGCAGGATGGCTGGTTGCCCCCCACCTCGGCCTCTCGGCTGTGCTGGGGTTCGTTTGGGGCCGTGATACACCTGTTGAAAAGGGTAGGCCTGATGATGGCTTCCATCTTTAGGAACAGCGCTTAAAGTTTTTGAAACAGCAAGATCAGCGTCAGCAGCAACAAGCTGCTGAGCAGGAGAAGCTCAAGAGGCTGAAGGAGATGGCTGAGAACCAAGAGGCTAAGCTAAAGAAGGTGCGCGCCCTGAAGGGCCACGTGGAGCAGAAGAGGCTGAGCAATGGCCGACTTGGTGAGTCGCTCCCGGAGGGCCCTGCCAGTGCTCGAGGCTCCGCGGGGGGACGCGGGTGTGTGTGTGTGTGTGGGGGGGGGCTGGGCAGACGCGGAGACGCGGGTGCCGGGCACTTAGAGCACTGCGTGCTGAGTGACTGTAAGCCGAGGCTGTGCGTGTAGTCAACTTTAGAATCAAGCTTTTTCAAAGCCTGATTCCCTGCAGTTTTGATGCTCTTGGTGCCTGTGAATTGGATTTAGCTGCTGGATGTTTCATTATATTTTAATTTAATTTTTATTTTTTTGGTGGGCAGCAAAGCAAAGTTTATTGAGCGATAGTTCAAAGCTCCCGAACAGGGAGGGGACCCGAGAGGGTTGCCCTTTGCTGCTGGGTGTTTAAGACAAGGTTTTCACGTTCTCTTTGGAAAAATGTACTAGTAGGGTTTTTATTTTTTTCCTCTTTCTAAATACTTTTGACTGAAAATTTGATGAAGGCAAGGATTTTTATTCATATAATAGGTTTCTCTATTATAATGCCATTTTAATTAAATTTTTTGTGATTTAATAGCTGCCTCTACCACTGTAAAACTGAGGTTAAAAGTTCTAAGTAAATTTCATTGTTTCTAAAATCTGGAGCTTAATAATATTTATAACACAAATTCTGCTAGAGATTTATTCAGAGGGAGGCACGGACATTTAGAAATGTCTCTGTGGATTTCAGTTGCTTGTAAAAGAAATAGGTTGGTTCTAGGACATTTCTGAAAAACGTCTGTACTTTTTGTTAGGAAGTTTGTTGTAAAGTCTGGTTGCCTGGGAGTGCTCCTTTCTCATTTTTCTTTTCAACTCTTGTTGCTTTTCTCGTTCTCATTCTAGTGGAGGAGATTGAGCAAATGAATAGTTTGTTCCAGCAAAAGCAGAGGGAGCTCGTTCTGGCCGTGTCCAAAGTGGAGGGGCTGACCAGACAGCTGGAGATGCTCAAGAACGGCAGGATGGACGGCCGGCACGACAGTCGTTCCGCCGCGGCCGAGCTCGACCGGCTCTACAAGGAGCTGCAGGTGCGGCCCGCTCCAGGGGCACAGTCGCCATGGAAGTGGCTCCAGGGCGGGATTTCGGTTTCTTTTCCTTAAAGTGGGGGGTGGGGGGACCTAAACCCCAGAGAGTCCAGGATAAACTTAAGAGCACCTGATACAGGAAAATTGGCGGCATTCCTTATGACCGCAGCTGGTGGGCTGATCGTTTTAAACCATTAAGATGGAAGTGTGGACAGGTGGAGGGACCGTGATTATCTGAGAGCATGTGATTATCTGAGAAGTTTTACTTCCTGCCCCTCGGCTCCCCCCCATTTTATTCAGTTACGGAACACGTTGAATCAGGAGCAGAATGCCAAGTTGCAGCAGCAGCGCGAGTGTCTGAACCAGCGCAATTCAGAGGTGGCGGCCATGGACAAGCGAGTTAATGAGCTGCGGGACCGGCTGTGGAAGAAGAAGGCGGCGCTGCAGCACAAGGAGAGCCTCCCGGTAGGTGGCCGCCGGCCGCCCCGCAGGTCACGTGCGCCGCGCCCGGGTGGCCTTTGGGCAGAGGGCCTCCTGCTCGGGACAGAGCGAGGGCCGCCGCTCTGGCCGGGGGGGGATTGGTCTGCGGCGTCTCCTATACGCGGGGGGCGAGACCCTGAAACTAATGAGCAAGTGTCACGGCCTCTTCTGGCTGGGATGCCGTCGGACTCGTCACGCTCCCGTGCCTCTCCCTAAGGTTTCATCTGATGGGAACCTGCCCCCGCAAGGGCTGCCGGCGCCCAGTCGCGTGGCCGCGGTGGGCCCCTACATCCAGTCGTCCACGATGCCCCGCGTCCCTTCGAGGCCCGAACTTGTGGTGAAGCCCGCTCTGCCGGATGGCTCCTTGGCCACGCAGGCTCTGGAAGGGCCGCTCAAAGTACACACACTGCCCAACATGCGATCTGGGGCCACCTCCCAGACTAAAGGTAAAACGGGTCACTTCCAGCCCCTCGCACAGCGTATTCTCCCCGTCCTCACCGTCATTACCCCCAGGTTGGGGTTTTAAAAAAATGTATTTCTCTCCCTTGTTCATGTTTAAATCCTGAGAATCTCCTTGTGGTTTTTGCTAGCGCTGTGATACGTTTCTTAACCCTAAATAATGCAGTTCTGTTTGGGAAATGAGATGAAACATGATATTTCTGCAATGAAGGTAGTTTTGAATTTCTTCTTGTTAATGAGGACATTTTTATCTGATGTTAATAACTTGACCCCTTTTCCTTTTGTGTGAAAACACCGCGTACGTGGTAGTGGTGTCATCTTTACAGAAGGCGAGCCGGTGAGTGCATTCTGCTGATGGGTGGTGCTCGCTGTGCGTACGTGCTTACGCAGGAGACTTTGCTTGCTAGCACTTTGTAGAATGAAAGTGAACCTTCTGGAAGCTCACAGTGACCATAACAGAAGCGCCTTGTGTTAGTGGTCTTGGCACTGTGTAGTCCTCGGTGTGTGGGGAGGTGCGAGCCAGAGTTTCGGGACAGGAGTCGTAGATGAAGGGAGGCTTGTAGGAGAAGCGGGACGAAAACGTCCTCTTTCAGACCCCTGCAAGAAGAAATAGCAGCCAGTCACTGTCACATGCAGAAGATGGCTAGCTTTACAGTTGTGATTATTTTGCCGTAATTACCAGTGTGAAGCGATAGAGCCACCGGGTCTGGATTTCATTGCAGGAAGAACTGCTTCTGTTTTGTTCCTGTTAGGACAGAGCTAGGGCTTTGACGCTTCCCTATCTGTGTAGAGAAAACCCGCGCAGAGCGCGCCCACCTGTGGGACTGGTCGGCGTCCACATTTCTGCCTTTTTGTTTTGTGTGCGTCACTGGTACGTAAGATACGCCCTGAAGCCCTTGGTCTGCGAAGCTGGAAGTTGTTTTCTGATGATGACGGTGCTGGTTTTGTACCAGTAAGAAGCAGGGTGTCTTCCCTGGTTCGAGCAGATTTTCTGTTTACTACAATTAATCTTAAATTTGTTTCAGTAAGTTTAAATTAGAAATTTAAAGTCTAATATTTTCTAAGTAAGTTTAACGGGGGAAAAAAAAAAAGAAATCTCTTTAATGTGCCGGGTTACCGTGTTTGTTTTTCTGCATTCTAGGCTCTAAAATCCATCCACTCGGCCCCGACTGGAGCCCCCCAAGTGCAGACATTTCTGCGAGCCAAGCCTCTGTGCCTGTGAGCTCGGGGGTTGCCCCAGACCAAGGTGGGGTTCTGTTCTGGCATCCGAGAGGTGCCCTGCACTCTTTCTTTTCTTCTTCTTCTTTTTTTTTTAAGGTTTATTTATTAGAGAGAGAGTGTATGAGCGGGAGGGGCCGAGGGAGAGAGAGAATCTCAAGCAGACTCCCTGCTGAGCCCCATGTGGGGCTCGATTGCACAACCATGAGATCATGACCTGAGCCAAAACCAAGGGTCGGACGCTCAACCATCTGTGTCACCCAGGTGTCCCCTCAGTCGTCTTTAGTTTGTTTTCTAGTGTGGTAAACCTGGGGAACAGTGTTCATTTCCAGAACACCTTCGTTTAGCTGCGGAGTTAAAGTTCTCGCATTGTAGCATCCGGGCTATTCTCCAGTGAGCTTAATTAAAAATAGGGAAGCATGTCTCGGGTGCAGGGTTTCAAAGCGATTGAGGAGAGAGAACCTTCTATGTGAAAAAAGAAGTCTTACTCTGAATGGCTTGAATGTCCATGTGCTTTTTTTCTGTCTTCAGCTGATGATGGAGAGGTTCCTCTGAGGGAGAAGGAGAAGAAAGTGCGCCCCTTTTCGATGTTTGACACGGTGGATCAGTCTGCCGCCCCGTCCCCCTTTGGGGCTCTGAGGAAAAACCAGAGCAGTGAGGACATCTTGCGGGATGCGCAGGTGTGAAGAATGGCTCAGTTTAACATTCAGTGGTAATTCTGTGTGTCCTCCTTAGAAGAGAGAGGCTGTTGTGTTGAGGGAGAGCAGGGAAAACCAAAGTATTTCTGGAAGATTAGAAAACAGTTCTGGCATTTTGAATTCTGCAGCTTGAGCGTATTTGTGGTCTCACACCGTATGGGAGAAAGGCTGCCATACTTGCTGTTGGCTCCCATTTTGTGTGATTCTCTGGGAACTAGGAGTGCGCTGAAGTACGTCATATTTGTGCTACCCAGCGACCTTGTGTCTTCAGAATCTGGAGCCGAGGTTGTGTCAGTAACAATCTGGTGGTGAATCTTCTGTGACCGTTAGGATCCCAGCCTTTGAGCAGTGGGTGATGGCGGCCTGCTCCCCGTTAGGTGTTTTGACCACAGTGATGTGATGTTCTCATGAGCGAGGATGATTTTGGGTTATTGGGGCCGTCTGTGAATATGTGAAGTGGCAGTTAAAGTCCCCGAGCGGGCACCCCTGGCTCCCGCATGGGAGCTGGCGACAGGGAAGAGGCCTCTGGGGCGGGAATCATAGTGCGTTCCTCAGGTTCCTTATCAAATGTAGTTCAGGGCAGAGACCTACACATTTTTAATGACTTGAAAATGTAGAGCTGATGTTCTCAGCGTACTCTTATGTTTGCAGAATTCGGTTATCTAGAACATGCTGTGTACCCATTTGGACAGTGTTTTAACTGCTTTATATGTGTGTGTGTTTCAGGCCGCAAATAAAAATGTGGCTAAAGTACCACCTCCTGTTCCATCAAAACCAAAACAGATTAATTTGCCTTATTTTGGGCAAACAAATCAGTCAGCATCAGACATGAAGCTGGATGGAAACCCTCAGCAGTTGTCAGCAGCTCTTGCGTCTGTGGGAAACAAACCGAAAACGGGGCAGCAGCAGAGGGTCGTGGTGGCCCCCGGCGCACCCTCGGCTGGCCAGGGCCAGGCCTTGTCTCCAGCTGGGAAGCAAGAGAGCCCCCCCCGCCGCCGCCGTCCGGCCCTTCACTCCTCAGCCTTCCAAAGACACCCCTCTCCCGCCCTTCCGAAAACCCCAGACCGTGGCAGCAAGCTCCATATACTCCATGTACACACAGCATCAGGCTCCTGGAAAAAACTTGCAGCAGGCCGTGCAGAGTGCGCTGACCAAGACACATTCCAGAGGGCCGCACTTCTCAACCGGTGAGCTTCTGGGTCTCGTTTCCACTGGCACTCAAGGCGGCCAAGTCCTGCGCCAGAACGGTCACCTGTCGGCGAACAGCAAAGTTGATGGATGCTTTTGTTCTAAGGCTTCTTCTTACCTGGGGCCTGAAACAGGTTTCTGCTCAATGCCAAGTAGTAGTAAGCGAACGCCCTAGATGGAGAAAACCTGTGGCGCAGACACAGCCTTCTGCACCGTGGCGGCCGCGTGCCTTTGGCCCCCGCTCCCCGGGAGCTCCTCGTGAGTGAGGTGCACACGGTCCTCACCGCGGGGTTCGGTTCACCGGGTGCTCCTGGGGGTGGACGACGGGACAGCTGCCCCGTGTGTCTGTAAAGCTCACGCTCTTGACTGTATTTTAAGGTGTTCTGATGAGGACACAGCTGCTAGTTAGGTATAAAAACCTAGAAAGACTTACAGTCTGGTAACCTTTTGGGTTCTTTCTAAGAGTCATTCGTTTCTAAAACTAGAATCAAGTTCATCCCGTTTTAATTGAATAAGGTTGCTTTTCTGGTCATGAAATCAGCATGTAATTGTGCCCTGAAATGTCCCGCAAGTAACCAGACAACAAAGAATTTACACATGTGCCGCGGCTGAGTGTTGGCTTCAGTGAGGACTGCCTGACGCAGTAATTTGTGAATTGGGTAGTTTTGATAGAATCAGAATGATAAGGGGAATAGTTTTGGTAAATACAAGTGGTTCTTAATAATGTTGTAAGCCAAGTATGATTTCCCCCAGTGATTTAGTTTTGAGACGAGGAAAGAGAGGGCGGTGCATGTTTAGTTTTAATCTAGATGCAGGAAAGATTGCCCGTTTCCATTGCTTTTTTACATTTTCGTATTTTGACATTTTAAGTTTGTATGCTATAGCCGGTGATTTCTTATAGTTACAATGGCAGCGTTTTTCTGCACGGTACATAAAATAATGGTGCACGTTCCCATCAGTGAGGGTTTTCATTCTGTGATAAGTTTACTGTGCGGAGATGGAAGCCTTGCTTTGTCCTTTGTTGTTTTTAAAAATCAGTCGTGTTGCAGGGTGCTGTGTAGTAACTGAAGTTAAAGGAGGCTTTAATTACTGTGCCCTGTGTCTATCACTTGCTGGTTTGATTTAATCCTGATCAGGGCTTTGTTTCCGTTTCCAATCAGTATACGGCAAGCCCGTGATTGCGGCCGCCCAGAGCCAGCAGCAGCACCCGGAGAACGTGTATTCCAGCGGCCAGAGCAAGCCCAGCAGTCCCGAGCCCGACGCGGAGCCCGTGTCCTCAGGCCAGGAGAGCCACGAGAACGAACGAATTCCTCGGCCACTCAGCCCGACCAAACTGCTGCCCTTCTTGTCCAACCCCTACCGAAACCAGAGCGACGCGGACCTGGAAGCCTTGCGGAAGAAACTGTCCAACGCGCCACGGCCGCTCAAGAAACGGAGCTCGATCACGGAGCCAGAGGGTCCGAATGGGCCAAATATCCAGAAACTTCTGTACCAGAGGACCACCATCGCTGCCATGGAGACCATCTCCGTCGCTTCGTATCCGTCCAAGCCGACGTCGGTGGCGGCCGACTCCGAAAGCCCCATAGAAATCCAGAATCCGTATTTACACGTGGAGCCAGAGAAGGAGGCGGTCTCTCTGGTTCCTGAGCCAGTGTCCCCAGAGGATGTGGGGAGCGCCAGTTCCGAGAGCAGTGACATGCCAGCCCTCTCCCCCGGCCTCGATTATGTGCCCGAAGGAGTCCCAGACAGCAGCCCAGATTTCCAGAACAGTGTGGAAGAACCAAGTGCAGAGGCTCCCCTTCTGCTGGAAGTGTACCTGGAGGAGTACCCCCCATACCCGCCCCCGCCGTACCCATCTGGGGAGCCAGAAGGGCCGGGAGAAGACTCGGGCAGCATGCGTCCACCCGAAATCACAGGGCAGGTGTCCCTGCCTCCTGTAAGTAACGTGGTGTCTCGTGGTCCTTTCAGGAGCCCCCCTCCCCCCCTGAACTTGTCAAAGACTTCCAGGTGGTTGACTCTCAAGACCCAGGGAAATGCGCACATTCTCAGGGCCATTTGCAAAAGATGGTCTGTGTGTGAATTGCCCATGGTCGCCGACATGTCTACAGTTTCCCTTTTATTTTATGGCCCCCTTAGCGCTTGGTAGATCTCAGAAGTATTAGAAGAATTTGGTAGATTCAGGATAAAGAACATCTTTATTATTTAGGAAGAACCCTTCTCTTTGTGAAGAGGCAGAGTTGGGTTCTTACGATACAAAGCACACGCCACTGAGGGCGGTCCTTGCTGGGGAGGCTGGCAAAGCTGGGAAGGGGAAGACCTGGCTCGGAAACTCCCTCACTCGACGAGCTCTGTGAAATCAGGCAGACGGTGCCCTTTTCTCTCCGGTGACGTCACTCTTTCACACTCTTTTTCCCCCCACAGTGACGTGTATCTTTAATGAACTGTTTTCAGGGGATCCTCAAACTTCCAACGTTGATAAATTTGGGAGGGTTTGGGACCGATGGGGACAGGACGAGCCTGTTCCTCTCCTCCCATGCAGGGGACCCCTGAGGTGCCCTCGAGCCCCAGCTGCCCTTCCGCCCAGGCTGTGCGTGTGTTGACTTGGGCACACATGCCTTGCGATTGTTACGCCTTTGTTTGCGAGTCTGTCGTGTCCCTTTGAAGTCAGAGAGGATCAAAATCCCAGGGTGTCCTTAAATAAAGTTGACCTTTTCAGGTGTAATTGGCGTCACGGTGTTTCTGTAGGATGCCAAACCATGAATTTTAAAGACCAAAGCAAAACTGCATATTGTAGGGATCTTTTTAAAGTGCTGTATATGTTTGATCCCTTACTGCATCTTTGAGATGTAATGGTGTTCAGAGATAATGATCATCCCGATTTGTTGTGACTGCTGGTTACTGTGGACGTTTGCTTACAAGTTTTATACAGCACGCGCTGGATTCTAGGGGACAAGGTTTAAATGGAGGTTGGCCCTGGAAACGGCGCTGTGTCCTGTCCATCCTGGCTCGGGGCTCTCTGTGGCTGGCGCTGACCTTGCAGGAAGGAGAGACGAATCACACCTGTGTTTGCTGTGTCCCCCCCTTTGGTCGTCAAGTCCAAATGATTCATGCTTCCAGGGACAGGAGACTGCGGGTCCAGTGTCCTGGTCTGGCTTCGAGTGGGACCGAAGCGCGTGTGTTGGGCCTGTTGGCGAGCATGCGCAGGGCCCCTGCCTGTGAATGGCCACATAACGTTTACACTTCTAGTTTCCAAGAAACAACAGCAGTTGAGTTGTCGCACGTTTGTGAAATGGAGCGACGGCCACTTGATGTTTTCTAAACCTCGGTAGTTTTCCGCTTCCGAAATAAAATAAGGACTAGGCTGCGTAGCACAGTGTGCCCCAGGAAACGTTTCCATTTTGTTGGGCACGTGTAGGAAACTTACTCGATGGGTTGTTAGATCAGTTTTAACAGTTTTGCTGTAATAGTCGAAGGGCTTGACTAATTTGCTCGTGGATCTTGGAGGATAGTCAAATTCTGACTATAAGATAGGGGTAGCATTTGAAGACTGGAAGGGTTTCTCGTTAGTGTATCTAGACAGGCTGATAATATGTATTGTTCCCGTAATTATGTGCTTTCCCCCGAGGAAGGTGGTTGAAAGGAAGGTATTTGGAGAAGCCAGCTGACTTGGATTTAAATCCCAGCTCTGGTGTTCCTGGCTGGGTGCCTTAACTTCCTTATCTGTAGAATGGGGTCACAGGGTTTCTATGAGGAGTCCACGAGTGCATTAAACATTAGCCACGATAACTCTGAGTGTGCCTTTGCCTGGATTAATTGTGTGAGGTTTGCCAACCTTGATCAGATAGGGAATTGAAGACCAGTTTCGGCTGATTTTACGCCCCACGGAAGGCCAGCTGTGGTGTCACTCCCACGAGACCTCGCGGCGTGTGTATTCAGTAAGCTGCGTATTGTGGTTTAGCTGCATCTCTGGGTAACGTTGCATGTCAATAAAATGTGCTGATAGAGATTTTTAAATGTCCTTTTACTTCCGCAGCTGAGATGCTCCTCCTCCCCTTCCCGAGGTCTGCTTGCTGCCATCGAGGTCTGCTCGCTGCCATCGGGGTTCTTATATCCTGCCTCTCTTCCGCAGGGCAAAAGGACAAACTTGCGTAAAACTGGTTCGGAAAGGATCGCCCATGGGATGAGGGTGAAGTTCAACCCCCTTGCTTTACTTCTAGATTCGTCTTTGGAGGGAGAATTTGACCTTGTACAGAGAATTATTTATGAGGTATAATTGGATTCGTAGATTCTTGAATACAACGTTCCTCTGCTTAGGAAGCTCCTCTAGAGGGGGTGGGGGCAAGGTGTGGAGGGAGAGATGTGGAGGGAGGGAGGGAGGGAAGGGGAGGGAGGCAGGGACAGGGAGCGCGCTCACACAGGCTCACACACGGGGCTGCGCTGAGGTGACTGTGGGGTTTGGGGTGACGTGGAAGTGCGGTTTTCCCCAGGGTTCCTCCGGAGTACTTTTCTGTCCGGGGAGACGGTTCCCCTCTGTTTATAGCTGCTTCTGGGTGGACGCAGACTTGCGGTGTTAGGTTGCACATGTGGTCCCTATTTTCAGAAGCCTGCAATTTAAAATATTCTTAGCTGACCTTTTTTCCTTTCTATGGCAAATACACCTTCTCCTCAGACACTAATTTGTGGTAGGGGCCGGAGGGTAACTAACCAGAAATAGTTCCCAGCACCTCTTCATTTTTAAGACCTTTTTACAGTGAGCGCCTACTTGACATGGCTATTCTGGCGGTTTTACTTTTAGACTTGAGGTTGGTGTAGTCATCTTGGCTCCTGGAGGTTTTAATTATAACTAAAAAAAAACAAACAAAACAACAACCCACAGGAGCCTGTTTTTGTTCCCTTGATCCTGAAGAGCCAGGTGATAGTGACCTGAGCAGTGACGGTCCCCCTTGGTCTCGATGTCACAGGTTGACGACCCGAGCCTGCCCAATGACGAGGGCATCACGGCTCTGCACAACGCTGTGTGTGCGGGCCACACGGAAATCGTTAAGTTCCTGGTGCAGTTTGGTGTGAACGTCAATGCCGCAGACAGTGACGGATGGTAAGTCCCCGGCGCCCGCGTGTGTCCCCGTGTGACACTCCTCTCGCTCCCATTCTGGAAGCATGCGCAGTTTTATAAAGTATCGTAGTCGAGTGATAAGGAGATGTCACCAGGTGTCACAGACATAGCTCAGTTGGCGAGTTTGAGAGATGCTGGGTCAAGCCCGGTTCTGCGAGCCCGGTGACACCTGTCTTCAGTACACTGATGTCCACAGTGCATCTGCAAGAGGGAAGCAGAGTTTGTAGGCTTTCCCAAGTGTCTTTGACCGTGGAATCCATTTTTCATGGAGAGTTCTGTGGAACGGTTATGTGCATAAGACATAGGACACATTGTTTTAAATGACGAGTAGTCTTCATAGGATAATGGATTATTATTACATACTGAAACAAGGGGTCCTGATAAGGTCACGCCCGATAACTGTAACAGAACAGAGAGTAAATTTTGTAATTTTTTTCTTTTTAAAGAAAGTATAAATTTATATTTCTTTGGAAGAATACAAAACTTTTTTATATATACAATTTCTTAAAGGTAAACAGCCATTTTTTAATCTAGTCCCTTCAAATTTACATATATGTATATTTTGTAGCCTAATTTTTTGGTTTAACTTTATAATTTAAGGAAAACAAATTCTTTTTTTAAAGTAAGCTCTATACCCAGCATGGGGCTCAAACTCATGACCCCAAGATCAAGAGTTGCACACTCCCCTGAGGCAGCCGGGTGCCCCCAAAACAAATTCTTAATGTGTCATCGTGTCTTTGTTTCCTTATTATTAGCAGTTTAGATTGTATGTAGTTTTTCACTATTAGAAAAGCCGTGCACTTAAAAAATCTGCAGTGATCTTCACCAGTCTTTGGCCGGCAGTGTTCTGGGGTGCAGGATGGGGAATACGTGGTTTTGGAGACTCTACACATGAGAGGAATGGGATGATGAGGGGAGGGACGAGAAGGGTGAATACATGCAGTCCGTGTGATCGGGCCTGGGTCTCACGCTGCGGTCCTTCTGTGAGCTGCACGCAGGCTCCTCTTCCTCCTTCGTGAGTCTGGGGTCACTCAGAGCACGCAGTAAACGTGTGAGCGGCTGGAGGGACTCTCCGTAAGGCCATCAGTAAGTTCCCGCCGGCCGGTGGCCTAACAAACTGAAATGTGCATATTTCACAGTCGCTTTTCTGGTCTGCATTGAATTGACAAAGCTTTACTCAATCGAAATTCAGTTTGGACCCTACAAACTGTTAGGTTAAGGCAGTTTTCTGTGTGCGACCCAATTCCCTCTTTAGTGGGACCGGGGAGGGAGTACGGCCGTGCACCTGTTTCGGGTGAGGCCTGTGCCGTCAAGACTGCTGCGCCCTCCACGCTGCCCGGGACACGGGGGCAGGTGCTCCGGAACATCTCGCCCCGTTTAGACCATTGCATGCAGCTCACGTCCTTGCACTCGGTCCATGATTCCTCTCGCCCTCCGTGCTGCCCCGTGCAGCGCCCAGGGTGGCCCGTCCTCGACTGGTCCTCCCTGCCCTCCTCCCATGGGCTCAGGGATCCGTGCATTACCGATTGGTTTTCAGCAGAAGGGCCCAGACAGTACACCTTGGAGTGGTCCCCACGGGCGGCCGGGCTGCAGGTGTCGCGTGCGGGGAGACCTGTAGCCTGCTGTGTGTCGCTCCACAGGACCCCGCTGCACTGCGCGGCCTCCTGCAACAACGTGCAGGTGTGTAAGTTCCTGGTAGAGTCCGGAGCCGCTGTGTTCGCCGCGACCTACAGCGACCTGCAGACCGCCGCAGACAAGTGTGAGGAGATGGAGGAGGGCTACAGCCAGTGCTCACAGTTCCTTTACGGTTTGTAACCGCCACACGCCAGTGCGCTGATGACGGTGCGGGTCTGCCCTCTGTGTCTGGGGTACGATTTGCTCAGTGTTTCAACATCAGGAAACGTTTTTGTGTTGTGCGCAGTCCTGGGCACTGAGAACAGGGCAGCCTCGATGCCCCAGATGAATGCAGCGCTTGTGCTTGGGCCTCCGAGCGGCCCTGCTGGGGACGGCCTGAGCTGGCCACCCGCCCCGCGGCCCCTGTCCCCGTGCGGGCCTGAGACTGGGCCCCCGCGAGTGGAACCCCCTTCCATGGCGGACCCAGGATTTCCCACTGGATCAGACTTGTCATAAAGTAAAGGAAGGGCAGCACCTGTTTCAGAGCTGATTTTTGGCTCTTTTGTTGTCTTCATTTTGCGTTTATGATTCCGAGGGACAACATCAGCTCTGATCCTAGAGAATAAGGGACTTGAGGTGTCAGATGGGCGTTTGTCAGGTCGCGTTTCTGGTCACGACGCTTACAAGTTGAGGTTAACTCTTCCTAGCTGGGCTGGAGCGGAATTGAGAGGTGGTGAGCAGGTGCCAGGACGCCGTTCCGCTCGTACTCTGGGAAGCTGCTCCGCCTGGCGGTGGGAGGGCGCGAGGCTGGTGAGCCTGCGTCCCCGCGTGGCTGCGTCCCGGCTCTCAGGCTGTTCTCAGGCTCCGAGCCGGGCCGGCGCGGTGACCTTGCAGCTCTTAACGCTCACTGTGGGCACTGAGGGTGACCGCTCATTCCTGTACCAATCTCTGGATCGGGGATAATTTTGATAGACTGACATTTTCCTATTAAGATATTAATATATACTTTGTCATATGAGCTGTATTGGCCATCTTAAGCTTTACTTCATTATGGAACATGATCTTTAAAAACAGTAGGGACATCTGATCGGAGGCTTTACTTTATGGAACGTATCATAGACTCCAAGAAAGCGTGTCTCTGCCGTAGATGTTGAAGTGGCAACGGCCTGGCTTCTCCTTGGTCTGGTCTGGGGGCCCCGCCCCGACGTGGGCCCTCACACCTGTGGCAGCTGCGACCTTGACCTTGAATGTTTTCTTCCTCACGTTTATCATTCCTTGCTTTTTAAAAAATCCCTCTATCACCTGGGAATGAATCCTGTAACCCCTGGGTTTGCCGTTTCTGGGAAGTAAGTCACGCCGTGATTCTCCGGCTTGCGTTTCTGTTCACGGTAGTTCTGGAGCCTCCTCTGTGTGGTGACGCTGGTTCTTGCTGTCTGCCCCTCTTATGGCTGCATCTGCCGCATCTGTCCTTCCGTTCTACCTTGGAGCATCGGGGCGCGCGTTCACTCGCAGTTACACACTGTCCACCCAGAGGGGCACTTGGTCCCAGGGACACACGCCTAGTTCCTTCCCCGCCATGTCCCCTCTGGCCCCTGCTGGACGTGGGGTGAGAGCCCGCGGGGCTTCAGGTCGCTTACCCAGTGACCCGTGATACTGAGCATGTGTTCAGACCCCTCAAAAAGAATTTTAAACTCTTAGTTCGGTGAATAACAGAGTAAGGAGAAATTTTCTTCCATTCCTGATGACTTCTTGGAAATGAGAATGAAGTTGTTTTTTTATTAGAATATGATTTTCTAATTCTGACCAAATATCTTTTAACTAGTATTTTACAGTTATTCAGGTTTGCCCAGAGTAATCTCGCTGACACTTTGGAGAGCTGTTGTTTGAGCAAACCACAGTGCCATTTCTCCCCTGCCCCTTCCCTGCTCCCACTCTAGCCTGGTGGAGTCCGAGTTCGCTCAGGGTGTCACCCTTATGGGGCTCACGGTCACAGGGGAGTTGGAAGTGTAAGCATCCCCATTAGTAGAAGCCTGACCCTTAGTCGGCAGAGCCTCTGATGGAAAAGAGCAGCTCCGTGTCTTGTGTCAGTTTTGCCCAGAGCTCCATCGTGGTAACTGATAGACGAATAATAAGTTCATAATTACGTTCAGTGTCCACAAGAAGTTGAAAAATCTGACTATTTAAGGGCAAGCTAACACTTTCCCTTAAAGGGAAGACAGTAACCAGCTCTGGAGTGCTTGGACCTCCTGACCTGCCTAACCCTTCTGGCCCACAGCCCACAGCGCACCCACCCCCTCGCTCGCCCTGTGCCCGCCTGGCCCCGTGCCCGCCCCCTGCCCTCACCCTGTGCCCACCCTGCACCCACCCCTGCACTCGCCCTGTGCCCGCCCTGCATCTGCCCCTACACTGTGCTTGCCCCGCCCCAACACTCGCCCTGCACTTGCCCCGTGCCCGCCCCCGCGCCTGCCCCTGCGCTCGCCGTGCCCGCCCTCCCCCCATGCCCGCCCTGCACCCACCCTGCGCCTGCTCCATGCCTGCCCCGCGCCTGCCCTGTGCCGGTGAGGGGAGAGTGGAGGAGTGCAAAGTAGGGCTGAACATGCAAGTCTGTCACTACAGTGAAAGTGGACGTTTGTGGGTTTCTGTATCTTCTAGAATTTGGATCTTCATGACTTTAGACTTGACTCTGTATCATGTCTGAAATATTTCCGCATTCTAACGTATCTTACAACTTTCTCCCTCTCCCTTTCCCCACTTGGAAATGGGCAGGGCCTGCTCAGTAGACACTGTTGTCGCGGCTGCTGTAGGTTCCAGGTCAAGAGTCCCCCGGTCCCCACGCTTAATTTGACAGGCAGAGCGCTCACTCTTCTAATAGCCTGGACAGTTCATTTTTATTCCTGGGCTTGCAGGAGTTTCTGTACTAAGACTAGTTTCTGAGCTGCCTTAGAGAGGCTCGCCGAGACTAACGTGTCTCGTGGGACATCCCCCCTGGCTTTGTTCACGGGGTGCTTCATGTGGTATTTTCAGCTTCCTTGCGCCTGCCCGGTTCCCCTCCTTTGGCTCCGTGGAGCCGAGGGTTGGAAGAGTGGACAGTCTGAGTCATGTGTCCTGTGTGGTTTCTTCCTGTCATTTCAGGGGTTCAGGAGAAAATGGGCATCATGAACAAAGGAGTCCTTTATGCGCTCTGGGATTATGAGCCTCAGAATGGTGACGAGCTGCCCATGCGAGAGGGGGACTGCATGACTGTCATCCGCCGGGAGGACGAGGAGGAGACCGAGTGGTGGTGGGCGCGCCTGCACGACCAGGAGGGCTACGTGCCGCGCAACCTGCTGGGGGTAAGTTACGCGGGCCGCCGGCGCTTCTGGGCGAGCCGGGCCGTGCGGGAGCGCGCTGTGTCCGGCCAGGCTCGCTGCCGCCGACCGCCCTTTGCTCGCGCCCATGGGAGGTCAGAGTTTGGGCCATAGGGGAGGGTCCACGTGCATGCCCGCTACCGCCCGGGGTCGGGGCCCTGCTGCGTCCAGGCAGCGTCAGGTGTGCGCGTACCTTTGGCTACAAATGAGGATCCGCGGAGCCGGCGCGCAGAGCCTTCCCTCCGGCTCGGGAAAGCAGTCCAGGTGTGTGAGCCCATGCAGGCCAATGGCCCTGCTGCGTCCGGTCAGAGGGCCGGCTGTGCTCGGCACGGGGCTCTCGGGAGTGTTTGCAGGGAGGAGGCGAGGAGGATAGGCCGAGGGCAGAGAGGGGAGTGACGTCCTGTGTGCGCAGGGCCTGAGAGGAGAGTCTAAACCAGAAGAGCTGGGGTGGGGGGGGCGGTGGTCAGCACCGTGGCTCCCGCCTCCGCCCCTGCGCGCTCACAGCTGGGCAACGGGCGCGGCCGGCGGGTGCGGGGAACACTGCCTCCCGAGACCGCTGGGGTGTCTGCTGGTCGGCTCCCGTCGGACCCATGGTCCGTGCAGCTGGAGCTGCTCTGGGGTCAAGGCCGACAGCCCCGTTCCTTGTGCGAATGCGTGGTGGCGGGGCCGCGGCGCTTTCCATGGCGTGTCCCGGGTGTGGGGACCTGGAGTCTCCTCCTGACCCTCTTTGTCCGTTCTTTTTTTTTTTTTTTTTTTTTAAAGATTTTATTTATTTATTTGAGAGAGAGAGAAAGCATGAGGTGGGGAGGGTCAGAGGGAGAAGCAGACTCCTCGCTGAGCAGGGAGCTCGATGCGGGACTCGATCCTGGGACTCCAGGATCATGACCTGAGCCAAAGGCAGTTGCTTAACCAACTGAGCCACCCAGGCGCCCCTTCCTTTTCCGTTCTTGTGTCTCGTGCGTCCAGACTGCTGCCCCCAGTTGCACAGGTCCTTGTTAGTCAATCTTTGGGGCTTAGTATCCGCTGGTATGGTCTTAATGAAAATTACCAAGAATGGATGAAAGTCAAAGAGCACTGAGCCATGGAGCCCCTGAAGGTTCCCAGCGCCCCAAACACCGGCAGCTCGCACTCGTTCTAGTTTCTTACCTGGGAAAACCTCTTCCAAGTGCCTACTGATCGGAGTCTTTAATTTTACTTTTCTAAAAAAGAGGTCCTGTGACTCATGAACCGAGAAGCCTCACTTGCCCTGGGTGTGGAGGGACTTGGGCCCTCAGAAGGCTCTGACATCAGCAGACCAGACCCAAGATTTTCATGTTGATCTGGCATTTAAATATTCTTAGCCTTTTGGAAATCTCTTTGGGGTAGAAGTGGCCTCTCAGTAACTAAAAAAGTTGAACCTTCCTTGGAGGTTCAAAAAATGGAAATCATATAAATGTTGAGCTTTTAATCAGAGGCTCAGATGGGAGCTTGGAAGATTGTATTGATTACTGATCTTTTCTCAAGAAAACAATCTTTTGTATAATGTTGATCCACCAGTTAATTTTTCAGTTTTGGCTGAAAGTCTGAGTCTCCCTTCTTACAGTGAACCTTGTTCCTTTTGTCTATGCAGCAGGAGGACGAGGAGGCTTTGTGTAGTTTGCCAGTTGAACTGCTAGTTTGACTCGCTCTTGGCTTCCAGACTGCAGATCTTCTGACCTTCACAGGCTCCTCTCCACCTCTTGTTATGGAAAACACAAAACCACAAAAGTCCACAAACAAAAAACTCCACTTACCCTCCCTTAAATCGGTACCTTTTAGTCTGTGGCATTTCGTGGCTGACAGTCTCAGGTCCCACGAGAGTGGTCGTTGGGCTGTTACGAGTGAAGTTGAAAGACCCCAGAGCACGCGGTGCTACAGACCACCTCCCGCCGTCACAGGCTGAGCCGACGGGCCAGGGCTTAGCGCCATCATGCCTTTTCACGTCCGTGAGCCACAGTGTTGTGCCTGGTGGGGAACCCCTGTGACCTTCGCACAGGAGTTGCTGAATGTGAATCTTTGTGCCCTCAGACAGCTCTGGGCGCCTCATGTGGCAGAAAGAGTTCTTTCCTTAGTTCCTCTCCTGTGACACCAGCCCCCCGCCCATTACACTCCTGCGTGTCTGTCTCTACAGCATGTAAACCGTTTTTCTGTTCTCTTGCAGCTCTACCCAAGAATTAAACCAAGGCAAAGGAGCTTGGCCTGAAACTTTATAGAATTTTAGTGTCTGAATAATTAATCTTTGTTATCACTAAGAAGAAGTAATGTGATTGTTTTTGGCAAAAATTTCACAAGACTGACTTTAATGACAATGTAACTTGAAAGCAGTACAGAATGTCCTCTGGAAGAAAATGAAGGATTGGGGAATTTGCTATCCGTGGGGGACATTCAGCGTGATGGACTGGAACTTAGAAGTCAGCTGATCACACTGTTGGGGAACAGTGTTTACGGAGCACTTGGGAAGATGAAAAGTGACCGTCCTGGTTTTCTCCAGAAATAGGGCCATTCGTTGGGCTCCTGGGAAGTCAGCTTCATGTCCTGCTTGGTTGGACGTGGCATCCCAGCGTCCATCCCAGGGGGGAAGGTAGGCGGTGGCCAGAAAGGCCCCGTGCCACCGAGGCAGCACCTCTGCCTGTCCCCCCCTTAGGTCCCAGGGGACCCAGGGGACTCGGGTGCCCCGCCCACGGATGTTGTTGGTGAAGAACTGTTGGTCCGTTGTCGGCAATCCCTTTATGATAGTTCTTCAGAATTACACATATGTTTGAGATATTGGAACCAAGCTGTAGCACAGCTAATTAGATTTAGAACTTTGTTTTTAGGAGGAATTTGAATCTATATTTATTGTCTTTTGTATCTTGGAAATTGGAGACTTGCTATATAGACTTACCCATGATATTTGTCAAGATCATAGCTGACTTTAAAAACAATTGTAATAAAATTAAACTTTTTGACTCCAAAGCTTTTTACTCGTTTTAGTTTTTTGTGTCATTAAAAGCCTTGTTTAAAGTTCATAAGCCGTTGGGCGGCTTACCCAGTGGGAAAATAGTATTTCTTTACCAGCCATGTGATTACATGGAAGAAGTGTTTTCTTGCTTACAGAAAACTCGGTTTTGTAATTGGTGAGTTTTGTGGTGGCCCTTGGTAGAGAACCATGGGGACGGAGGGTCTCACCATCCCTCAGCCTCTGTGAGACGGTCTCATCCTGGTCTACACTGTCCATACTCATTTGTGGGATGAAAACATACATAGACGGGGTCTCTGCATTGGTTTTTAATATGTTACCAAGTTTGTGAATGGCTTTGGAACCCACTCTGCTTAATGGAACTATTTTCAGTTAATATAAGCCACAAATGAAGAACGAGTGCTCACTTCTCCTTATATGTTTTTATGAGCACCTAAATTACAGCAAGAATGAATGAAAGAACATCCCACGCTCATCTGAATAATGGAGAAATAGGGACAACTGAGCTAGCAGTCAGAAGACATGTGTGGTGGACAGAATTCTGAGGATGCTCCCCATCTTCCTGCCTCTGAGGTGACGGTGTTTGGAGGTGGGGCCTCCGGGAGTTGAGGCACACGTGATGTCAGGTAGAGCCCCCCCCTCCTTCGTGCCCTTGGAGGAGGAAGAGGCCACGGCCCTCCCCTCTGCCATGTGCGGACATTGCAAGAAGGTGGCCATCTGCTCTCTGGGTAGGGTCCTTGCCAGACGGCACGTCGGCTGCACCCTGATCTCGGACCCACAGCCTCCAAAGCTGAGAGGTGGGTGTGTGTTGTGTGAGCCCCCAGGCCGTGGGGTTTTGTTCTGGAGCAGAGCAGACTAGGAGTTCCGGTTACCCGGCCAGACATTGATCTAGGTGCTTCTGTGAGGGAATTTTCCCATTAGCTGACCTGGGGACAGGGAGGTCACTCTGGGCTGCCAGGTGGGTGCAGGAGAGGTGTGAGGTGCGAGGGGCTCAGCCCACCACTGCCCGCCCGAGGAGAAAGGGGTCCCATGCCAGGGAAGATGGAAAGCCCCTGCCGACAGCTGGGAACCCTCCCTTGGGTCTCTGTTAGGACTGGCCAGTCCCATGGGACCGTGAGTTGATGGATGTTTGGTGTTTTGTTTTTTATTTTTTTTTAAGATTTTATTTTTAAGTAATCTCTATTCCAGTGTGGGGCTTGAACTCACGACCCCGAGATGAAGAGTCGCATGCTCCTTTCATTGAGCCAGCCAGGCCTTGGAGGATGGGTGTTTAAGCCGCTAAGCAATAGGCATCAAGTACGACGGGGCCTCTGGGCCTGGTCTGGCTCTTACCCACCGGCTGCGCGACCCTGCCTGGGACACGCAGTTCAGCTTCACCTCTGCACACCTCGGTGCGGAGAGGCCCATGCCAGGTACTGTACGTGGAGGTGCCGGGAAATTGTAAAGAGTCGCTCAGATGTACGGGACGGACGACGTGAAAATTAGGAGAACGTGATCATCCGTTGGCTTCGCCCTAAACGGAGAACATTTGCTTGTATTCTTCCTCTTGGTTTTTTCCTTGTTTATCATCAGAGCATCCTTGCATCAGAGGTTCTCGTAGAAATATTTGCAAGTACAGGGAAGGGTCGCGGAGCGGGGTCGCGGAGCTGGGGTCGTGGAGTGGGGGTGGGGTGCTACTGGGACCGCCCGTAGCGTGTCGGGTCAGTGTCCCGGCCATGGGTTTCTGTGCAGGGGTTGAGAGCGCACAGCTTCAGTGGCTGTGGTGTTGTGCACGTGAGGTTTGCTTAGGAGCACGATTTCCGATGGCTGTGCGATACCGCGCATGTGAGGGACCCCAGTCTGACCCGGGTGTGTGCTGGTCCCCAGTTCCCAGAGTGACGCCCATGAGGCATCTTCATGGTGGCATTTCTAGATTTTTGAAGAAGGGGGAGTAGGGCAGCTGGAGGGTGGGCCCTGCTGCAGAGGGGCTTCTCGTGGGGGTGGAGGGGGACACATGGAGGACAGGGGCAGAGGGCAGAGGTCACCGTGTCAAAGGCACAAAAAATTGGGAAGATGCTGCTGGTTCTCCTTCATAGGTCTGGGCACTGGGAGGTAGGCGGTGGCCAGAGGAAGCAGCAGGGCCCAGGTGGCTGTGGGAGGGGAAGGTGGGGGGAGAGCGAGGGAGGGGGGGGAGGGGAGGAGGAGGAAGAACGAGGGCGAGGGTGGGGGGGAAGAGGGGGAAGGGAGACAGGAGAGGAGGGAAAGGAGGGAGAGGGGCTGCCAGGAGAAGGGCATGTTCCATGTTGGGGAAGAAGGGGCCTGCACTCAGAGTGCTGGGATGCCACGTGCAGGGAGAAGTGCAGAGAGCCTGTGTGCCCAGCACAGAGACTTGGCGGCCTTGAGCTGGAGCCACTTCCAGTGGGGTCCGAGGGCGGGGGGGCGGGGTCCAGAGGGGGCGGGGCTGGCGCACAGGCTGACTTCTCCCTGTGAAATAGGCGCTGGCAAGGGCTGCACTGTGGGGAGAACCCCAGGAACTTGCTAATCCTCCCTTTGTCCTTCTGTGCTGAGAGAAGCCTAGACCTTCCCTGTTTGTCTCCATTATTTCCTCGGCTGGGACTGGACTGGTGCCAGGTGAGCAGGTGAGCCAGGTCAGCCCAGCAGGTGCAGAGGGGCAGAGCCCACCGCGCAGACGCGCGGGTTTGCCGGGGCCTCTCCACTCCCAGTGCGCCTGGCCTCGAAGCCCCCACCCCGAGCCCTGAGCCCGAGCCCCTGCTGCTGAGTGGAGGACACTCCCCACCCCTCCCACCCTCCCCTCCACCCACAGGTAGGGCCCCCTGCCTCCCAGCCAAGCCTGGGAGATGCACCTGCCCGTCCCTCCCCATCCCGCGCCTCTCCGTGTTGTAGGGCTCTCCCAGGGGTCACCGCCTGCAGGCCCGGGGACTTCTGTGCCTGTCCTGCTGGCCCCATCTGGTCCCCACGCCCGCAGGCCTGCCTGGGCCTCCTCAGGGGAGACCAGAAGCAGATTAGAGTGGCACCTACTCTGTGGCCACTTAGGAACTTCCTAATTGGATTAAGAAGTCGTATCGTTGTGCAGGAAAGGGGAGCTAAGCAGCCTTTTCCTGTCCAGAGGGGAATTCAGAGGTAGCAGGCTGTGACCAGTGTGTGCACGAACCGCCGCTGGACCCTCCAGAAAGACAGCACCGGGCAGGACTGTCTGGGCGACTCTTTATTAACAGCACATTCGGAAGAAGATAAGGCAAGTAGGCGGTATTTTCATAATGCTGCTAGCGTTTTCCCAGGGTGGAGCCAGGGGACCAGCTCCCACGCCATGTCCCTCCTGACTCCACGCACAAGCAGGGCGGGGTGACGTCCGGACGGCAGACAGCAGGTTCTGTCCTTGACCATGATCGGACCCGGGCCCCTGCATTTGTGCTCGCTTCAGGTGGCTAAGCCAGAGCCAACTCCCTTGAGCAGCTGGGACGCTCCCCGTCTGAGAGCAGGCTGCTCAGGGTTTGGGCTAGGACACGTGGGTACCCGGGCGAGTCACGTGGTGGAGTGGGGTCTTCTCGGCCCCTCCGCGATGCATCCTGTTTTCCGTTTTACTCCGGGGACACGGGCTGCTCTTGGGTCAATGTCACCACTGCAATTTTAAACCTGAAGTTGCTTTAAATATTCCCAGCAGCGTCCTTGTGTCCTTGGAGACGAACTTCACTCATGGCAGCTGTTAAAATACCTCCCTGCGTTGTTTCCCTGGTTGAATATTGCTACAAACGGGAAAGTGTGTAAAAGTAGACTAGGTAACAGATTTCAGAGTTTCTTTGAGCTTACCAAGGGTTAAGTGACTCGCTGGCGTTTAATATCATGATATGCAAATCTTTTACTTTGAAATCTGGAAGTTCTATCTCAAAAAGCATCTTTATTTTCAGCTATAATCATCTGTTTAAGTAAATGTTCCCGTAATTGCAAGGTCCAGATAAAAAGTTTCTCTGTGGAGGCCTAGTGCTCGGCTGCTTGTCTTCAGGGGGATCCGTTATGACTTCAGAGGACTGAAAAGCAGAGCCACTGTGAGGAAGAAAAGAGCCGTCAGCCCAGAGACCAGGTACAAAATGAAAGGCTATTTAAGTGCCCGTAGCACCTCCCGAAAGACCCGACTGCAGCCAGCAAGGCTGGGTGAGGGTGAGGGCCTCAGTGCACAGGCTCACGGCTTCTCTGGGCCACGGGCCAGGGGGCCACGACCTGGAACGCGGGCCACACGACATCAGGCGCACGTGCGTCTGGGCTGCAGCTCTCCCTGGAACCAGAGGCTTTCGCCCTTGGTCTCTGCTGGAGTGAAGTGGGAATTCTGGGTGAGATTGTGATCGAGTTGGGCTGGGACGGGCCTGGACCCCCGGCTTCTGCCAAGCTCCCCACGGCACCACGGCTCATCCTAGCAAACTAGAGCCTCCACCGTGAACTGCGACCTCAGGGCGGGCTGTTTCCCAGGGATGGATGTACGGCTGGACAAGCAACTCAGTGTTACCCATAACCGGCTCACGGATTTCCAGTTGGCTGAAGCCCTTTATAGCGGCATCATAGCGGGCTTCCTCCAGAGTTCAAAGTGCGCCTGGCCTCGAAGCCCCCACCCCGAGCCCTGAGCCCGAAAGGAAAGGAGTGGCCAGGCCCTGACACCCATCCCGCTTGCCACTTCGCTCCTCGCTGGTACGTGGTCATTCCCGTGAGGCGTCGGCCCCCTGCCCAGCCCTTGGGCTGCCCCAAGCTCCGTTCCTCTGAGAGGAGGAAATGTATAGCCTGGGAGTACAGGGTACCCTTCCTCCTGGGGGTGAGAGAATGTCCTGGCATCGAGATGACCAGAAAACACCTCACACTTTGCTCTTCAGGGACCCAGTGTCCCCCCTCTATTTGGCTTGAGGATCATCTCCCAGGTGGGCATTGCGGGGGCTCCAGCCACATACCCCAAGTGTAGTTACTATCGGGAGTGTTTTTAAAGGGGAAGGAAGTCATTTACTCTGAAAGAACAACAGATCTTCCCAAACCCGCTTGGACTTCCTCCAAAGGGTTTTGTTGTATCAGCACTGCCTCCCGTGCATGCGAATCAGCAGTTCATTTTCCTACAAGGGATCCTCCAGCCCCTCCCTCCACTGCCTAATCGAGGCAAAGCTGCTGGGAGGAAGGGTTGATGGGGGGCTGGGAAGGGGCTGCCGGGGACAGTGCGTGGTGGGACCTTACAGCCACTTCCAGGCCCGACTCCCCACAGCCCTGAAGGTCTGCAAGGTGGAGCCTTAAGCAAGCAGCAGCCGATAAGCCACAGGTCCCTGTCCCCTGGGGCCAGCGCTCCGTCCCGAGGGAGGCTGTGTAAGCCGCGGACTTACAGAGATGAGGTCCAGCTGTATGGTCCCGGTGTTCTCGGGGTCCAGCTGCTTAAAAATCCCTGCAGAGGAAGAAGGGCCGACCCCGTGAGCAAGCGGAGCAGAGACTGTACTGTCCTCCTCCCCGTTCGTCCCAAGCTATTATTCCTGCCCTCCGTCCCTGCACTGGAGAAGGATCTGCACGGTCAACTGCAGACACATCCTGGTTCAGGTGACCTCACCCGAGGCAAAGGGCAGCTGCCTTCACCCCGACAGGACTGAAATGGGTCTTTCCCCAAAGGGCCACTTACTGAACAGTGTTTCCAGTCGAACCAGACAGCGGATGAAATTGTCGAAGTCGATGATGAGCTCATCGTCCGCAAAGCGAGCAACGATGACCTGGTGGAGCTGACGGGGCAGCTTGAAGCCTGTGGTGGGATGAACAAGCGCACGGCCTGGGTGTGAACGTCAGATGGCGCCCCCGCACCTGCTCCCATGCCCCCGCCCTTGCACCTGCTCCCGTGACCCCGCACCTGCTCCCGTGACCCCGCACCTGCTCCCGTGCCATGGAGGGACACATGGAGGTGGCCCTTCAAATGACAACAACTGCCTTTGTCCCTGGGCGCTCTCCAAGGGACTGTTGTGCTTTGTAAAGCTGGTGCCTCCTGCCCTTGCTCCTGATTCCAGTTTGCTCGCCTGGCCCTGCCTGTCTCCTCACCGGCTGACACAAGGCTGTCCAGCCCCACTGCTTTGCCCTGATGCCCAAACTTCCTCTCCTGTCTCTGGCTCTGAATCACCTTGGACACTAGACTCTGCTGGATGCATGTAGCAGAAACTGTTCATTGTAAACTAGCATTATTTCCCGCCCTTTCACAGCAGCAGAATTTCTAATAGGCCATGGCTGCCTGAAAGTGAGACCACGTTTCCCGCCTCCCTTGCAGCCCGCGGAGGGCCCATGACTAAGCCCTGCCATTGGGACGTGTGCCCTGAAAGGTAAGGAGCCTGTCTTTCTCTGCTGTCCACCTGTGGCCAGAACGTCGTGGTGGCAAGCCAGCGTGGCCAGCATGGTCCCACGGGACTTAGACCATTTGGGAGAAAAAAATGGTTGTTTGGGGCGCCTGGGTGGCTCAGTTGGTTAAGCGACTGCCTTCGGCTCAGGTCATGATCCTGGAGTCCCGGGACCGAGTCCCGCATTGGGCTCCCTGCTCAGCGGGGAGTCTGCTTCTCCCTCTGACCTTCCTCCTTCTCATGCTCTCTGTCTCTCATTCTCTCTCTCTCAAATAAATAAAATCTTAAAAAAAAAAAAAAAGGTTGTTTGGGGTCTCTGTGGCAGGATTACATCCCAACCAGTAGAGTGGAGAACCCCATGTTGTATGTGAGGGACTTACCCAAGGGGGGCGCCCAGTGTGCTGAGAACCGGCTGTGCCCGCCCGACCTGCCAGGCTCTCGGAAGGAAACTTGGACCCAAGAGAGCACGGCGGGCGTTTTACTTTACCAGTTAGCTTTTAAAAGGGGGATGGAAAGGATGTTTGTGCTGAGCCAACACTGCTTCATTTAACGGGAAGTAAGCGCTCACACATTCTACACGTATAAAGTCCTTACCAGCTTCCTCTAATGCTTTCCGCATCTCATAGGAGTTCATGGTGCCCGACTGGTCCACGTCGATTTCCCGGTAAATTTTCTGGAACAAGCGAAACAGTTACAAGGACCGTAAGGCAAAGCCAGCAGGTGATGAGTTAGCGCGTGCCGAACGGAGTGGTCACGAAGCTTCCCAGCTCTGCCTCTCGTCTGGCCTTGGAACGTCACCCACGTTTCTGCCTTAAATAGCTAACGGTGTCCGCCTCTCTCCGCGGGCTGGCTTGTACATGTGCCTGTTGGTCCACTAGCCAGACACCGTGGGCCGGTGTTGTGATGTCACTTTTGTGCCCGAGCTGTCAAAGTCCAAAGGACAAAGGACAGCCTCTTGAGGACACTTTCAGGGCGGCTGGAAGGTGACCCGTTTCTGGCCACTAGCAGGGGAGGGCAGGGAGCAGACCACGTCCCTTGCACAGGCTCATCTTTGCTGTTCGCACTGCCCATCCTGCCTCTGGGGGTCAAGTCCCCACCCCTGGGGATGTCCTTCTGCCCCCATGGAGGGGTGTCCCCGCACCCACGTCCCTGACAGCCCCATGCGCCCCGCCTTCTGCCCCCCGGGCGCCCACCTGGTACTTCTGGATCTTCGTCCAGAGAACGTAGAACTCCTTCAGCCCTAGCTTCCCGCTACCATCTGACTGCCTGCTGTTAAGGACCACCCCTGCGGTGCATCCGTGTGGACGCCCTGTCACTGGATGGCGGCGCCCAGCGCGTATTTACAGGGAGCACCAGCTGAAGCACCTTGCACTGCACTCGGGCCAGAGCTGCATCTATGGGCGGGCGGAGGGCCTGGCGGGGGCCCCAAGCCTGTGGGGAAGGAGACGTCGGTGACGCGCAGAGGCTCCTTGCTGATTCTGGGAGTATTTCTAGGGCCTCGTGTGCGGACAGGAGGTACTGTGAGCCCCCAGGACTAAACTTCCAGCAGCTCAGACCAACCCCTGCCCCCAACGCAGCGAGGCGGGTGGGTGGGTGGCCGGGGAAGGAGATGCCTACGGCAGGCGGCCCCGTGCCTGCAGATAGAGAAAAAAACCACGACCAGAGAAAAACAGATTCACGGGACGGTCGGGGGATGTTTTCCACGGCCCCTCAGGAAACCAGCCGGAGCTGGTGGGGCCCAGCCGGGCAGGCGTCCTCCACCGGCCTGTGCAGGGGGCTAGGGCTTCTCGTGCTCCCCACGGGGGTTCTGAGCAGGACGGGCAGGGGCCCAAATGCCCCGTCTGTACTCTGCAGCACCGAAGGATACGTCCAGCATGTCCACCATGATTTTGCAGGTCTCGATGCTGAAGCCATCCGACTTGATGTCCTGGCCTAGAAGACAAAGTAAGAGTGATGGGAAAATCCCTGGGGCCACGCTGTCCCAAGGCCCCCCCCGCCGCCGGACAGAAACGCATGTCTGTGCTTCCAGGACTGGAGTCACTTCACCTACTTCCCGTGTCACGGGGCTCGTGGGGTCAGAGGGACAGAGCGGAGTGTGTATTTGCCATGTCAGCCTGTGTCCCCGCAGACCGAGAAGCCCCAGGACCAGCCTGCACTCCACTAGGAGAGGAGGCTACAGGGGTGGCTGGTGGGTGGCAGGAAACCCTGGTCCCAAGTGGGGTTCTGGTTCCCCACAGAGCACGAGAGACCCATCCTTTGTCACGTCCTTGCAAACACTGTGATGTAGCCTGTCTCAGAGCTGCCCTTGCGGGCACAGAACTCTTTGAACCCGGGCAGAGGCCAGGGTCAGCCGGCGGCTGGGGAGGCTGAGTCCCCCGGGGCCTGGCTCTTCCCCGCCCGCCCAGCCTCCATCTGTGCGGGAACAAGGAGGCTTTGATGGTCGCACGCCTGAACAGCTCTGTGACTTCACCCGTGCCTGGCAGCCTCCAGGCCAAACACCACCTCTTGTCCTCGCCTGGCCTGCCTGGGAGGAACCGGTTCTCTGGGGACCCTGTGCCAGGCACACTGTGCACGCGCTCTGGGGTGGACAACCCGGCCAGCCCGGCCCTTCTAGAGAATTTGCTTCTGTGTCGGGGGTTAGGCCGGCTTCTAGGTCCCAGGCCCCACTCCAGCTTTGCTTGTTCTTCCAGGAGGCCCGGCAGCCGCCTCCACGGCCCCGGAGTTGCTGGCCTGGCTCATGGCTCAAGCAACACGTCAGACGAGGCTCCCTGGCCCGCACACCGGGAGACACTCGTGAACTGTTCCTGTGGTTTGAGCCTGAGACGGGCTGTCTGTCCTTCCACCCCGGCAGCGACCCTGCTGAACAGCCGGGGTTCAGGGTCGGCTCCGCCCTCCTTACCTGCCGCTCCTCGGAGGCCACCCCATGGCGCCCTCACAGAAGTTAGATAGTGATCTACCCACGTTACAGGCGAGGAGAGAACCCACCAGTGGTGGCAGCTCGGCTGCGACCTCTGACCTCTGCCTGGACACCTTTGTTCTTTGTTTCTGCCTGGTGCGGGGCGGCGGGCACAGGTGCTGAGGTGGGAGTGGGTGGCTGAAGGGCGCGGGGACCAGGGCCCCGCCAGGAGGGCACTTACGCTTGGCCAACACTCTCCTCAGGATGGTCTGCAGCTCAAAGGCGGAAATCTCTGCGTCCTGTGGACACGAAGCAGAGTGTGGTTACCCCGGGGCCGCGGGACCGTGGAGGCCCACCCCAGGTCAGGTGCAGGAGGCTAAGCCCCCAGACCCGCCTGTGAGCGGCATGTGCACACCAGCTTGAGGCCAACCTCAGGCGCCAGTTCCAAGCTTGACAATATCAGGGATAAGTCTCCGCTCCATGCCTGCGTGTGGCCCCACACAACTCCGTCCCCTTTGAGACTCGGATCTGGCTTCCTGTAAGGCCGTTAGGACCGGCTCCTCTGAGAACCACCCGGCACTCTCTCCGTGGCCTGGGCTCCTGGGGTGGTCCAGGTGCCCCTGGGCACGCACACGAACTGCGTAATGGGGTGCAAGCCCTGAGACCGGCCGCGGTCCCATGTATGACCCAACCAGCGACCAGCACAGAAGGGAGTCTCTGTCCCTCAGAGACGGACGGCACTCTGACGGGGAGGCCCAGGCGAGCTGGCTTCCCGTGCACGATGGAGGGAACAGCTTGCAGCAGCCCAAGGCCCACAGGGCTCGGGGACGCAACGCGGCCCTCGGTGGCTTGCATTCTCGAGATTCGAAACCCTTCCGTCCCCCCGGGTTAGCTTTGTGAAAATCAAGGATGAGGTCTGAGCCCCATGTCCCAGCTGGAGCGGAAGAGACGAGCCAGGACCCTAGAGTGGGGAGGGGCATGGGTGGAGCTGACCGTGAGCCAGCAGCCCCCCCGGGGGCAGAAGCCCGAGTCCATCCGTGATTCCTCCCTGCTTCTGTGGTTTCCTCTGCCCCTCCGACTGGAGTCCCGTCGAGGATGGGACTGTCCCTCCCTCGCAGCGACCACACAGACACCCACCTCGCCTGCTAGCTGGGCAAACAGCCTCCTGAACCCGTCCTCGATGTCGTCCTCACTGACGTCTATCTGGAAGGGGAGGTGGGCGTGGGAGGCGGTCAGAGCCAGGAGGGGGCCTCCCCGCCTGCCCCGCCTCCCGCGGCCCTGAGGGCCAAGGCACGGGCCTGACACAAAGGACAGTGAAGAACGAAGGAAGACTGTTTTCTAGAGAAAACACGAGAGGGATGGAAACTGTGTGGGAGGGGTTAGTGAGCTCCTCACGGGGTCTTCTCTGACCCGAGACCAGAATGGCCCTCTCTGGTCTATGCTAGTGGGGATTCAGAACCAGAACCTAGCCAGAATGTTCTAGAAGGCCTGCGACAGCGGCCCTCTGGGACTGTTCGGTCTCTCCCTGGGAACTCAGGACAAGCACAGTGCGGCGACCGAGAAGCCGAGAGTTATCAGTTCCAGGAGAGTGGGAGAACTTCCCTCGACTCTGGATTTCTTGTGGGTGGGCCTCGTTGGAGACCCCGAGCCCTCCGGAGTCACTATTTCAATAGCACCTCTTGGAGCCCTCGAGCCTCAGGAACCTTGTCGCCCAGGGTTTTCATTTTACGAATTAGGAAACTGAGGCCCAGGAAGGGGAGTCATGGGAACCCCGAGTCCTGCGCAGCAGAGGTGAGGGCCGCGCCGTGACCAGCGCATGCGCTGAGGCGGAGCCTCGTCTGGAGCTGTGGGCACAAGGTCGTGGGGCTACCTAAACCCTGGTGAGCCTGTGGTGTTGCTCTGGGCCCTGGGTCATGTGGGGCAGAGCGGGGGGATCTGGGGACTGCACGCACCTTGTCAAGGTTGGCCTCGATCTCGTCATCGACAACCCTGGAGACAGAAGGAGATCGTGTCACCGAGGTTATCCGCACCCAGTGCCGCGTGCAGGGCCAGTCCTTCTCTGCAGTGAGGGGACTTCAGCTTCGGAGGGTCCTTCCTGGTCCCTGGGATCCCACACCAGGCCACCGAGGGTCCAGTCTGCCGCGCCCGGGTCTCACCAAAGCCAGCAGGCCCGCGGCTGGGCTGAGCCGGCCGGTCGGGCACACGGTCCTGGGTCTTTGACGGGAGCATGCAGCAGTGGCCGTGTCCCCTGCTTCCCATCCGCTCAAAGCCCCTGTGGTCTTTCAGTAAAGTCTCTTTTGGCTAAGCTGCCCTAGCCGGACTATGTCTCCTGCAATCAAGCGCCCCACCGAATAGACTTGGTCGAGACGGCGGCCAAAGCGCGAGAGGCCGCTGCGACGAGAGGCCGTCCTGACGGTGGCATCAGCTGGAAAGGGCCCAGTGGGGTCCAGTGACCACTGAGGCCGTCACACCCTGGCGCTCCCGGGCGCTGGGCAGGAGAGGGGGACACCTGCGTGGCTCAGGCTCTGCCCCTGACAGGACCGGGAAGGCCGGGTTCCCAGTCCGTGTCGTTACGATGAACCGGACGACCCAATGTTGCAGACACACAACTGTGCTCAAACCGCAGAGACCCCGAGTGACAACACTCCAGTCCTTCACGACCCCACCTCCCCTGCTAACCCTGGAGGCTGGCAGGTGTCGCAGAATGAGACACGCTCAGAGAACGCGGTGATCCAAGGGTCAGGGAGAGGCCCGCGGGGACAGGGAGGGCGGGGCGGGCAGGCCACCTACTGGTAGTCGGTTTTCTTCTCCGAGAAGACGCGCACGCAGAAGTCCCCGTCCTTGTTGGGCTCGAAGGTGGACGGCACCAGGATGTACTCTCCCGGGGGCAGCTTGAAGCGGTTGAGCACCTCACGCAGGTTGATGAAGGTGTCGGACCGCTCCCTTGCTCGGTGTGTCAGGAAGAAGTTCCTGCTGAGGTGGATGTTGGTCTGTCCGTACATCTGATGGACAAACAGAAACGGGGGGGAGTCAAGGGCAGAACGTCTGGGTCGCTCCAGATCAGGAGAACGAAGGGTCCGGGGGGACTCAGAGGCGCGTGCACCAGGGGGCCCCACGTGTGCCCAGCTCTGCAGAGACGCCCCATCTGCACATGGAGACCCTTGGCGTTCCTCACGGTGACTCGGGGCGTGTGTGGTACGTGACACACAGACGGAGGTGAGGACAGGGCCCGACCGGGGATGGCAGCCCAGCTCAGCTGTGGTCAGTGTGACCATGGCAGGGCCAGGACCCGCAAGCGGCACTGCCTGACCACGTGGAGCGTACCGCCGGGGGCCAGAGTGCCCCGCGTGCCCCCCCGTACAGCTGCGGCCCTGACGGACCCGCTAACACCAGCTGTGGGCCTACTGCGTGCTCTCAGCCCTTCACCTCATCCCTAGGGTCCCACGAGGTGGATGGTTGGTCAGTTTTACGGAAGAAGCAGCCGAGGTCCAGAGAGGACCCGTAGCTTGTCTAAGGTCACACAGCCTGCAAAGGGCAGAGTTGGGAACTGGGTCCAGGCCTCCCTCTGCTCCCACGCCGTCTCACAGACCGGGCAGTTCCTCGTTGCCCTCAGGCTTGTTTTAGGAGATCTGCTGGACTCTGCGAAGAGCCTCCTGCAGTCCTGGGACCTCACATCGTCTGCCCAGAACTAAACCGTACACAGGCCCCGTGGGGATTGCCCGAGAGACCCGGCCCTGAGCTCCGACCAGCAGGGCCTGGGACCCGAGCCGCCTCACCAGGGCCCAGAGGG
Organism: Neomonachus schauinslandi; assembly: GCF_002201575.2. Classification (NCBI taxonomy): domain Eukaryota; kingdom Metazoa; phylum Chordata; class Mammalia; order Carnivora; family Phocidae; genus Neomonachus; species Neomonachus schauinslandi. The sequence goes on from NC_058408.1 coordinate 67,999,916, forward strand.
CATGGGGCCTCATCCTTCGCAGGCACCAGCCCCTGCCCAGGCCTCACATGACCCCCGAGCCAGCGGTCTAAGCCTTGTGCCCGTTGGGGACCCTGCGCCAACGTCTGCAGACGTACCTCCTCTGGGACCTGCAGGGAGAGAGGAGAACGTGCGTTGCTCAGCTGTGGGGCGGCTGCAGAAAGGCCTCACCACGGTTGCTGGGTCAGGAGCTTTGTTTTCAGCGTGGGCACTGAACATGGGGTCCACCCATCAGACCCCAGCCAAGTGGCTCTGGTCGGTGCTGCAGGGACGAGTGGGGAGGGTGCAGGGGTCCAGCCCCAGACGGGCGGGGGCAGCTACCCTCTGCCTGGGGCCGAGCTGGGCTTTCTTGAATGTGGCTCGAAATGAAAGGACGTGCAGGAGTGAGTGTGCGGAGTCCGTGCTCCCTGTCCCGAGCTGCTCCCAGGCCCCGTGCCAGGCTGGGCTCCTCCCAGCCGGACACTGGAGCAGTTCCTGCCCTCACGGTATTCCCAGATGGGGCCCAGGAAGCTCTGTTCTTGATTAAGTCCCCTCTGTTCCAAGGAGAGTGGTGCCAGGCCTGGGGGGTCTCAAGAGACGCAGGAGGCCCCTACAAAGAGCGGACTATCTGGGAAGCTGTGGGGGCGCAGGCAATGGCTTGGCACCTGTGGGGACCTTGCAACTTCTCCCAAGACTGGCCGGGCCCGGTGGCCGGCTCTCGTGAAAGCTTTGCTTTTCCGTGGCCGAGCTCCCTGTCTGGGGTCCCACCTCCCGTCCTGCCTCCAGGGCTGAGACACGCGAAGGAGGGAAGGGGGCAGTCCCACTGCTGTGCCGCCTGCACCTCATAGATGCCAAAGCCGATGGTGTGCATGTCCTCGCCCATCTTCCTTTGCCTTCGCCGGTGCTTCTGGATGAGACCCACCAGGAAGGTGCAGCCGCTCTCCCCGTTCTCCTGGTCCTCGTCCTCCTCCTCCAGCTTGATCAGGTACTGAGGGTTCATCCAGAAAGTGTCTGCGCCCAGAAAGGGGCCGGACCCCGTCACTCCGGAGCGGGAGGCCTGTGGGAGCCCTGCCCCAGGGCGCTGGTGTGCAGGGGCGGGGGACCCCATGCCCTCCCCACTTCCGAAACCCATTTACAGGAAAGACCTGAGATTCATTCACGTTTAAGGGTAATCGTGCTGACTGCCTCCCTCTCTAATGGGATAAAAAACTCTGTTGGGGAAAGAAAGGCACCGTCCAGTGCAGCGCTCTGTGCAGCCCTGGCTGCCTGTTCTTGTCAATAAAGTTTAGGAACACAGCCGTATCCATTCATTTAACTGCCTTCGGGCTCCAGCCGGGAGCGTGACAGAAACTGACGGCTCGTGAAGCCCCAGATATTTGCCATCTGGCCCTTGAGAGAGTTTGCCGACCCCTGATCTAGCGGGTGGGGGAGAGATTCTTGTCTGGGGCAGAGCGGCTTCCCGGCACCTCTGGAACCACCATTTGGTGGCCGCACGCTTGAGGTGAAGGGTTAGAAGCTCCGGGGCTGGAGGGACCTGTCCTCTTGCCCGACGACCTGCTCTGCGGCCTAGGATGCCGCTGGGACCCTCAGGTCCCTCATCCGCAGCAGAGGATCCACACGTGACCCAGACTTGCCACCACAGAGTCCTTCCAGACCAGCTCCACGGCCAGACTGTGCGCTCAAGTCCCCGTGAGCTTGCAGCCTCGGGCAGCTCACTCAACCTCTGCAGGCTGGAGCCCCTCATCTCAAAGATGCAGCTGACGCATCTTTGTGTCGTGGAGGCCGAAGGACTGGCCTCTAGAAATCCCTCGGGACAGTCCCTCGGGCCCAACGTGCGGGATCACGCGGACTCCGTTTCTGGGGCGCTAGGGGAGGGGCCCCGGACCACAAGGCAGAAGGGTCGCGGGATCGCGGAGGGAGGGGCCTGGAGTGTGGGCAGCGGTTAGGGCCCATGGGTGAGGTCCCTGCGGGGCCCGGCTGCCTGGGCTGCCCGTGGTCAGAGTGGCCGTGGACAGAGTGGCCACGGGCGTGAGCTGGGACCGGGCGCGGTGGGGCCTTACTCGGGTAGTTTCGGCAGCCTCCCGCGGTGGAGCCCCGTCTCCAGTTCCCGTCCATCTTGGTGAGTTTCCACTTCTTGTAGGATTCGCTGGTGAGGGTGTCGGGGGTCAGGTTGCAAATCTCTAGGCGGGAGTAGTGTCTCAGGAAGTCGCTGAAAGACATCCTGGCAGAGGCGAGGACATGGGCACCCAGGTTACAAGATGACCCCCGGACACACCTTGACCTTCCGCCAAGGCCAGACGGGGAGCCGCGAGCAGGCGGCGCGGATGCAGGTGGGGTGGCCACGCAGCCGCGGCCCAACCCTGCTCTCCTTAGTGTTGGGATGATCCTAGCAGCTGGGAGAACAGCCCCTTCTCTCCCGTGGGATTTGAACGGGCTTCTCTGTGAAGCTACTCAGCTACGAAACCCCGCTGTTGAGAGGGGCAAATGGGGAAGGTGCACGAACAGTTTCATTCAGGCTCTTCCAGTGGATTTAGGAGAACAGAAGCAGCTCTCACGCCCCCGTGCCCCCGGCAGGATCATCTGGCTCAGCTCCGGGTAGAGCCCCTGGGCAGACCCCCTCCCTGAGCCCTGATGGCCTTACCAGAACTCCCCGTCCTCCTGCCGTTGGGTCAGCTGCTCCCTCACCTCGGGGTCCACAGTGTTCCAGTTGGGGCAGCTGGAGACCAGGGGACAGGATGGGTGTTAGAAGAAGCCGGCGCCGGCAAGGGTGCAGGCCTGGGGACACGCTCCGGTGCCTCAGAGGGCCCAGACTGCCCTGCGGGGAGCGGCGCTCGTAGCCGTGGGCAGGGTGGGGAGGGCAGAAAGAATGCGGCCCGTCGGAGGGAGAAGGGTAGTGCAGGCGGCCCACCCCTGGCAGCTCTCGTAAGGGGAACCGAGAGTCCCCCGAGTGGCTGAGCTGGAGGCACCCGACCTGGCCGCGCCCCCCTCCCCACCGCCCCGGGAAGGCCAGGCCAGCAGCGGACCACGCCGGAGACAGCGTGCACTGCAAGCTGATGGAAGGGGCCCGACTGGCTAGAGGGGCACCTGCCGCGAGCGCCCCCAGGGCGGGGACCTTACCCCCCAGCATGGCCGCCAGCCTTGGGCCCTCCTCCCTCCTGGCCCCCCAGAACCTCCTGGGGAGGGCACCCCGCTCACCCGTCACTCCACTTCCCGGTCCACTCCACCTCTCCCCAGGGGTTGCGGATGCGGATCAGCTTCTGCAGGCTTCCCCCACTCTCAACCTGGAGACGGGGAATGGGGAGCAGAGGGGGAGATGGGGGTTCAAGCCACGCCCAAAGCCCCTTCTCCACGAGCCAGGAGGGGTCGGGTCCGTGTTACACGGGGGGTCACGGAAGGGAGAAGGGCTGGACCCCAGGCCCCTCACGGCTGCTGAACGCGGACCGCTCCCAGGGTCCGGCCCTCGGGGGACGCCGTGAGCCTGAGGTGCCCACGCACGGTGCCCCCGAGCCTCCTGACTAGCGAAGGCCGTGCTGCTCTCTCGGAGCTCAGGGAAGCCTTGCCCTCTGCCGCAGGAAGTGTGCGGACGAGACGTGGACGCCCTGCCTGCGTCTCCGTGAGTCCTGGGTGGCGGGTGGTGCTACGGAGGATGCGCGGCACTGGGAAGGGGTAACCGCGGACACCGCGTCAGTGACACAGCGCCCTCCCTCCGGGGGACGTGTTTAGGAGCAAAGTGTGGGCTCTGCGACTCTTGGCTCGCAGACCCAGGACAGTCTGGGAAACCACATTTGATGTTTACCATTATACTGTTCTCCCAGCGTTTCCGTAAACTTGAGCTTTTTCTTTTTTTTTTTTTAAAGATTTTATTTATTTATTTGACAGAGAGAGACACAGCGAGAGAGGGAACACAAGCAGGGGGAGGGGGAGAGGGAGAAGCAGACCCCCCGCTGAGCAGGGAGCCCGATGCGGGACTCGATCCCGGGACTCCAGGATCATGACCTGAGGCGAAGGCAGTCGCTTAACCGACTGAGCCACCCAGGCGCCCAACTTGAGCTTTTTCAAAATAAAAAGATGTATGTATGTCGGGGGTGGGTGGAGAATGAAGTGAAAACTGGAGCTTGAAAACACCACAGCAAGCCCCAGGCGTGTCAGAAGACACGGGGCTCCGTGCTGGGCGTGAGGTCGGCTGCTCACCCGCCCGTGTGGTGTTCACAGCGGCGGCAGCAGCGACACGCGGGTGTGCACCTGCCCCAGGCTGAGCGGGTCGCACCGGGGGCCAGCCCCGGGGGGCGCTGTCCCCGTCTGACTTGAGGGCACTCCGGGGCGGAGTGTTTGAGGAACGCGCCCGGCCAGGCAGGCAGCTGGTGAGAGGTGGTCAGACCAGGAATTCGGGCGCTGACGCTATTGCGAGGTCAAACGAAAAAGCACTTTGTGCAGAGACTCCACCCTGTGCGGCCGCGACCCGTTTTCGAGTTTCTCGCCGGTCCCTTAGAGTGGGGCGATCGCGAGCCAAGCGCAGGGATAGGCCCGAAGCCGGCCTTACCTCCTCGGCCCCGGTGACGGAGTACGCGTGCCCCTTCACCAGCTTCTGGAACGTGATGGCCTCGGAGTCTGCCAGGCTGGTGATCTGCAAACACGGGAGGAGTCGGGCCGCTGGACGCAGCCTCGCTCCGCCTCGCCCTGCCCCCTCCCATCCACCGGGCCCCTGCGGTGGCTCTCAGATGGCGGGGACAGCCCAACCAGTGGACGGGCATTCATGACCCTCTGCAGGACCCTGGGGCGGGGCTGCTGGCCCCGGGCTCGGCACAGACCCCGGGGTGGCATCAGGTGGCCCGGGAGCCCGTGGTCCGGGCCAGCCCCTCTGCGGGGTTCCCCGAGGACGGTTCTGTGTGTGGCTGCCTGCAGGATTTGCTCCTGCTCTATCAGAACTTCCTCGGGGTCCCCCCGTCCCCCCGACCGCAGGGAGGAAGGGAGGCTGGTAGGTCTGTCTCAGTCAATGGGAAGAAGGGCTGAGGGCAGGGTCTGCAGAACAAGCCAGAATCCCTGCCTGGAGTCTGGTAGAGAGAAGACCACAGGCTGAGCCCCAGCCCGGGCCTAGCGCACAATCCCAGTGCAGTTTCAGCCTCCCCAGAACCGGTTTGGCCCACACGTCTCCACCCCCGGAGACGGGGTCACCCGCAGGATGAGACCCTCCCCCAAGGAACACGGGGGCCTCCCAGGAGCAGACGTCCCACCCCACCCTCTCCTTGCTGGACGGGGTGCCCCCCGCTTCACGAATCACCTAATAAAGCCAATTACATCTTCACGTTTACTAGGTTGAGTTTTGTTTTTCAGCACATGGGACAGAGACTCCAGCCCCAAGAGTTGGGGCTTCTCTCTCTGTCCCCAGGGAGAATGCGTCCCGGGTGGCACAGGGCTCAGGAGTGGGCTCAGCCTCTGTCTGGAGGAGGCCTGGGGACAGGATGGGGTGCGCATCTCCCTGCTTCCGGGGAAGCCTGCAGGCAAGGCCACCATAAGGAAACAGCCCCTCCAAAGCCTCCCACAGGCCCGCGGACGCGGCAGCCGAGAAGAGGAAAGCTGCCCGGCTCCAGGCCACGCGGACAACCTGGGGGCAGGTGTCTGCACCGGGTCCCTCCCCCGGGACCAGCAGAGGGCAGGGGACTTGCGGAACTTGTGGTTGGGGCTGATGATTCACAGGAGGTGCCCTCGCCCCACCAGCTGTCCCCCACACCGCCTGGCTGTTGCCGGCCACCCCTCGGTTCCAGGTGACGCCCAGCGTGGTGGACGGGGAAAGGCTCGCGCCCGCTAGACCACACGACTCACATCGATGGAGCAACCGAGGAGGGAGCCTTTCTGCAGAGCCTTCTGAATGATCCTGAACAGGTTGGGAGGAGCCTTCCTGAGCTCGTACCACTCGGCGATGCCCCCCGTGAAGTCCTCAAAGCCCTCGGTGGTGGCGCCCCCCGAGAGTGCTTCGTAACAGCCGTTGACCCTGAGGGGGGACAGATGCTGCTGCCGCTTCTCGAGGTGCCCCCCACCCGACCCCGACCCCATGCCTCCTTGGCTGGGGGCTCCAGGGACCCTCCCCGCAGATACCCCGGGGCCTGGGCTCCGGCAAATCTCCTACAGTCTGACAGGTGGAAGGCCCTGGGAGGTCATCTGGCCCGACCTCCCGTACTGTTTCTGCGTCCTGACAGCAAAGAGCGGCGCGGCCCACCAGCTGTTTGGCATTTACAGCTTAGAAAAGACAGCAACTCGCTAATGAAAGCGGTTCTACGCACAGTACGTCCCGTGGCTTCTAGCTGGGCGATGGGGCAAGTGATGGAGACGTGGCTCCTGGACCCCAGACTCTCACAGCTGGCCGTGGGGAGCCTGGCCCTCCTCCCTGGCAGCGGCTGCGAGGGACAGAAATCTCTGGATGCAGGAGAGCCCGGGCGGCCCTGGCGGGGGGAGGGGGGCCTGCAGGGAGGGGGTGGGGGGCTGCCACGGAGCTCACGGAGGATGGGCAGCCAGGGTGGGAAACCACTGCTAATCGCACACCCCACACTCTGCACAAGTTCCCGAGCTTTTCATCCCTCTGCAGGAAAAACTCTGTTGCCTTTAGCTGACAAAAACGTCCCCGACCTGCCAAGGAGGTGGAGGTCGTTCTCAAGGTCAGCTGTCCGCGCCACAGCCGTTCCTGTGCGTGCGGCCAACATGGCGAGCACGGTCACTGACCAGGGCACAGCGTGGCTAGGCAACCCCCATGCATGCACTCCTTGCATTCGGACCCCACTTCTGGCCAGAGTTGTCCTTGACCCCCACCTGCCTCTTCCAGAACCCGGGCTGCCCGAGGGGAGGCCGCGGTCACTCACTTGGCGTAGGCCTTCTCCAGCAGTGCGCTCCAGAACTCTCTGCCCTCCGCGGAGTGTACAAACAGTAGCTCTCCGTCCTTGGTGGGCAGCCTGTCGTCCACGACCACGTCCACCCACTCGCCGTACTGCCAGAACTGCGGGGCAGGGGACACGGGGAGGGCTGGGGGAGGAGCCGGCGGCCGCACGGGAACCCCCGGCGTCCGTGGGCCCATCCTGGGAGGAGATGCTCCCACCCCTCCTCCGACTGGCCGGTCCTCACTGAGAAGCTGAGGGCAGAGGCACCTGTCCTTCCCTCCAAGCGCACACCCACGTCTCAAGCACTCTGCCCGAGTCTCTGTGTCTCAAGGATACTACTTCTCATTTACCGGCGTGAAAGGTGAGTAGTACCTCACCATTTGTCTCAGACCCCCCAAAATAGGCTTTTCTAAACTTGGGAATGACCTGCTGAGTGCCTGTACTCTCTCCCTCCTTGCCCGTCCCGAGAGGCTCCCCGCTGCTATCCTGGCAGGGTCCCCCATCAGGGGCAGGCCAGGGAGCTTCCTGCAGCCTCTCCGAGTCCTCGGCAGAACGGCACGGTCCTAAGAGTCTGCAAACCCCAGGGTCTGATATACTTGGCCAAGACAGGGGACCTGTTCTAGCCTCTGGGACCTGTTCCTAGCTCCTAGGACCTGTTCTTAGCCACCCCCCCCCCCCCCC
>NC_058408.1:68007859-68042395 GCF_002201575.2 Neomonachus schauinslandi
GGACCTGTCCCTACCCCCCCAGGACCCGCTGGGGAGAAGCCGGAGCCGACACGACGTTACCTGGAAGTGGAAGATCCCCGCATAGCTGTCCTGGAAGCTCTGCTCTAGGGGCACGACGCGAGCCAGGACCTCTTCACTCAAGGTGAGGGAGGCAATGGCCGCCAGTAGCCAGCAGTCACCTGCAAACACAGCACGCAGCTCCAAGCAAGGGTCTCACCCTGTCTTGCCCCGGGTGCTGGAAGCTGAGGATGAGCCCCCGCACGATGGGCGGGTCGGAGGGCTGGTGACATCTTTAGTGCGGGGCGGGGGGGACCTGCTCGGAGGCGGGAGGATCCACTCTTGGGAAGACCCGTGAGAGCCGCGCTGTCCTCCCGGCCCGGCCACCCACCTGGCCCACGGAGGGCGCGGCAGGAATGACGAGGCGCCCACGCTTCTGGGAGTGCGGGGTGTGCAGGTGAGCTCAGGCGAGCTGGGGACCAGAGGACGTGGCAGCGCGGGTGGGACGCGGTCAGTGGGAGGAGGGTGCAGAGGCCGCCGGCAGGCCCCACGTAGGCTGTCCTGTGTGTCCCGCATGGGGCAAGCGCGGGTCCCAGGGTCAGAGACGGCGGGTGGCCGGGCTGCCCCCCAGGGGCGAGGGCACATGGACGGTCCCTTCGGGGGGTGGGAAGGCACCATGCAGGGGCACAAGAACCCGGTTGGACGGGCCCCTCCCCGAGCTGCCGTGTCTCCTGCGGCTCACGGGTGGCTGAGCTGTAAAGTATGTAAAGCACTCACACGCCCGCGGCAGATGACCAGCATCTTACGTGGTCAGAACGAGCCGCTGTCAGCAACAGCGCATCGAGGGGGCTCATGTTCACCTCTAAGGGCCGGGGCCCGACTGAGTCTCCCGGGGGAGGCCGAGGACCTCGAGTTCGTGCTAAAGGGGCATGCGCTTTCCCACCACCTCCCACGGCACTAACAGGGAACAGCCTTGGAGGGGCTAGTTTGCATCGTTGGATTTATGTTTACTGAGGACAGGGCTCCTGAAGATGCTACTGAAGGTCACCGAGTTCTTCCGGATTCCGGTGACTACTTAGCATCCTGACGGGTGGCGTGCGTGCAGCTCTCTGAGGCCCATGCGGGGCAGCTCTGCAGGGCGCCACCTGGAACCCGATGCAGGCAAACGAATCCCCTCGATCCTTCACCTGGGTGGGTGCAGGGGTGCTGGGGGCGCAGCTGTGGCTTTCTGCTCACCTCCGGGAACCCTCTGAGAAACCAGCTGCCTGCACACTCGGTCTGTGAGGTTTCAGTTCCAGAGGCAGGCCCGTGGTCACCCAGGCATCACATTCCCCGGCCTGCAGTGGTCGGCCTGGACAAGGTTTTGTGGTCCAGCCAGAGCCCGTGAGGTGCCACAAGAGCTTTACAGGGGCCCTGCTGCCGTGGGAGGGGCAGACTGCCTGAGAACGGGGCCATCTCGAAGGAAGAGGGGCTGGGAGATGGAAGGAGTTTAGAAACCAGGTCCTGCTGGCATCACTGGAGACCCCGAACCAAGCCCTACCTGCAGCCTGACCTGCCTTGGACTTTCCTGCCACGTGACGTGATGACCTCAGTCTCCCCGAGTGCTAGGGTAGCATGGGCAACAGCTCTCACTTGCTGAGATCCTCCGATGTGCCAGCCACTCTCCTGGGAGCTTCGGGTCATTACCTCATCTACTCCTCCCAGCGCTCCGTCAGGAGCATGACCGTCCCTGCGTCAGAGCGGAGCAGACATGGCTCAGGAGGTTAAATGCCGGGCCAACGATTAAACAGCTATAAGGCAGTTTAACAGGTGTGATGTTTCTGTCCGCCAGATCCCAGAGACAACCTTTTGGGTCAAGTAGGCTTTGACAGGAACCAAAGTAGAGACCTTTGGCGTGTTGAGAATACGGAGCTTGCAAAGAAACCTGGCGGCGGGAGTCTTTAGCTCTCAGGGGGCAGGAGCCGAGGAGTCCCCAGCGAGGGGGGATGGAAGTCTACTCAGAGGGGCTTCCCCGTGCTAAGCCCACATGCCGCCTGGTCAATAAAACAGACGATCTTCCGGCCGTTTCTGAGCATCACGCTTTCCCGCATGGACCGTATCATACTGTCCCGCCTGCAGGACAGGCCCACCACGTGTCTACTGTTCCTGGGCTCACGAGATCCCCTTTCCAATCCTCTCCTCCTCCCCTGACCTTGGATCCTCTCGTGGCTTTGGTCCTTCTCTGGAAGCCTGGAGATGCCTGTGATTCTTCCTCTTCTTGAGCGAATTCAAGATTTTCTGGGCATCTTGCAAAGTGCTTGGATTTGGGTCAACACGTGGAGGACAGGCTTGTGGACAAAGTGGTTCAACTGTAGGATCCCAGAGACAGAGTCCTGAAGCCAGAACCCCACACCTGCTGTGCGGCCCCGGGAAGCTGTGAGCACCCTGGGAAGAGCCGCTCGGGGTGAAGGGACTGCAGTGGCAGTGGGTCCCTCGGACCTCCCCCCCGTTCGGTCTCCCGGGGTCCCAGGAGCCGGTGCTTTAACATGACGCACGTGTGTCCTGCTCTGTGGCCTCAGACGTCACGGCTGTTCCCGGGATGTGACCGGGTGCAGGAGGGATGGGGCTCTTGTTTATCGTGGGCCATACATCTAGGTCAGCACTGGCCCCACATCCAGCGCAGATGACCGCTCACCACCAGACCCAGAGGCTCCTGCCACATTCTGGAAATCAGTGGCCGTGTTCCGTGCCTTCCAGTTTTCTTCCTTCAGCAATGCCCCCGCACCCCCTGCCCTGTGCAGAGCTGTCCCACCCTAACTGGTTTCCTCTGAAAGGGCGTGTCATCCTAGAATGCCTCTGGATGACGGCACTGTGGCTTTAAGCAGTCGAGTGACTTGCTTGAGGTCAGGTATCCTGAAGGGGCAGCGCAGGTGGCGGAATCCGGGTCTGCCCTGAGCTGTAGTGGGCAGGCAGTGTGTGCACAATGCTCTGCAGTTTGCAAAAAGCATGTTGCACAGTTATCTGTAACCCTTACGACACGATCACCCGGGCTGTCGTTGCCTCTGTGGACTGAGGAAATGGAAACTCAGAGGGCACGCAGGCCAGAGATGATCTGGTCTCCCAAGCAAATCCTCTAAATCAAGTCCTGGGCTTTGTTTAAAAACTGAACCTTGCTAGAGATTGACCCCACTAGGAATATCCAACTGCAATCCACGCTTAAAACGGAGGGGTAACACGCCGGCAGCTTCCTGAAATCCTACATTGTATCTGAACTCCCTCAGGCCATGGCTCACGGGACAGTAAAACTTGCCACCCGTCGGACGCACCGTGACTCACTGGGATGGCAGGACGTCAGCCTGTTGTCACACCGTCAAGACAGGGGCACCAAGAGCACAGCAGACAAGAGGGAACAAGACTCAGAGCGTTTTACAGCCGAAAACTCAAAACGTTTCCCGTCAGCGCTCCAAGCTGTGGGGCTGAAGGTTGGGAGGCCCCTGGAAGAGTGCGCAGATGCCTAATAAGGTAAAAGCGTCGGAAATCCTGTTTTACACTCGGATTCCTAACTCTCTCCCTCACACGGCGCATCTTGTTTCCTTACTTCCCCCGCTCCCGTGAGCGTTCTCAGCATCAGGGACTAGAATAGTGACATCATGGGGACTCACGACACGGCAGGTCCCTGGGCTTTACCAAGATCGTCCTCTCGTTTTGTCACAGAACAAACAGGCAGGTGCTGTCGGCCTCTGTCACAGCAGTGGACAGGAGGCCGAGGGAGGCTGGTGGCCTCCCGAAGTCCCCATAACGAGCCTCCGTCAGGTGGGTCTGAGCAAAGCTTTTAACGTGTGACCCACATGGTCTCCTTTGCGAACAGGTGCCAATTTCCAAGGCATCTAACTCACAGGATGTTGTCGTGGGGACTTCTGTCCTTGAGGGGGGACCTGATTGTCTCCGTGTCTGGCTGCATGGTGCTCACTAGCACATGGATGCCACGTCCGTGTGGGGCCTTCTCCTCCCTGGGAAACCTGTCCCACAACCTCCCGTTGCAGCCTCGGATCCTCTGTCCTCCCCATCAAGGTCAGCCTCTCCCTTCCCCCAAATGATTCACAACCGCCCTTCTCCTCTGGACAGTCCTGCAGGGACTTAACTCCTGCAGAGGTGAGGTGGGTGGAGAAGTCCTGGGAACATCCCCCAGGCAGAGCCTGTTTGGGTCAGTGGCATCAGGATCTGGGCACAACCAGCTGGCTGGGTCAGGACAGGTGAGATGGCAATGCACCTGTCCACTGCTCTACTGGTTTAGCCCCAGGAAAGCCTGCGAGGGTGTCTTTCAGTGACAAGGACTGTCCAGGAAAGCTGCCATACAGATGGGCTTGGAAAGATGCAGATGTGTAGTTCTATAGGTTATTTATTTATTTATTTATTTAAGATTTTTTATGTATTTATTTGACAGAGAGAGACATAGCGAGAGCAGGAACACAAGCAGGGGGAGTGGAAGAGGGAGAAGCAGGCTTCCTGCTGAGCAGGGAGCCCGATGTGGGACTCGATCCCAGGACCCTGGGATCATGACCTGAGCCGAAGGCAGACGCTTAACGACTGAGCCACCCAGGTGCCCTCTATAGGTGTTTTAATTACCTGTCCGCAAGAGAGAGGTGAGGGTGGGCGACCACCCGGACGCAGGACTGTCCCTGAGCAGTGCACCACAAAGCCCCTGCGGGGTGCAGAGTCTGCTTACACTCGGTCACCATTAATGAACTCGTCTTCACTTAGTCCATTTGTCTCAGAGCAGAGATGATGGTGGTGGGGACATGCGTGCCTCCCCACGTCCAGTGCACACCTTCATCCTGCCCTCTGCCCTGGGGCTGGCCTCCCTGGACGAAACTGTGGGCTCCCAGAGCCTCTGGCTGCTGGTGAGTTCGGCCATTGGGAGCCCTGGGGAGCACAGGAGGGGAGGAGGAGGGTGTGGTGAGAGTATTTCTTCCTGGGCTTGGCTTGAGCTGTGCCCCTTGACCCCGGGCACTGCTCCCTCGAGGTGGCATCTGGGCATGACCCACTTATGCCCAGTTCTTGAGTCCTGACACCAGCTCCACCTCCTAAATCAGGGCCTCTCCTGCCAGGGATCTGGTGCTACTTCCTCACCAGGTCACACAAGGCTTCCAACACACAGTGTGTATGGCCAAGAGTGTTCAAGACTTGGCTGACTACAGTCTATCCCTCATCAGCTGTTCACCCTTAGCTAACTCCAAGGGTAACATCCTGCATGGAGAAGCTCGGATAATCATTTATCCCATTTAAAACGGGGCCCAGATTCTTGGCCAGAAAAAGTCATCATCATAAAAATGCCACTTCCTCCTAAGTCAGTCTGTAAACTTAATGCAATCCCAATAAAAATAGTAAGAGGATTTTTTAAATTTGGAACTTAGCTGATGTAAAGTTTATAAGGAAAAATTAAATGTCAAGCATAGACAGAAAAAAGTCTGGGAAGGGAGTCTGCCTTTATCAGGTATTAAAACAGGCATAAAGCCACAATTAATTAAAACCATACAGAACTTGTGCGTGAGAATACAGATCCATGGAGTAGAACAGAACGTTCAGAATCATTCCAAACATAGGAATTTAGTGAAGATACACTATTCACATGTGGAATTGGAACAATGGAGTGGCCTTCTAGAAAAAAAATCAAGTTCTAGTTCATCTTGTCATAGGGATAAATTCTAAATGGAATAATGTTCATATTTTAGCATTTAACATTATATATTTAAGTATATATTCTAATATGTTATTTACATAATCCTACATAAATATGGTAAGTCTAGCCATTTGTTTTATTTATATTTTGACTGCCTATGTATTTATGCCATATATCTTAATTGTATCTTAGTATGTTAACATCATGATAACATTATAAATACAATGTTTTTATAAATTCATAGACATTCTAGAAGAGACGATGGGAGAATTCCAATATAATCTGAGTGGAGACAGGCTATGGAATTGTAACCTGGAAACCATAAGCCTTTTAAATGATAAACTTAACTACATTATAGTATTAAAAAAAAAGTCTACATGGTAAAAAAAAATCATAATTAACAAAATCAAACTAAAAAAAATAACAAGGAAAAATACTCAGATCCCAGACATTATATATAAACTTTTCTAGTAAATAAAGAAATGAGAGCTCCATAGAAAAATGGACAAAGATGTAAGCAGTTCATGGAAAAGGGAAAAACTAATGTCTCAAACATATTAGGAGCTCCTGGCCGGCTCAGTAGGAGGAGCATGCGGCTCTTGGTCTCAGGGTTGTGAGTTCGAGCTCCAAGTTGAGGGTAGAGAGCACTTAAAAAAAATTTTTTTTTAGGGTGCCTGGGTAGCTCAGTCATTAAGCATCTACCTTCAGCTCAGGTCATGATCTCAGGGTCCTGGGATCGAGCCCTGCATTGGGCTCTCTGCTCCTCCAGGAGCCTGCTTCTCCCTTTCCCACTCCCCCTGCTTGTGTTCCTGCTCTCGCTATGTCTCTCTCTGTCAAATAAATAAATAAATCTTTAAAAAAAAAAAAAAAAGAGCCGCAGGTGCTACCGACTGAGCCAGCCAGGCGCCTCCAGCTTTAGCATTTTTTTAGATCAAGCTTTCATTGCCCCTAGATTTAAAAATTAGCACAAAGGGCACTAAAAACCGTGGACTCCTGCCCCGTCTTAGTCTCCCTCCCCGAGGCACCCACGCTCACTTCAGTTAGCCGATTCTTCTGAGATTCATCTCTGTATAAAACGAGCATTCTAGGGGCACCTGGGTTGCTCAGTCGTTAAGCGTCTGCCTTCGGCTCAGGGTCATGATCCCAGGGTCCTGGGATCGAGCCCCGCATCAGGCTCCCTGCTCCGCGGGAAGCCTGCTTCTCCCTCTCCCACTCCCCCTGCTTGTGTTCCTGCTCTTGCTCTCTCTCTCTCTGTCAAATAAATAAATAAAATCTTAAAACAAAACAAAACGAGCATGCTAAACTGTTGGGTTTTGATTTATTGATTCTGGGCCTTATCTGAGGATTTCCTGTGATGATGGGTGAAGGTTCCATGTTTCCACGGGAAATGCAAAATTAAGCAGGTCAAGAGTGGAGGCTTCCCAACAATGATCTGTGGTGGCTTCGGGGGGAGAGGGCACGATGTGCATATTTTCCACATACTTGACCCTGGAACCTTCTGGCATGCTTAGGAAGGGTGCACCTACTGCTGGCCTGTACAGAACCAGATCTTCCCTGGGGGGTGGGTGAGGCTCTTTCCCGGCCATCCCCCATTGGACCTAAATGCAGGGACCTCCTGTGGCAGCTGAGGTCCTTCTGACGGCATCTGTGGCTCTTTCTCTCCCTAGATTTCGATACCCTCTTCTTTCTGGGTTGTCTTTTCTTTAAAACCCATGGTTTTTCTTCACAAGACATGGTTTCATTGTATGCACTGGGGGAGGGGTCAGGCCCCACTGAGGGGAGGCATAGTAAATTCTAGCACCTTCTGTCTACTTTGCCTGAAGCTCTGACTCCCCTGGACTCCCCTGTCCGGCACCCCAGACACGGGCAGGGACAAGGGTCAGAGCTGGGTCACCACAGGTCCTTGAACACCCGGGCTGCTGGCCATGCCCATCATTAAAGGAGCAGACAAGGTTCTGCCCAGGGGTTCCTGAACCAACCACTGAAGGTCTGACTACAGGCTCCAGACTGGCTGTTCCCACATCTGGGTTCCCCCCTCTTCCCCCCACCCCCAGCTGAACTCCTGCCCCTACTAGTCTGTTCTGGAAGACACTCAACTGATACAGGCCTGAGAGGCTGGGGGTGGAGTGGGGGGTGATTTTCTGCCCTGCTTCCTATCCTAAAAGCCCACCTGGGTATCCTAACAGCCATATGCTCAGTCAAGCATAAGCTGCCCATGCGAGCTTGCAACCCCCTTTCTCCAAAGACCCCACACTGCATCTTGACTTAATTCCCAGAGCAGAACAGAGAGTCCTCACCCCACTCTGAGACCAGACCTCAAATGGGAACTCCGGAGAGCTTCTGAGAGGCTGAACCAGGGTGGGGGACAGCTAGGAAGCCAGCATTATAGAAACCGCCCAGGGGAGGGTGTCCAGGGCCAAGACAGACTTGCCCTATCTTTCACTTAGGTCGGCACAGAGATCCCTCCCCTCCCCAGTGGGGACCTCGGGATCCCTGCAAGAGATGTGCCCACTCAAGGCTGCGTGCGTGCCTGTTCCCTCCAAGAACTGCCCTCCCTGGGCCCACAGCCTGCCTGGAAGCCCTGCTCTCTCCCTCCCTCACGCCTGGACACACCTGTGCTGACTCCATCCTCTCTGGTTCCTGTCAGGTTCTGGGCTCCTGGTGGTCCTCTCTCCCCTTGGGCTGGGTTCAGCCTTCCAGCCAGGCCCCTAGGGATCGACCTTCCTGCGCACCCTCCTCCCTGGGGCCACGTTGTCCCAGGCGCCCTCTCTGCCAACATGGAGCCAGGAGCAGGTGCACAACCCGGGGAGCGCCAGTCTCGTGGCTGAGAGCCTTGGGTGCCTAGCGAGTACACAGAACAGGCGGGTGCCCAAGGGTCCAGTAGGGCTGGGGTTGATGTGTTCACTCACCAAGGCAGGCTCCCAGGGGTGGGGCTGGCCATTCCCCAGCTGCTAGGCCGGCCTTCAGTGAGCCCCAGACCACAAGGGGAAGGCCTCCTGCACAGACCTGGGAGGCCCGACCAGAGGTGGGTGGGAAGGAGCACAGGATGTGTGCTAAGACCTGGGTTTGGATCCTGATCCTGCTGGTGATGGGTGCACCTGGATACATTTCTGAACTTCTCTGACCTCACATTTTCTTAGCTATGGTAGTCAGAAGGTTGTTAGGATCTGATGCAAAAGGAAAACTAGGGGTCCCTGGATGGGCTTTAGAGATGTGGAACCCCACACATTCTGTGCAAGTTCTGCATGAATGTAAACATGTGTTTTTCTAGGGAAGGAGTCAGGGGAGAAAGCTGGGACCCGGGACAGCAAAGTCTCAGGCTGTGGTGTGTGGTCCCAGAAAGGATGAGACCAGACAATGCGGGCATGTGAGGAGGGGAAGCCACATAGGAAAGGATGGGGGGCCAAGGGTCCCTCACAGGACACAAGGCAAGAGGGCCCTTTAAGGGCACAAGCGCCCTGCCTCCTCCCCCTGCAGGTGGACCACCTTCTCCCTGCGTGTCTTGCTATGGGTTTTTGCACGGAATTTTATCTATGAATTTTGTGTCTAAGGCAGAGAGATCTCATGTATTAATTTATTCACTCAACGACTATTGAGTGACCTTCTCTCTGCCCCCCCCCGCCCCCCGCCGGGCACCTGCTGGGATCACTAGGCCCCTTGTGCTCATGGGCCCCAGGGAATCCCCTCCAAGTCCAGACCTGCCTCTCCCTTCTGACTTGCTTGGGAAAAGGAGGATTGGGTTGCAATTTGGGGTCATTAGGCACAGATGCCTTACCCTCTGGACTACCCTGACAAAGGTTTAAGTGTCTCTGACTGGGCTCACCCCCTCCTGGCTCCGGCCTGAGCACAAGGGGCGCACACAGCCTTCCCCACACAGCCCTCTGGGCGGCCTGATGAATGACTCCTTGAAGGCCCAGAACCCTCTTCTGAAAACGTGAATTCATACAGAGCCATGTCAGTAAATTTCCATGGCCGTGCTCCCCGGCCTCTCTGTGCGTCCTAAGTCAGCTCTGTGCAGGGGCCGAGGTCACCCAGGGCCCACTGCTGGGAGCAGGACAGGGCTGGTTTCCTAATATTTGCAGCCGCGGGAGCGGGGGAGCTTCCAAACGGGGAGCACAATGATACTCGTTGCGTGCTTCCGCCTGCCATCAGGGGCTTCCCTCCAAACAGGAAAGTGAGGCAGAGAATCCAGGAGACGCTGGGCTTCTGTCCCCCACCAGGAGAGTGTGGTTGCCCGTGGTGGGTCCCAGAACGGAAGATCCGTGAGGGCAGGGCCCGTGTCACCGCCGAGCACGTGTCCCTGACTCGCCGCACACACAGCGTGTACAGGCTTCAAATACACACGCTGAGAAAGCGCAGACAATGCATCGCCCAAGGCCAGCCCTGCTGCTTCCTGGAAGCCCTCTGAGCATCGGCATCCCCACTGTTGCTTCTCTCAGGGCCTGACGAGCCCCTGTGCCCGTGAGAGCCTCTGAGCACCCCCTCCTTGCATGGGCCCTGGCGGACACGGACACGAATCTTCTTCCCCCCGTCTGCTCTCTACTGCCTTGTTTGCTCCCTCTCCCCTCCATGCCTGGTGTGGACAAGAGTGGCTCTTGCTCTCAGGCGCTTGGGCCAGTGTGAGGACAGGCAGGGGACCACGATCACAGGTGCTGGTGAGCCCTCAGCTTCAAGTCTGAACAGGGTGGGGAGCTGCAGGACGGGTGGGTAAGGGGGATGGGATAGGAGGGTAGGGGGCTGCAGGAAAAGTGGGGAGGGTAAAGGGGTGGGGTGCAGAAGGGGTGGGTAAGGGGGTGGGTTAGGAGGGTAGGGGGCTGCAGGAGGGGTGGATAGGAGGGTGGGGGGCTACAAGTGGGGCAGGGGCTGCAGGAGGAGTAAGGGGGAGGAGGGGTGCAGGAGGGGTGGGTAAAGGGATGGGTTAGGAGGGCAGGGGGCTAGGGGAGATGGGCTTGAACCGGTCCTGAGGAGCAGGTGCAGGGGAGGAGCCCTTGCAGGGCTAGGGAAGGGTGGGTGGGGACATCTGAGCAGTGTAGGGATGGCCCAGTCCCAGAGGAGCAGGGAGCAGGCACAGGTGGGGCAGGGCTCCGAGTGAGGGGAAGGTGAGGTAGAAGAGATTAGACTAGACTCTGCCACTTTAGGGAGGGTGCTCAGCCTCTTCCCTTCTGCACCAGATCCTCTAGACCCAATAAAATGCTTATATGTTCCAGAAGAGGCCATTTCCCATGGGAGAGTGCTAACTCTGCCTGGACACCTGCCCTCCACCTCATTCCTTGGTCACCCTCGGGGACTCAGTCCCAGCCCTTGGGGGGCAGGCCCCTCTTAACCTCTTGCTCTCCCCCTACCATGTCCCCAGACTGCACCGGTGAGCCCAGCCAGCTGAGTGCCCCACTACCCTGTATACTGGGGATCCCAGAGAAGCCAGCCACCCAACCACGACGGGCTAGTATCCGAGCCTCCTTGGGTCACCACTGGTGAAGGACAAGGCCATCATTCCAAGGGGAGGAAGCATGGCATCTTCCAGAAATGGCAGCCACAGTATTTCTGGGGTCACATGCTCTTCTAGAACCCGGGCTGGCCTCTGAGTGTCTCAGTGGATAGGGTTTGGCAGAAGGGGTGCCGCGTGACCCCTGAAGCTAGGTCATAAAAGGTGAGACAGCTTCCTGGGGTCTCTCCCTGGACAAGCGCCCAGAAGCTCAGCTCACTTGAGGCCTCCATAGAAGAGGCCACATGAGAGGCACAGGGACCCCGGGGCCCCTGCTGACCCGGCCTCTAGCCCAGGCTCCAAACAGGTGGGTGAGGGGCTTTCAGGTGACCCCAGCCCAGTGGCTGAAAGTGCGGGAGGGGCCCTGAGTCACGGGGCTGACCCCAGCCATCCTTCAAACCCGTGTAAGTGAACAGGAAAATCCTGTTATTTTGAGCCACTGATTTTGGGGGTGGGTTACAACGCTAGATACAGGTGTAGCGAGACAGGGACCTTCCTGGAATCTGTTCTCCTGAGATCTGGCCAGGAAGATGCACCTGCTGACTGTGATGGCCTGCCCCATTTGGGGGGGGGGGGGCACCAGCAGGAGGACGGCCAGCACGGAGGTGACGGTGTGGGGATGGCGCACAAGGCGCCCAGTCACTCTGCCGTTGCTGGGGCACCCCAGGGCCTGAGATGCAGTCCACACGCCTGCCCCAGAAGGGGAGCACCTTCCAAGAAGCAGGGGCAGCCCGTCTTCTGCTGCAGAAACTCCCCGGGGTGGGGGAAAGCTGGAGCCCCTCCCACAAGTTCAAACATCCCAGCAATGCACCCCAACTTTACAGGCTGGTTCCTCCCAACTGTGTGGGGGGGGTACGGAGCCTTGTCAACTTGCCCATCATTTACCACCGTGGCTCCCTCCTCCAGGCTCCCTCCAGGCTCCCACCACCCTCCCCACCCTCTCCCCTGCACACCCCGGTGTTGGTGTTCAGTGATTTTCCGCCAGGGGCGCTTTGCCACCAACTCCCCCACCCCAGGGGATCTTGGCAATGTGTGGAGGCATTTCTGACTGTCAAGTTTGGGTGGGGGCTGGTGCATGCAGTGGCCAGGGGCCAGGAATGCCGCCGCCCGCCCTACAGCATGGAGGGTGGGAGGCCCTGCCCTGTGTCCAGTCTCGATGGCCCTGGTCTCACTGTGTTAGTGCCTTGCTCCTTTGCTCTCCGTGTGAAGCTACACAATTTCCTAACAGACCAGATGCTGAGGCTGGTTTGGGCACATCTGACCCCTCCTGACACACTGGTGTTTAATGGTCTCCAGCACAGGGAACAGGCCTAGGCAGCTTATGGAGGGAGGCCACTGGACCGGCTTTGGAAGGAAGGGGACAGAATCTCCGAGGGGCCAACCGGGGCCACCCCTGGGAGCTGCTGGGAGGGGCTTCTCCAGAAGATGCTCACACCCTGCCAGGGGCCCAGGCCTGTGGGATGGTGGCTGATGAGTCCCATGCGGCGTCCCTCCCATCACCCTTTCATGCCCCACAGCAGCCCAGAAAAGGGCACCCCCAAACCAGAATGCCCCCACACCCAATCACTGCTCATTTACATCCGAGGCTATGGGCGACGGGCCCCACCCCGCCCTGGTTAACACAAGCCTCCTTCCAGGAGCCAGCGGATGATCCAGACCATGTGTCCCTGCCCCTCCCTTCCCCTGCCCGAGTGGGGGCCCTACAAGGAAGGAGGGAGCTGAGGACGTGAGCCCTGACTCTGAACTTGCCTGGACCACTGGATGCTGGGAAGGGAGTCCCTGCCCCGCAGCTGGGCCCTGGCTGGCCGGGGACCAGCAGGAAGCCACCTGGTGCTGGTTTCAGCTGCATTCCCCAGCTCCAGGGACTGGGGCTCAGTCAAACCCACGCCCTTTCTCCCCTGACCCCTGCCGCCTTCATCCACCCCACAGGAGGAGCCCCCAACCTCCTGAGTCCCTGGGGGCATCCGCAGTGTTGAACTGTGGACAAAAATCTCCCCATGGAGGGGGGCATGAGGTGCAGGAGAGAAGACCCCAGTACAAAGTAGCCCCACAATAATGAGCTCTGCACTCTGATCCAAACTGCCAGACAGACCGAGAAACCGAGTCGTGCAGCTCCCCACCCGACGGGAAAGGGAGGACACAAGCGTCACCTTCGCTCCCACGCGCAGGCGGTAGGCGGGAGCTCGGGCTGAAGGCACACTGCAGGCAGAGCGTGGGCCCCGCCGGTGGGGCTCAGGGAACTGCACGGGGCCCCTTGAGCTCTTCTCCGAACACTACCTCCTGTCCCTCTCCACAACTTCGGGGGCTGCTGACCGCGAGGTCCAGAGCCCGGCCCGGCAGGTACCGGCGGCCAGCACCGCGCATGCGCGCACGCCCCAGGCGCACCTGACCCACTCACGGGAACAGCACTGCCCACGGGCTGCACTCACGCCCCTCCCACGCGCCCGGCCGCCCGGAGCTGCACAGGTGCGTTCAGTTTCAGCCTCAGCCCTGCGGCAGGTGCTCCCCTTACGCCCAGTTCGCCGATGAGGCAACGGAGGCTTAAGGAGGATGGCGATCCGCCCAAAGCGAAGAGCCACGCGCCGCAAAGCCACGGCCACGCTCGGCCTGACAGACCCCCACGTCCCCCCTCTGGACCCTGCTGCTTACAGGTGTTCACAGATGCATGTGCCCAGCCTGGCTCGGGCGGAGACACACAGGCCTGTGAGGACCATCCCAGCCCGGAGAGTAAGGGGCAGGAGGCTCGACCCCAGGGCGTCCCGGGCCGCTGCACCGCCCCCGGCAGTGGCCACAACGCACACGTGGCTCGTGCTACCGTCCTGGAGTGCAGACACAGGCCACTTCCGTCCTGGTTAACGCACACCTGCCGGCCAGGCCGCCCCCCGCCGTGTGGACCCCCCTTCTCCTGGGGCTCCATCACCCGTACTGCTGCTGGCCAGCGCCTCGCCAGCCCCCCTGCGGCTGACGCTGTTGGGGGGTGATCTGAGCAGGGCTCCCCAGACCTTGGAGCCGGGACATGAGCTGAGCCCCTTGCGGGGTGGGGGTGGGGGTGCAAGAAGCTGGGGGGGGGGGGGGGGTTTCCTGCCAGCAGAAGGTAGCATATTTTTGGAGTCACAGAATGTCAGAAGTAGTGGGATCTTAGGAAAATCTGATCCAACTCTCATCTCAGGGGCAGACACCGGAGGCCAGAGGGATGTGGCCTGGCTCTTGGCTCAGGGAGCCCCTGACGAGCGAAAAGCCAGTGTGATCAGAGGCCAATGGGGAGCAGGGGGAGCCCTGTAAACTCCTCCTGGGCACCCCGGGGGCTTCAGATGCAAATGTATGCAACAGTGGGGGGGGTTCTTTTGGGGGAGAATTCCCGCTGCCCCTGCTCTCTGGGGTCCGGAGGTCAGGAAGCCTGCTGTGTGCTGACCAAGGCTGGGGCAGCCAGGGCAGGGCAGGGGCCTGGGGAAAACAGCAGGGTTAGTGCTCCAGCTGTCCCAGCTTCTGGGACTGTCCTAGGGCAGCAGGAAGGGATCTGGGAGCATGGCTGCAGCCTTCGGGGAACAAAGCTGGGGGGAGTATTTACAACTGGAAGGGAGGCTGGGAGGAAATGAGTCATAGCGGCCACACATCTGCTCCAGGAGCTGGAGATGCCCTGGGTGGGGGGGGCAGTGAGGATGGGGCTGGCCGCGAAGCGATTGTTGCAAAGAGAAGAGAATGTATTTACTTTCTCCACCAAACCAGCGGACACTTAATTTTCCATCCCTTTTTTAAAACTACACGCACTATTTTTTTAAAGGCACCTGCACATTCCAAAATAGAGGGGCCTCCTACAAGAACCCTAAAATGCAAGGAGCATCGGAACTGCCACAGCCCAGAGGAGCCCATGCAGACACAACAGCCAAACATAACGTGGTCCCTGAGTGGGACGCTGGAGCAGAGCCAGGACACTAGGAACAGCTGAGGAAATCTCGATGATGCCGTATCAGTGCTGGGTCCTGAGCCATAATAAGAGCTCAGCGAGACGGGGAATCTGGGTGTGGGGTAGGTGGGGTTCTCTGTACTGTCCTCTCAGTTCTTCCGTAAATCTAAGACTGTGCCACAAAATAAAGTCTATTAACATTTCAAAAGGCACCTACCATAAAAATGACTTTTTAAAAAAATTATAATGTAAATCATCTAGAATTATTTACAGGGGCGCCTAGGTGGCTCAGTCGGTTAAGTGTCCCTGATTCTTGGTTTTGGCTCAGGTCATGATCTCAGGGTCGTGAGACTGAGTCCTGTGTGGGGCTCCACACTCAGTGTGGAGTCTGCTTGGGATTCTCTCTCTACCTCTGCCCCTCCCCCTTGCTCGTGCATATGCTCTCTCTCTCTCTCCAATAAATATCTTTAAAAAATAAATAAAGATTATTTACAACACTTATTAGTAGTTAAGTTCTGAGTGAGTCAGGTTGGATGCAGATTTTCAACTGTGCGGGGCATCAGCGCCCCTAACCCCCGTGTGACTCCAGGGTCAACTGTAGTGTCGTTATTCCCATTTACAGAAGAGGAAACTGAGTCTCAGCTTGGGTAACCTGCCCCAGGACCCCCAGGCTGATCTGGTGGAGGGAGCAGGTGCTTCTCCAGCGGGCCGGGCTGTGGCGAGCACACCTGTAGCCAACACCGCCTAGTAGGTGCTCTGGGGACCCAGGTGCCTCTTGGGCGTGGAGGCAGGGTGACCGCCCCAGGGGCCTGGAGAATATCCTCCAGGTGACAATGACACAGGCTGTGCCTTTCAAGAGCTCTGACAGCTGCTGGTGGCCTCGAGCCATCCCCCGGGGGGCCTGGGGTGGTGTTGGGGGGTGAGACCAGCCTGGGGAGAGCAGACAGAGCTATGGGGGGCTGTGGGGACTCTGGGGGCACTGGAGAAAGCTCAGCAGAGGCACAGTGAAAACCTACAGTGGGAGGAGCTCAGCTTCCGGACTTTCCCGGCTTCTGGGGGCGATTCCAGCCCGTAAGAGCAGGTCACCAGCCGTGAGTCCAGATTCTACTTAGCTGCTCACTGTAGGGGCAGTTCTGCAAACACAGCGTGAACGACTTCGCTGGGGCTTTGGGCTGTGCCTCCTGGGAGAGGGGGGTGGTTTGTGGATGGCCCACTGCTGGGCCCACTGGCACCCAGAAATGCACAAGTCTATGGACGGCACCGCCTGGGGTCCCTGGTGAGCCAAGTGGGTCTCTGGGCAGAAAGTGAATTTTGCTCTGAGAACGTCACCTCCTGGTCCCCTTGACACAGTCACGGCGTCAGGGCAGCTCTGAGGAGTGCAGGAAGACTTACAATCAGATCTGCTTCTCTCCTTTGATGCATTTCAGCTCTGTGGCCTTGCCTGTACCCCCAGCCACACCCCTGGGCTGTCTTTTGGTCTGCGTGGTGGGGGGGCGGTTCACGGCAGACTGGGGGTGACTGCCTGCAGCTGGGCACACAGAAACGCGCGTGGTGGCCGGGCTGTCACTGCTGTAGACGGTCTGGCCACGCTCCACGTTGGAGCATGTGGTCCACGCTCCGTGGCAGGTGGGAGGAACTACTTTAGAGCAGCCGAATGCCTCACCTGCGTGAGGACTTGCCCACAGTCCAGGAGCTGAGCCCCTGCTGCCACTCTGCTCGTGTGGCCAGCTGCCGCGGCCACGGTCCCCTGTTCCAGATGCTTCTGAGCCTGCTCGGGCTTGGCCACAGTCACCACCCTGCGCCCAGAGACCAGAGGTGGGTGAGAGTCCAGACAACCACATTCCACAGGCAGTCCTCCAACCAGAAGCCTCCGAAAGGAAAGGCCAAGAGAGCAAATGGCCTTAGAAATTACAGACCAATGACTGAGGAATTCTAAAAGGGCTATCACACTTAATCTTGTTTCTATTTGACCCAGGGCAGATCTCAGGAATTGTACCCCTGGAATGTAAGGTCCACTTGTCTCCTCTCCGAAAGGCCTGGTGCTATGTAAAGAACACTCAAATCCTGCATTTGCTACTTGCAATTTGGCCCTTGAGATGTCATAACGCTCTATTAAAGTAAATGTTGGGGCCACGTGTGGAGTCCAGCCCTGGTGTGACCGATCCCCCAAGCCCCCAGAGCTGGCCAAGGCCTCTGTCAGCTAACTCCCATTGCCCAAGGACCCCTGGCTTCTATTGTTTGTGGGGGAGAGGGAAGGAAAGAGGGGCGGGGGTGTTCCCTGCAGCTAAGAATGTGCTCTAGCATCTCAGGCATCCGCACACAGAGGCTGGGCTCAGGCCAGCTGGGCATGTTCTCCGAGAGGCATTTCCTGTGCGGCTCCCAGACTCATACAGCTGCCCTGACGTCCCTCAGGGACCGAGACTCTCCAGCCCCCTTCTACGAGTGTGGCCCGGGGGCTGAGGACACAGGCCCTGGAGTCACGCGGTCCGTGCTTGTATCCCAGACCCTCACTTCCGCCGTTATTCCCGGGACCTCAGTGTCCTCATTGATAAGAATAATCACAGCACTGCAGGGATTCTGCATCATGGCTTAGTGTCTGGTGCAGTGTTCACTCAAGAAACACAAGCCGCCATTACTCTGAGTATTGGAACCTGGGCAAAGTGGGCCAGGAAAGGCGGTACGATTCCAGTTGATCGATTTTGTTGCAGGTGGACTAGTCTGGGGAGCAAGCGGAAGCTGATCGCAGGAAACAAGCTTCTGGTTTATTGGAGTGACCACAGGCTCCTGTTCCTTACGAGAGGGTTCTACGAGCATCTCAAGTCATGGTCCTAGGCCCACGTTAAGCCTTCACGGAAGCCTTGGGAGAGTTCATACCGAAGCCGGAGACTCGGCAGGTCCAGGCTCAGCAGGCACTGCGTCCATCCAGAGAAAACAAGGGCTCGGCCTCAGGCCCTCACAGTTCGGCTCCCCCCTCCCCGTGCGTTTAAACAAACATTACAACCACCTTTGCAACAAGAAGCGCTGCTTCCCGTTGTTGTGATACCATGGTGAGCCCATCTTGCAAACACTGAGAACACCCTGGTGCTCTGACTTCCGCTCAGCAGCGAGCTCAGGTTTCCCTCTTCCCTCACACTGAGTCACCACCCCTGGGCCCCGAGCCCCCAAGAATGGAGGTGTCAGGGCTGTGACTGGCCTGGGGGAGTCCTCCCACCTGGCCCTCAGCCCAGAGCCCGACTGCGTCCGCCGCTAGCCATTCTGCCCCCCGGGGGGTCCGAGCGCAATGAGCAGTTGGAATCCAGAAGCCCCTGCACCCTCCAGTGGGCGCGTCTGTGTAGCCTCAACAACCAGCCCAGAGCAGGGGACCCAGGAGGCTTCATGTGTGCCTCGGGATGGGCACCTCAGGGGAGAAGAAATCCCAGGAAGCTTCTGGAAATGGAAGCCAGCAGGCTGCCTGGGAAGGGAGGAGAGGCACAGCCTTGCAGACAAGACCCCACAGCCCGTTTCAGGTGCCGTCACTTACCCAGGGCTCCTTGGCAGATGTCCGTGCGGGTGGCCCCTCCAATAATAAACCGCGGGTCATTGCAGATCTCCTGGGAACGAGACCCACAGAGTGCTGTCAAGCCACCAGGCACATGCTTTTGGGATTAGGACACCTCCGTTCCCAGTGGGTGCACCAGACGCCTTCTCCGCCATCCGCACCCCCCCCCCACCCCCGCCAGGGAAAGTTTTGCAGTTAGAGCCAGACTGCCATGGGCAACTTCTCGTACCCCTGCCCCATGGAACCCCAGCGCCCCGCACTGCCTACAGCCTACTTCATGTCTCTACTTCCTCTCCATCAGCTGTGGGGTCCCTTCATACTCTGGGGCCGCCCCACCAGCCCCACCAGCCCCTCTCCTCCATTCCTGCACATCAGCTGTTTTGTCTTCGTGGGATTCCTTTCCCACCTTGTTCTCTCCTGTTTCACCTCCTACCGTATTTCAAGCCTCCTTGCCACCTCCTCCATGAAGCCCTCCTTCATAGTCCAGCCCTCGCTCATGTCTGGGATTCTGAGCCCCCGAGCACTTGTACTCTGCAGTCTGGTATTTAGCTGTGCCCCGTCCAGTGTTGCTGGGGGGTGTGTGCAGGGGAACGGATCTAGCCTTCTGAAGCCGCCCAGCGCGCGGGATATCGGCAGCATCCATGTCTCGGGAAGCAGCTGCAGAGGGGTGCTGTGCGTGGTGCTTTATGTCATGGGGCCCTCTCCAGGACTCAGATGGGTACCGTCCCCATCTTACGGGGAGGAAACAGGCCACGGAGTAGCGGCTCTAAGTTACAGACAGCACTGGCATTTGCACTCACTGGCAGATAACAATAGCTTTGTACTCTTTCTGCTGTGAGGCTGCCTCTAACCGATTAGTAACAAAACTCTAAGGGTGTTACAACCTCACTGATTAGTAACAAAACTCACGATTATCCCCCCGCCCCCCACAGCCCCATGGAGGCCAATCGGGAACAATTCTGGCCCCTCCCGCCACCCTCTCTGTTTCCTGATTCTGAAGCGCTCCACTCCAAAACCGCAGAGGAAGCCAGAGGAAGGCAGGCATAAATCTGGGCTTTCATTGGCTTGGGCGACCTCGGTGTGCCGGCGCTCCACCCCACACCCCTCGGTGTGTCCCTCTCGGTCAAGCAGAAGCCTTTTCTGGGTGGGGCCTGGGTCTGGCCCCCTGTCCCTGTCCCTGCGCATCACTCTACAGCAGAGTGCATTCCTTTCATGCCTCGCCACGGTCCCCTCCCTGCTCAGGTCAGGCTGCTTGGGGGGATGACGGGACAGCCGAACCCGCCAGGCAAGCACTCATGCAGCTCATCGATGGACACACTGGGCTTGGTGCCGAGAGCCCAAGAATCACACCGCGTTCCTCTGTGTGCCAGGCTCTTCCACCAGCAGGATTTTCCACTGTTTCAGAAATTTTCCCACACCTCGGGCAGCCTCTCCAAAGAAGGCAAAGCCCAGGGTGGCCCCTGGAGGTGCCTCAGGAAAGTGAGCCTCGCGCACGGCATGTAGGCACTGGATTAAACCCGGATGCGACCCAGGGGACGGGGTCAAGGGCTTGGGCTCTGGGTCCGGACAAGCGGGGTCTGAACCCTGGCCCTGCCACTCCAACGGGTTCTAAGACCCGGGCAAGGTCCTCCACCTCTTTTGGCCTTGGTTTCCTCATCTATGGAATGGGGACGGTGTGACAAGTGTACCCCCCACAGGGTGTTCAGTGACACCAAGTGTCCTTGGTAAGAGCTCCACAGAAGTCAGCTATTGTTATTGCCACTGAAGAACAAGGGGATGATAGTCCCTGAATCTGGAGGCCACCAGAGGTCTGTGCTCTCGGGGCAGAGGGGGACTCAGGCAGCCTGCCCCTGCTCCAACCTCCCCAGCGCTGCAGCTGGTCTCAGCAGCGAGGTCAGGAAACCCCTCCCTGGGGAGGAGCACACCCTCCCGCTCAGGGCCTGCCTGGCCTGCCTGCTCCCTGCTCTCCCTTCCTTGGGACCCCGTGTCACCAATTCCTGCTGTCTGCCTCTCACCCCTTCCTCCCTGGTGACTCAAGACATGACACATCCCACAGCCTCTCAAATCCCACAGCCCGCCCTACCCACCACTCCCCTGTCCCTTTCAGACACCCTCTCAAAGGAGCTGATGACGCTCTTCCTGCTTTGTGTCCCTCACTTGTGGCACCTACAGCACCCAGCCGACTGGCTCTGCACCACCTTCCCACTGCAGCTGCTCTTCCAAAGTCCCCAGTGACTCGCTGGTGTCCAGATCCAGGGGACATTTTGTTTCCCTCGCCTGACCCCAACCACAGCAGTGTTTGAGAAGGCAGGACGGAGGCAGAGGGTAGCTGTCCAACCCACAGGCCGGACAGAGTCCTGGCTCCACCCCGGACACCTGTGTGAGCAAATATTTAACTTCTGCAAGCCTCTAGTTCTTCAACTGCTGAATGGGAACATAACAGCCTCCCCCCCACCCCAACTTGTGCAGCTCGCAGCCTGTCTCATCCTGAGCTGGCGGGGTCCTGAGATGGCTCCAGATCTCTCGCCCATCTGGAAGCTCTACCGGCAGTTCTACCTCCTGGGTGACCTGCCTCCCCTCACCAGCCCCTAAAGTTTAAGGAGGCAGAAACTAGACATACTGTGCTTGGCACAGTAGGTGTTCAGCAAATGCTTATTTAATAGTGAATGAAAGAACAAGTGAAGGAGTGTGCAAATTCACTCTGTAAACTGTGAGCGAGGCGCTATGCTAGTGTCAGGTGAATACATTCTCTTTTATTTGTCACTTTCACAACTATAACTTCACTTGAAGCTCATTACAACCCCGCCTTCATTCATTCCCTGACTCCATGAAGAATCACTGTCCCTCTGTTCACAGGTGTATCCCAAGCATTGAAGACAGTGCCTGGAGTGTTAACAGGCGCTCAGGACTGCTGGATGAGGTGGCACTGATCTCTGGGGACACACTGGTGACCAATACACAGGGGGTCCCTGCAGTTCTGAGGGAAGGACAGATAATACGTAATTATACCTATAAACTGCGAAAACACTTGAGGAAAGTTAGCAGGGCTCTGTGAGGTACAATAAAAGATAAAGAATAATAAATAAAGAGGAAAATACTTAGGCAACATCTCTCCTTTTAGATGAAGAAATGGAAGCAGAGAGGCTAGAGGTCCAGGCAGCGTCACCCAGCAAGTGAGCAAGAAATGAACTCAAGTGCTGGGAACCCCACCTAGGGCATTTCTACTGCGCTTGCTGCTTATAGGCTGGGTTTAGGGTAACAGGTGACCTGGGAGGTCCAGAGGAGTGGACGCAGGGCGGCAACTTTACTCTCAGGTCAGGAATCTAGAGCCTGGGCTCCCAGGAAGCCTTGTTCAGATTTGGCAGGGGAATACCATGCAGTGTCCCATGGCAGGTGGGGCCTGCAGAGGTCCATGGCGAACCGGATGGACAACTGGAGGAGGGGGCAAGCTGTCCCAAGGCCTGCCAGGGCAAGGGGCGTGGGCAGGACAAGGGAGCTTAGAGGGCCCCCCGAGATTCCCCAGGGAGCATTCTGGGCCAGTGCAATGAGGAGGGGCATCTGGCTCTGTGCTGCATCACTCCCGTCCTTCGTTAATCATCAGGGTAAATGTTATGCAGAGGTCTCACCAGCTCCCATTTGGAAAAATAAACACGAAACTCTGATTGGATAAATCTTAACCGCGACTGCATGAGACAATCCTTACTCACAAAAGGACCAGGCTGCGGGTTTCTCTCTTCCCTGAAGCAGACACAAGCTGAGTTAGAGCCTGACGTTTCCTGGTCAGATACTGCCTCCCACCCTCCTTTCCCCGCAGACCTTCCTCCCACCATCTCCCCGCGGGAGTCCAAGCAAAGTTTCTCCCAGGGCTCCTATGTCGCCCCGACATCTTGTGGAGTCCGAAGGCGGCTCCCCTGGCCAGCCTGGTAACTGCACCGGAGGGCAGGGCGCGCCTGACTGGCGGAGGAAGCGTCGGGGTGGAGAGAGGCCAGGCCCACGCTGCGGACGCGCCTGCACCGAATAACGGGGAGGGGCGCGCACAGTGCGCTCCTGGCGCGCTCTCGGCGGCGGCCGCAGGCCCTCCCAGACCCCGCTGCGCTAGGCCGGCCGGCAGCCTGGGCCCCGCACCCTCCGCACTCCACCCAACCCGGGCCCCGCGCCCCCTGCCGGCCCTCCGCCCCGCACACCCCCCACCTCGGGCCCCGCGCCCCCCGCCGCCCCCGCGGCCCCGGCCCCGCACACCCCACCCACCCCGGGCCCAGCGCCCCCCGGCCCCGCGCCCTACCGTGGGCCGCTTCCACTCGATGCCCTGCGTCTTGCTGGAGTAGGGTCCCAGCTCCTTGAAGCCCAGGGAGGAAGGGATGGCCGGGAAGGAGGGGTCCTGGAAGAGCGTCCCGGCCTCCAGGCACTCGTCCCGCAGCGCCTCGTAGTCCTGGTTGAGGTACTTAATGGACTTCTCGTGCGAGCCCAGCCCCTCGGCCGTCTCTCGGTCCTTCACCAGCTTGGCCGCGATGCCGGCCATGGCGCGGGGTCTCGGCAGGGGCGCGGCGAGCAGGGACCGGCGTCGGAAGGAGCGCGGCCTGGTTGGGCGCGCTGCGGCTGGACTGCGGTCGGCGGCGCCGCGGGCGGTACCTCCCCCAGCAGGAGGCGCCCCCTCCCGGCGGGGTGTGGCCTCGGCGCCCGGCGGCGGGTGTGGCCTCGGCGCCCAGAGTGCTGTGGCTTCCGGGCGGGGTGTGGCCTCGGCGCCGGGGGTCGGGGGCTGCCACCTGCGGCCCAGACCGGCCGCCAACGCTCCGCCCCCAGGGCTGGAAGGCGGGTCCGGGACTAAATCATTGGCCATCACCGGGGCCCCGACTTTGTGTCCAACAGCGCGCAGACGGCCTCTCATTTACCGCTCGCAGCAACCCCGGAGACGGGTGTCCCCCCGCTGGGTTCCCATCCTGCTGAGGCGAACAGCGGGCCTCGGAGAAGCTGGGTGAGCCGGTGTCGCACCAGCGGTCGCGGGCAGCACGGGGATTCCGAGGCCTCAGCGCCTGTTAGAATCACACGCTGCACATCACACACAGGGTTCCGGGGTTGGCCACTCAAAATACATCCTGAATTTCAGGTTAGCACCAACATTTCCTCAGTGTAAGCATGTCCCGGATATTGCAGGGGCATACTTATACTGAGAAGGTACTCGTGGGGCGCCTGGCTGGCTCAATCGGTGCAGCATGCGATCTTGACCGTGGGGTGGTGAGTTCGAGCCCCAGGTTGGGTGAAGAGATTACCAACCCCAGGTATTGTTGTTTATCTGACACTCACCTTGAAGGGGAGGACGGAGTCAATACTGGTGGGGTGTTTGGAGAGCAGTGCCGGTGACCCCTCCCCCGGGGGCGGGGTGCTGGGGGTGTTGCTGGGAGGGAGGGAGCTTCTTGGCTCCATCCCGGAGGCGCGGAGGCGCGGGTGCGCTGAGATTGCTCGTCCTCCCCCTCCCTGCACTAGGAGGCAAGCATTTGTGTTTCAGTGGGAAACAGGGGGTAGCTTTGCCCTCTCTACCCTACCCCAGGGGACACTTGGCCTTGCTGGAAGACATTTTGTATTGTCAGGACTGCGGATGGGGAGCCACTGGCCTCTAGTGGGTAGAAGCCAGGGATGCTGCTCAACTTCTTACACTCCACAGCAAAGTGATCTGATCCCAAATGTCAGTAATGCTGAACATCCTGGTTTAGAGCACTGCTTCCCAGCCTACCCGATGGTAACCTTTCATTGGGTGTGAGTTGTTTCATGACTCTGAGTTGTAGATAACATGGCCTCGCAATGTAGGGATCTACGTGAATCCTGTCCAGTGCAGGGGTCTCCCCGCCTTGTGGGAGTCAGCTGAGGCGGTTGGCCCATTCATTTCAATATGCTTCATTTCATATAAACTGGTGCTTCTTGCACCTTCCCTTTGAACCAGATGTAGCATCTGCTTAGTTGTCTCCTTTAATTAATGAGCTAAATTAAATCTTTAACATGTGTTCATTTTATGGCTAGATGAGAGTCGGTCATGATTTAACGTTTTTGTTTTTTTTAATTATCTTTTAGGGGCACCTGGGCGGCTCAGTCTGTGAAGCGCCTGCCTTGGGCTCAGGTCATGATCCCGGGGTCCTAGGATCGAGTCCTGCATCAGGCTCCCTGCTCATCAGGGAGTCTGCTTCTCCCTCTCCCTCTGCTGCTCCCCCTTCTGCTCTGTCAAATAAATAAATAAAATCTTAAAAAAAATAAATTATCTTTTAGCCTGAAGAACAGGAGGAATAGATAGTCCATCTTGAAGCATAGTTTGAGATTTGAGTATTTAGAATTTGTCTGCTAGACTATGACCTGTCAGGAAACACTTAGAAGTCTTTGGAATTAAAAAAAAAAAAAAAAAAGATATCCTGGGTGTTCTCCGCAATGTTAGTTTTTTTTTCTTTTCCTGAAACCATGTTTTATTATGCATCTACCCAGCATGAGACCAGGGGGCAGGTGCATCAAACTGCAGGTTGGCTTTCTTCTTGGCATGCACCTCCAGGATGCCCTCCATGTTGTCCTCATGTGTGAGTTCGTGGCACGCCTGAGCAGTGCGATCATGCCCCCTCCACACACGGCCTTGCATGCGGCCCCACTGAAGTCATCCGCACGGCGGGCCCGCTCCTTGTAGTTCACATCAGGACTGATGTTCACCTTGTGGGAGTGGATCTGCAGGATTCTGGCCCGGGCCTCCTCGCTGGGCATGGGGAATTCAATCTTCAGGTCCAGACCGCCTGAGCGGAGAGTGCAGGGTCCTGGATGTCCACCCTGTTGGTGGCTGCAGTCACCTTTACCTGAGTGTTGGGTCGGAACCCATCCAGTGGGTTCAGAAGCTCCAACAGTGTCCTCTGCACCTCCCAGTCCCAGGCCTTCTCACTAAGCAGAATTGCTGGGGATCTGATGAGCTCCTCTCCATCCCTTTCCTGGTCTTCAAGCTATTTCACAACTCTGTAAGTTTTGGGAAATTGATAGTAATGCAAATAACTCTTGTCCGTATACAAGAAAATAGGCTTTCCCTGCGGAAAGCTTGGCCCCACAGCCTCCCTGTTCTACATCTATGAGCAGAGCTCAGTCCTGCATGCCTAACTGGCTGCTCTTTTAGATTCTCCTTTGAACTACTTTTTTTAAAACACCTACTGGTTCCCTTCTTCATTAATGAGTTAAATAAAATCTTGGACATATGTTCATCTTATATTTGTATGAGAGTCATTATTTTACTCTTTTAGGAAAGTGTCTTTTAGCACACTTTTGTGCACAGGCCCTGATGCTAACTTCTCATGTTTTCGGGGTTGTCATGGAGCATAGGGTGTGTATTTATTCTGTGTTGCTCCACAGAGGGAACAGGGACCAGCAATAGGCTTCGTGGGGTGCTGGGTTTAATTTAACAAAAAATGCTTGCACATAGGCCACGCTGTGCCTCATGGAAGGGTACGGCCCAGAGGTGTTCTCCTGAGCTCGGGCCTTCCCAGCTTTGCGGAGCACCAGAACCACTGAGAATTCCTTACTAATTAATGCTCGCAAACGCCTATTTTCCTTATCCTGTCAATTCCTCACAAATGTATTGTCTCTTTGTCCAAAATGTATAAAAACCTCCTGTCTTGGTCCTTTCTTTGGGTCCCAATTTTGTTATTGGGCCTCTGTGAGCACGTAATACAACTTTGGGTCTTTCTCCTGTTAAGCTGCTCTGTACGTTGAATTCTTAGTCCCGTTGAATACCTGGAGGGTGGAGGAAGAATTCTCCCTCCCGGACTGGGCCCTGCTGCTGGGGGGCCTGCCGAGCCAGGGGCTGGTGACCTCTGAACACCCCATAGCCGGCGGGCTCGCTGGCAGGTG
Source organism: Neomonachus schauinslandi (assembly GCF_002201575.2). NCBI lineage: Eukaryota > Metazoa > Chordata > Mammalia > Carnivora > Phocidae > Neomonachus > Neomonachus schauinslandi. The sequence continues at coordinate 68,034,300 of NC_058408.1, forward strand.
GTAGGACCAGGCTGGAGGTATTTTTCCAGCATCATCGGGTGACAGTTTCTTCCTAGCTTAAAGTCAGCATTGGCCTCGTTCTTGAGGGAATTTTCACAAGGGGTGGCTGCATTTTGAAGGCACTATTTCTCTGCCCCTCAAAATCATTTCAAGACTGCTTATTGTTTCCCACGTCCTCAGTTTCCCAGAGAGGAGGAAGAAACTTAGGATTCGTGAATTGCTTTATGCCACCATGAGTATTTATTCAGATTCCAGAACTGAGCCCTTTGCACACGTTCTTCAGGAGTGGAGTGCGCCAGGTACCCCGTTTCCATGGAATCACCCTACTTTGGGTTTTGGGTTTGTAGTCACCAATATTGTCCCTTCTGCTATTGATTCTTGTCCTTGACCAGTGCTCAGTTGTCCATTTCTTACTCTCTGCCTCACTTGACCAAATTGTAGTCAGGTTTGTCTCTTTCTTACAGGCGTCTGACCTCTGCTTGCCTGCAAACCCGAGCAGACACGAAGTGGAATGTGGCCCCTTGTCCCGGGAGACCATGTTCTTCTGGTCAGACCCCACTGCTCATTTCCCCTTGTTCGTCCAGCTTCCCCTGCAAAGATTCTGCTTATCTCTGTCTGCATATCCTTTACCCTGTAAGAGACAAGCCCTTTCTGTATGATGGTGAGACACTTGTAGGTTTTTGAGACTGGAAATGTCTCCCTATTGCAATAGTCTTTCTCTCCGATTCAAGTCTTGCCTACCTAAGTCTGGATGTGCTTTTGTCTGAAATCTCCATGTTCCCTTTGCAAGTCTGGGCACCCTGCCCGACAGACAGGTACCACAGCCTGCCCCCTGGCTCTGCTTTTGTAGCCTTGGATGAAATGGGAGACATTGAAATTGGCTTCTAGCTCATAGGTTTTCTGAAACCACCACAACTGAGAACAGAGGGAAGAGATAGCTCATCCTGGAACCTGTTAACTGGTTTCACTGTCCGATTTCCACTGCGCCACCGGATTTCTTCTGGCCTCTGGGCTCTTGGGGGGAACACGCGTCCACCTGGCCAGTGTGACGGAGCAGCCCAGGGGTGCTCACACATCTCCTGCTGGTCTCCTGGAGGTCAGCTCAGCCCTGGAGGACATGCCTCATCCCCGCCTGCCCACATGTGGCTGACCCTGGCCCCAGCTCCTCTACGTGACACGGGACGGGGCAGACCAGCCCCAGGGGCAGCTTCCTGCTGCCCCGGCTGCCATGCACCAGCATCCCAGGCCCTGGGCACACAGGACCCTGCTCACAAAGGACCTTTGCTGTCCCAAGTGCCTCGAATTTATTTGCAGATGTGCACAGTGATTACTGCCCTCACCAAAGGCCACAGAGCGGTTTTTAAAACAGAGTGTTCTTTATGCTTTCCGAGCCTCTCACACGATGCTATCTCACCGGATCTGGCAAAACCCCATCTGTTTCTGACCACACGATCCCTTCCACAGGATTCACACAGGTGCCCACAGCCGAGCACTCCGGGCCTCACCCTGGGGAAACTTCCTGCAGTGAGTCACTCGGCCCGGAGCGCAGCTGCCGGGTCAGAGCGTGGGCAGCCCCCAGCGCTGGTGGGGCCCAGCCTGTGTGTGTGTGTGAGTGTGAGCCTGTGTGAGTGTGAGCACGCGTGTGACAGAGACACAGGGAGAGAATGAAACATTGAGACCACACCAGCCGTGGCCCTGGCTATTTGGGGGCTGCAGAGGCACATTCTGTGGGTTCTGGACGCTCGAGTCCAAGCTCACTCTTTCCCCGAGCACCTCCAGGTGCCAGGCCCCGAGCTCCATGCTTGATGTACATTAAATCTTCCCAGTCGGTCAAGGGAGGCCTTCTTTCCTCATTTTACAGAAGACAAAATGGAGGCTGAGCAGAACGGCCGCTAATGGGTGCTGGGACCAGCCTGGCTCTGAGCCCCAGACCGGAGCCTGTCTGGCCTCTTCCCAGCCGAGGAGGGCTGTGCGGCCGGCAGGGGGCCCGCTTTCTCCTGAGGGTGGAGGCCTAGGAAAAGCTCGATCCTCCTCCTTGACTCCCTCTTTCTGGTCTGTGATCCGAATCCAGAGGCCATAAGGAGAGAAGAGGCATTCCGTGCTGTTACCGCGAGTGGTTTCATTTTAGGGACCCCTCCCTCTTGGAGCGGCTACAAGGCTTGTTCCTTCCTTGTGACTGCAGCTGGGGGTTGGACACGCCCGCTGGACGCACCGGGTGCGGGGAGGGGTGGGGTGGGGTTCCAGAGCCAGTCCAAGGGATAGGCCTGCCCCTGGTGTCGCAAGAGGTGGGAGGTGCGGCGGGCAGGAGAGAGGAAAAATCTGGAAAGAAAGCACCAAAAAGCCTAGACCAGCCTCCTTGTGGGGGGGGAGCAGAGCAGAAGGACTGGGGGCCAAGGGGCTGCGGCAAGGAGGGGCCAGCCAACTGTCAGCCCCGCGGTGACATATGACGGCCCCAGGGCCCTGTCACTGAGTCACTCTGGGCCTCCCCACACCCTTGCACTCTGCTACGCTGGGGCTGGGCAGTTGAGACCTAGTTCAGTACTTGCTCTCCTCCGTCCGCTGATGTACCCTTCTGCATCGGGCATATTTTCTTGTAGCTCTTTATCCCCTCCCTCCTTCCAGGCACAGGGCTCAGCCCCCAGAATCTTCTTATTGCTGGGACTCCCATGTCCCTGGGGCCGAGATCCCAGAGACCCGTGTGTTTCCCTGCCCCCTGTTGTGGCCCCTCAGTCATCTGTCGATGTAACAGGTCAAAAGGACCGTGACTCAGCGGCAGCACCAGGAACTCAAGGGTGGATCTGGGGCACGCGTCTTAACCTTCCTGTGCCTCAGTTTTTCCCTCTGTAAATAGGGATAATGTGTGTCACCACGTGCTCTGTAATTCTGATGGGAGGAGGCTTATAAATACAGCGTGGGCTGTTGATAAAAACCGGGTGAGACTTTGGGGCTTTCCTTCTGTACCACGAGGCCTTGGATGCACATTTTGAGGTCTGTATGACAGAATCCCAGTGTTGTTGGAAATTTAGAGTATTCTAGTTCAGTTTTTATCAAGCTTTATTCAGCAGATCATAAGTTCCTCAAGATGTTAATGGATGTTCTGTGCTGTGTATATGGGTGTGAGTGTGTGGATGTTAGCGTTTGGTCAATAAACTTGGGACAACCTTCATAGTATGTTCCCGCTTAATGAATGCTAATGTGTATTATTATGTCAAAGGCTCTGACAAGTCCTGCAGCGAAGGATTCTATTTAACCTAGTCTGTCATTTTTGCATCCTCCAGGAAGAAAATGCCAACACGAAGTTAGGAGTGCAAGAGATTTATTGGGGGTCCTGCCTATGAAAGATAAAGAGGAGGGGGAGCAGAGGAACTAGGGGAGACTTCAGATCATGGTGCAATTCTGACACCTGTGGAGAGAGACAGAAGGAAAGCCCACAGGGTAGGAGGATCCCTGGCCTGGAGTGCTGCCCTGAGAAGGTCTCAGCCAACCCCGTGGGGAGTCCCCAGCAGAGCTGGCCCATTAGAGGTCTGCATGGGGTGGAAGTGGTGGGCCCAGGACCTCTGCTGTGTTGTCGCGGGCTGGAGCAGCTGGGGAGAGCCTGTCCTCTTGAGTATTCTGCAAATATTTATTCATTTTTTTTTTCATTTTTTAAAAGGAGGTATAATTGACGTACTACATTATGTTAATTTCAGGTGGACAGCATCATAATTCCATGTTTGTGTATATTGCAAAATGATCTCCACACTAAGTGTAGTTAACATTCATCACTATACATAGTTACAGAATTTTTTATCTTGTGCCAACTCTTCAGATCTACTCTCTTAGCAGCTTTCAAATATGCACTACATTATCAACTCCAGTCACCACGCTGTGTTACACTGTGTGACTTGTTTATTCTGTAACTCGAAGCTTGTCCCTTTTGACCCGCCTTCACCCACTTTGCTTACCCTCCCAACCCCCACCTCTGGCAACCACCGATCTGTTCTCTATATCTAGGAGTTTTGTTTTGTTTTGTTTTGACTCCCCATGTAAGTGAGATCACATAGTATTTGTCTTTCTCCGTCTGACTTACTTCATTTGGCATGATGCCTTCCAGGTCCATCCATGATGTTGCAAATGACAGGATTTCCTTCTTTTTAATGGCTGAGTAATATTTCACTGTGTGGATATTACCCATGGATCTATGCTAACCACTAACTCAGGAAGTGAGTGGGTAAGACCCTGGCCACTTGCTCCGTCCAGGGGTATCCCGAGGAATCCCGAGGGGGCCGGACAAATCGGAAACACGGCTCTGGGTTGGGTTCACCAATACCGTTGTCAAACAAACTCGGATGAACTCATGGCAAGAGAAGCCGGTAACTCAAGAGACGAGGGTTTGGAAAAGAAAGGGAGAAATTTATTTCAGGTACTGGCAGCTGGGAGAGGTGGTGGGCTCAAGCCTTAACCGACTTCTCAAACACACATGTACAACAATGAGCCTCTCCCCTGACACGAGGAGCACCAAGAGCTTTATAAGCGGAGGTGGGGGTACCTGCAAGGGAGCAGGCAGAGAGCGTGTGATCGCCGGTGGGGGTCAGTGTGCGTTCAGCCCAGGGTCACCGGCAGGGGAGGGGACGTGCTGGGTGTGGTCTTCTAGGCATTCCGTTGCTATCAGGGCTTTTCTCTTCTGGAATGTTCTGGTCATTGCAAAACATCTTCGTGGATGGCTCAAGAAAGTGGGATTAGAAATAAGCACAATGGGTTTCAGTCAGGGCATGAGTTAAGCAGTCTTGTCTGCTTGTGTGGGTTTTTTTTTTTTTTTAATTTTTAAAAAATTTTACGTAGGCTCCATGCCCCGCATGGACCAGCGCCGGGTTTGAACTCATGACCCTGAGATCAAGATCAGATCAATCTTGAGCTGAGATCAAGAGTCGGACCAGCCGGGGCGCCTGGGTGGCTCAGTTGTTAAGCGTCTGCCTTCAGCTCGGGTCATGATCCCAGGGTCCTGGGATCAAGCCCCGCATCGGGCTCCCTGCTCAGTGGGAAGCCTGCTTCTCCCTCTCCCACTCCCCCTGCTTGTGTTCCTGCTCTCACTGTGTCTCTCTCTGTCAAATAAATAAATAAAATCTTCAAAAAAAAAAAAAAAGAGTCGGACCAACCGAGCCACCCAGGCTCCCCTTGTCTATTTGTGGCTCTACCTGATGGGGTCTCTGGTTGAGCCTGAGGGCGTGCTGACAGGCACGCCCTGTTTCCTCATCCTCATGGGCTGCTTCTGCGCTGTGGCCGCTGTAAATGATGCTGCCGTGCACACTGGGGCGCGGGCTTCTCTTCGAGTGTTTCCATTTCCCTCCCGGATGAACCCTCACAATAACCCTATGAGGTAGGCCTTGCTGTGTTTCCACAGTGCAGATGAAGAAACAGAGGCACGGAGCGTTGCGGTGACTTGGCTATCCGGCCCGGGGTGAGCGATGGAGCCACAGCTGGAGTGCAGCAGTGTCTCCCCCACCGTCTAAATACACACGCACACAGGAGACTGCTCTGTAGACCCAGAGATTTGTTTCTTAGCATATTAAGGTGGGTTTCCAGGCATGGCTGGTGGTGCCCAGGCTGAGTCTTGGGTACTGAGGCCCTTCCTGGGCCCAAGAAGAGGCTCTGCCAGGGCAGCTCCCCAGAGAGACCATGAGCCCCTGCCTGGGGCCAAATAAGGAAATAACACCAAAGGGGCCTTTGGGAGTCTGGGTGTGAGTCACCGCTGAGCGATGTGGCCACAGAGTGTCTGACTCAGAGATTCTCCGGCTCTACGGCAAGAATAAGAATCACAAAGGCCACAGCGCAGAGGCAGAGGAGGAGGGCGGGACCATCTCCCTGTCTAACTGCTGCAGATGGGGAGCCAAAGCCGGAGCTAAGGGCCCGGTAGCCGCGGGGGTGCCCGGGGCCAGCTCGGGGCCTGGACGCACAGAGCCGTCCACCGGCTGCCCTCTGCCCAGCCGGTGCCCAGCCCCTGTCCCTCTACCTGTGACCTGGGTACACTGGGGACACCCCTGACTCACACTCAGCAGGGATTGTCCTGGAGGGATTTCCTTCAGCCCCAGCGGGCCAGGGACTGATCCAAAATGCAAGTCACGTCAAGACAGAAGTGCTCCCTAATGTCTGTTTTGTGATGTGGATTTGAATATAAATCAAAAATCACAAACGTGACTGATCAGAGCTATTACCTGAGTACTTTGACAGAACTCCTATACTTTTGCCAGGACACAAACGTTTATGTGTCCAGTTCCTGCTGGCCCATCAATACCTTTCTCTCTTATCCGCCTCCTGATCCTGGCACAGTACTTGACTCACAACAGGTTCGTGGGAAAGGTTATTCACGGAAGGATCACAGACACCAAGCTTACCCAAGGCAAAGCCTGCTGGGATCTTGAGTGTTGGAATCGTGGACACAGGTGTGGGAATGCAGCTTCGGGTCCCGTGTCCTATTAAAGGGGTCTCCTGATGGAGGTTTCGTTTTTGTTTTTTTTTTTTAAGATTTTATTCATTTATTTGTCAGAGAGAGAGAGAGAGCACAAGCAGGGGGAGAGGCAGAAGGAGAAGTAGGCTCCCCACTGAGAAGGGAGCCCAACATGGGGGCTCGATCCCAGGACCCCGGGATCATGACCTGAGCTGAAGGCAGATGCTTCACCGACTGAGCCCCCAGGCGCCCTGGTGGAGAGTTCCGAGGAGCTCTGATTTAGTATCTACCAGGAGTGTTTCAGAGCTCTGTGTTTAGAGGGACGCGGGGTATACCATCCCTCTTTCCAGGAGAACCAGAAGATCCCTCCCCGAGGCTGGGGTGCTCACAACTTTTACTCAAGAGAAAGGTGAGAGAAGGCTAAGCCAGCATTTCCTGCCGCCCTCCTCCTCCCACACCTTGGCTGGATGGGTCCATTGCTCAGCTTCCGTTGGTGCAGAGACAGGGGTGGGGAGTCCAGGAAATCTTTGGGGAGTCTGCTTGGGACACACAGCCTAGCCTCCACCCCACATCCACCCCAGGGGCATTTCCAAGCCGTCAAAATACGCAGGGAACTCCCTTGGCCTCTTGAGGATTTGTGAGTGGGGTTGGGGTTGGGGTGGTCCTAGTGGTGGTCCTGTGAAGGGGCAAGGGGAGGACCGGGGTGAGGCCAGGAGGTAGGGAGGGCTTGGATCCCACAGGGCCTCATAGGGCAGTGAGGGAGTCACCCAAGGGTCCTGGCTGACTGGGCTGCGTGGACAGGGCCCCGGGCCCCAGGAATGGCACATGCAGGGCCTCTTCCCGGGAGCAGAGCTCGTGGCTGGGACTGCCACCTCCCCAGCCCCTCTTCCTTGGGTCCTGCTGGGAAAGGACGGGCTGATGGAAGACCATAGTCCAGGTGGTTCCTCCCAGTTGTCCTCACAATGGAACATAGGCCACAGGCCCACCGGGGAGAAAACACCCCTCGCCACGCTTTTGTGGAGCCGGATGATTTGTCTGAGTCTCGGGGGGTGGGGTTCTAAAGACCACGGAGACTTCCCGAATGACAAACGTGAGCCTGAGCTGACGTCTCCACCCCTGGGTGCAGCTCTCCTTTGTGAACAGCAGGGCGCGACCTGCCGAGGGAGAGCCCGGGCCTCTTCCGTGCTGTGTTGGCTCCACCATGCGGCAAAACGCAGCATTGCTATTTCGAAGCAAGAAAAACCTCAATGTAGCTGCGGAAAAGGAAATGTTGGCCTCAAGAGGCCTTTGATACTTTTCAGCATAAACAACTAAAATTGGCAAAGTGTGTTGAGGGGGCTCTCAGACAACCACAGCTCCAGATTCGAAAGCCCTCTGGCATCGATACTGACCCATCCCTTTATCTCCTCTCTAACCATTCCATCTATCTACCTATCCACCACCCACCTATCCATCCACCCATCCCCCATAAATCCATCCATCCATCCACCCATCCATCCACCTACCCACCCATCATCCATCCCCACATCTCCCCATCCCCCATCCATCCAGCCATCCATCCATCCATCCATCCCTCCATCCACCCATCCATGCATCCATCCCCCCATCCCCCCATCCATCCATCCGCCCACCCACCCATCCATCCATCATCCCCCATCCACCCATCCATCCA
>NC_058408.1:68077395-68084157 GCF_002201575.2 Neomonachus schauinslandi
GGGGGGCAGGCGGGGGGGCAGACGCGGGCGTGGGGAGGACGCGGGGCAGATGCGGGTGGGGGCAGACGCGGGCAGGAGGCAGGCGCGAGGTGGACGCGGGGCGGACGCGGGGCAGTCACAATCTCGGGGCAGCGGAGCCCAGCGGCTCAGGGGCTTCCGCGTGTGGACCTTGCAGGTGGATTTCCGGGGCCGTTCTGAGAAGCTGATCAGACTCCGGAACCCGTGGGGCGAAGTGGAGTGGACGGGGGCCTGGAGTGACGAGTAGGTTCTTTCTCCCTGTCCCCGCCTCCCCCTGCGGAAAGGCGTCACGCAAAACACGGTCCTGCGGAGACCCGTGGCGCGTGAGCGTGGCCGCGCTTTCCGAGGAAGTCGGCTGTCCAGGAAGGGGAACCGCGTGGGTCCCGCTGAGAAAGGCAGAGCTCGCGCTCTGGATTCTTGGCCTCCGGGCGTATGCTTGGCGTTGGCAGGTTTGGCCGCTCCGTCTCTGGAAGGTTTCCCTGTTTCCCACCTGCCACACCGGGGTGATCGGACGCCTCCCACCGCACAGACCCTGGTCTCTGACAAACACCAAGCCCCCCAGCGCCCAGCTTAGGATCTGACTCCAGGGGCCGGCTGGCGGTAGACAGCGGTGGGTGGACGGGCGTGGCGCCCTGGCTCAGGACCGGACGCTTGCTCTCCCGACAAGGTCATGAAGGGCCAGACAGGGTCTCGTCCCGCAGGCCTCCCGCCTGGGAAATGGGAATATAACCGTCTCAATAGGTCCCTAACCTCGCGGGAGCCGCCCCGCACTGCCCATGCTCCTCAATGGCGCAAGGGCCCTGGGAGGGGGCTTCATCACGTGCGGCCATGTTGCCCACCACTGCCCACCACCGCGCACTTCCCTTCAGGTGTGCGCCACGGAGAGACGTGGTTCCCTAGGGCCACAGAGGCTGATTCCATTGTCCAAGTTGGAGCAAAACCTAAAACCTGCGTTCTGGCAACTGCCCAGAAAGGGGGTCCCGGCCGAACAAAATTGACACTCTAAGTTTTGGCCGTTTCAGCTGACAGCTGGTTAGCAAGCTGCCCAGAGGGCTTCTGTGACCCCATCTCCTTCCCTGACGAGCTCCTCCCACCCCCCACGTCTCTGGGAGGCTGGGGCAGGTGTGAGGGGGGCAGTGGTGGGGGCGGGAGAGGACCGGGGCCATTTCTGTAGCAGCTGGTCAGGCAGGAGGACCCTGCGTCTCTGAGCCACACCCCAAAGTCAGCCCAACGTCCAGTTAAATTAAACGATTTAGATTTTTTTTAGGTTCAAAAACCAATTGGGAGATTTAGGTCAGATCCAGAATTCTCCAGCTTGTCCCTACACTTTGTTTATAACAAGCATGTTCTGAGATTTGGGTTTGATGGATGAATGTTTCCATGAGTTGAAGGGGTCCTGGGTGCCCTCCTGTGTGACCCCTTGGTCCCGCGCGGCCGGGGTTTCACACGGGGAGGGGAGGGCTTGCGGGTTGCTGAAGGCATCCAGAGAAGGGACTTCTTGATCCTGCTCGGTTCCTAGATGCTGCACACGTATTTCAGGAGACCTAGCTTGGTAAAGGTCAGGTGGCCAGAGATGACATTTGAATGAAGTATTTGGGCATGGCCACGGAAAGGCCACAGCACGAGGCCTCTCGGGTGACACGACTTCAGGGAAATTGCTGCCCCACTGGGCCTGATGGCCTTTGCTGGTGGCTTGGGAAGTGGACGGTGTGCGTGTGCCCAGAGAGGGTCCGACTCCCCCAAGATCCTCACCTGACCAATGAGCCAGAACGACGACCTGCCCGTGGACGTGGGGGTGCACGCCCAGCAGGCACTGTCATGCCTCTTCTCTTGGACCCACCATCCTGTCCTTGGGGCCTGGGAGTCTCAGCTAGAAATGGAAGCCTCCCTGGGAGTGAAATTAGGGCCACGTCCCAGCGGCACAACTGGGGTTCATGTCATCGGTCCACGTCCCTCCCGGGCGTGTGTCCCCCCCATCTGTCCCCCCCCCGCCCCCTGGGGTCTGGCTCGTGTCCATCTCGTTCCTCAGGGGGACGTCTAGCTGCGGGAACCAGCGTGTGTTGCAGCAAGCCTTTCACGAATGACTACCTTTGCTTCGCTTTTTAAAGATTCTAATTTTGCGGTTTCCCCCAGTGCCCCAGAGTGGAATGACATAGATTCCAGGCAGAAGGCGGAGCTGGACAAGAAAGCGGAGGACGGCGAGTTCTGGTGAGCCCTGTCGGCGGGAGCCATCCTTCGAGGTGGCCAGGGGCAGCGTGTCTCCAGGGGTTCAGGAACTTGATGTGGCTCCCTCTGGGGGTGTCCTTCTTCTCCCCCATTACCTTCGTGTGGTCTGACCTCGGGGCCTGCATGTGTTCACGTCCCCGCCTCCATCCACTGAGGCAGAGCACCACTCCTATCTCGCCAAGCTGGGCTTAGCCCCGAGACAGGGTGACTTCCTTTGCAGGGGGGCTAGGACTGATGACAGGGACGCCCCTTGAGCGTGACATGGACTAGGGCCATCTCTGCTGGGCAGAGTTCAATTGGAGGACACCTCTGCAGGCTCCAAGGTGCCCGACCCCGAAGGCAGTGCCTGTTTACTGTTCCGTCCCTCCGCCGTGCAGGGGGGCTCTCTTATAAAATGGAGATGCCAACAGTAGCCAGGGACTGGGACAGTGACCCCGCGGACGTGGACAGGGTCAGAGCTGGCCCCTTGCTCCGTGCTGGGTCCGGTAGGCACACCCTCCTTTCTCCTGAAGCCTGCCCTGTGGACCCAGAACCCTGGTCTTCTGCCCCCAGGATGTCATTTTTGGATTTCTTGGGGCAGTTCTCTCGGCTGGAGATCTGCAACTTGTTCCTGGACTCCCTGAGCAGCGAGGAGCTGCACAAATGGGACCTGGTCCTGTTCAACGGCCGCTGGACTCAGGGCTCCACCGCTGGGGGCTGCTCCAACTTCCCAGGTGAGGCAGAGGGAGGGCTGCAGGGCCCCAAGTCCCTCTGGCCTGTCCTCCCTGAGCTGGGCAATGCCTCGGCCTGTTCGCTGGCTCCTGGCGTCCCTCGGGGGCCGCACTTCTCCCTGGGCTTGGAGGCCAGGGCGGCAGGGTGGACAGTGGCTCAGGGAACATCGTTCTGTAGCTTCTGTGTGTCCAGTGCGTTCACGCTTCCGCCATCTGCCTTGCCCCTCAAGGACGCGCTTCCTTGTACTCACCGTGCTCCTTTCTTGGGCTTCTCCCAGCCCTTGGCGGACACGTGTCCCCCCCAGCCCCGGACGCTCTGCTGCTTCGGTAGCTGGCACTGTGCTAAGCCTGTGCGCCCGAGCCGTGGGGGTGGGGGTGGGGGGCCTGAGCCGGGCTCCGGGATGGCCACTCCCCGCTGCCACGGGAGCCACACCCTGGTGAGGATGGTCTGTGCAACCCCAGCCTCTGCACTGACCCGGGGCCCTCATCTCCCTGGGTGGGGAACCCTCCCCAGTTCACCGGATGGATGTCACTGATGCATTGGCACAGCCTCCTCTTAGGTCGAATCAGCAGCAGGAGGAAGACCCTGAAAAACCGACCCCACTTCCCTAAGGAGAAATGAAGGAGAGCAGAGCCCGCTCCCTCCACCCCCAGCTCCCCAGCCGCCTGCCCAGACGCAGCTCATTGCAGGGCTGCGCTCAGCATCATCATAAAATCCCACGTGCACGCAGGCTGGGTCTCGACCACCGTGTCTTCCTTCGTCCCGTCCAGCCCAAGCCCCACGCCTCCACCGAGCTCTGCTGCTTGACCCTTAGGACGTAGCGTTGATGCCCCCGTGCGAGGTGCCGCGTGAACCAGGGCTGTCCTGTAAATGGGGGGCTTTATTTTTATGGCTCATTCTCTTCTCCAGCTCTGTTAAGGAGTAAACAAAAAATGAAGAGATTGCCGTAATGTTGCATTTGGGAGAAATTAAAATATGCTCGCCATTAGCAAGTGCTTGGAAGGCGGGTAGGAAATTGGCATGGATCCCTTTGAGAGCGCGGAGCGGTCGGGGCGCCGGAGGTATCTGCACAGAATCTCCGTGGTGACCCCATCGGCGTGGCCAACTAGCTGTCGGGAGCGGCCTGACTGTGCGGTTGTGCCTGCCCTTTGGGAACGGTGTCCGTATGCAGGGGAGCAGTTGCAGAGCTGCCTGTCTCCCGGGAAGCTATAGAGATTTGGCCTTAAAAGCCTCGCACTCGGGGCGCCTGGGTGGCTCAGTCGTTAAGCGTCTGCCTTCGGCTCAGGTCATGATCCCAGGGTCCTGGGATCGAGCCCTGCATCGGGCTCCCTGCTCCGCGGCAAGCCTGCTTCTCCCTCTCCCACTCCCCCTGCTTGTGTTCCCTCTCTCGCTGTGTCTCTCTCTGTCAAATAAATAAAATCTTTAAAAAAAATAAAAAGCCTCGCACTCGTGCCCCAAATAAACAATGTGGATGTGGAGATTCTGGGGAGGTGGGATTGAATAAGTAACATTCTCGTTAACAGCCTGTGGTTCTTGGTCCCTGTGCACGCCTTGTTATCTCACCGCACTTTACCTCATTTAGGGGATGTGAGGACACCCCGGCCTGTCCTCCCCCAGGGCCCTGCTGAGGCCCTAGCGTGTGGATGCCCGCTGGGCCCGGCGTCTTCAGTGACGCTCGGCCGCCCCAGTGTCCTAGAGCCCCGTTGTGCCCTCCGACGACCCTTTGAGCTCTCTGTGCTTCGGCTTGTGGAGTCGCTGTTTCAAGAGAGTTTTCAAAGTCCTCTTTGGAGGGAAGCAGTCTTTCAGAATGCCCGCAGATGTATGCTTTTTGGTTGCCCATTGTTCTCCCTCACGCACAGCCCACGACGTCCTCCTGGGGGCCGGTGTCTCAGCACTGCAGCCATCTGGCTGAGGGGCACAGGGTCAGCCCCCAGGGCAGGGGACAGACGCTCGCCCGATGGGCTGTGTCTATGGCCGTGACTCCCTCACAGCCTGAGATCGCCCTCCCCGAGGTGGGCTCGTCTTTACGGGCCAGGAGCTGAGAACTGGGGACGTGAACCGTTTCCCCTGGAAGACTTGGGGGTCACTTGTGAGCATCCCAGGGCAGCCCTGGGGCCATCAGACCTCGAGTATTCCCAGTCGAGCGTGTCTGGGCCCCTGGTTGATCAGATGGACCCGTGCAAAGTTTCCAGATGGTGCGGGATGCTGCGGGATGCATCTGTGGGTGCGTGGAAGGGGTGGGGGGGAGGAGGGGATGCCCACCACCCTGCAAGGGAGACTTGCCGAGGCCCGCTTACCACCAGCTGCGTGTTCTCTGGGGTGACCAAGGCTCTTCCCCTGTATTCTTCCCGCCTCGTCACCCCCCTCGGGGAAACCACGGTCTCCCAGCGACCTCCCGGCGACCTCCCGGCGACCTCCAGCCACTTACTGGACCAATCCCCAGTTCAAAATCCATCTGGAGGAGAGGGATGACAGTCAGGAGGGGGGGGCGTCGGTGAACCCTGCTGCACGGTGCTGCTGGGTCTGATGCAGAAGAATCGTTGGCGCAGAAAGAGAATAGGACAGGGCATGCTCAGCATCGGCTACGCGGCCTACAAGGTACCTAGAGCTGGGTCACCCATTCCCACACTGGATGTCTTTGGTTGGACTGTGTTGGCCGGGAATCGGGGTGCATCTTTGCTATCACTTGAATGGTCCTCATCAAGCACTCTTCTTGCGCCCGTGAATGCCTCTCCCAGTGGCTTTCCCGGGACTTGAATTCCACCATTAGAGATTCATTTCTACCATTTATATCTCTGCTGTTAACAACATTCAGATGCGAAATCCCTTAAACTTTGCTTGTCCTCGAGGGCTCAGGGTTACTGCACTCTTTAGACTTTCCAAGTATAGGCTCCTCAGGGGACAGGAGTCAAGAACAGGGGCCCGAGGAATTTGAAAAGGGGAAGGGAGGCCGGATATGGGAGTCAGAGATTCTCCTTTCCTCCCATGCTGGGCGATCTTGAGACTCTTCTTGGGACACACAGGCAGGTATGGCTGGGGTGAGGAGCCACACGGCCACCTTCGGTCCGGGTGCCCCTGGCTTGGGGACCGCAGCTCCGTCCCAGGCTGCGGTGCGTGCAGGTAACGCTCTGTGGCCTCACGAATGTGGTAAAGCAAGGACTTTGGGGCCTGACAAGCCCAGCCAGGAACAAATCACAATTCACTTTTTATACGGACAAAGGCTCCTTATAACAAATTCCAGAGGGATTCGTGGCAGTTGTTTTTATGTAATTTTGTGAAGAATTAATTTCTTGAGAAAAATACAATTTTAATTGGGAAGAACAAGAGCGGATGGAGGCCCAACATCTCGGTATAAATTAATGCATGAAAAAGAAGTGTTGTGATAAGAAACCAGTTGCCAAGCCCATACCATGTCCGGGCCCTTCCTTTCCCCTCTCTTGGAACTTATGGCTTTAGAGTTCAGGCTGTGGGACGTGCGTCTCTCATCATGGAAGAATGCATGCTGAAACATAATCCCGGCTTGATGGCGGGAGAAAGGGATTTCAAATAACCTCAGTTCTCCCCGACCTTGGCCCTTCCACCCCACCTAGAGCGGGATAGCATCAGATCAGACCCTGCTCGCGGGGACCAAGCCCAGGAAGGCGCTCTGTGTGCTTTTGTGAGCATCCACCTAGGGTAATAGGGGGCACCTGGAGTCATAGGGGGCACCTGGGGTCGTAGCGGGGCACCTGGGGTCATGGGGGGCACCTGGGTCATAGGTGGGCACCTGGGGTCATAGGGGCCACCTGGGGTGATAGGGGGCATCTG
>NC_058408.1:68084167-68084551 GCF_002201575.2 Neomonachus schauinslandi
ACCTGGGGTCATAGGGGCCACCTGGGGTGATAGGGGGCATCTGGGGTCATAGGGAGAACCTGGGGTCATAGGGGAGCACCAGGTCATAGGGGGGCACCTGGGGTCATAGGGGGGCACTTGGGTCATAGCCTGGGATCATAGGGGTCACCTGGGGTCATAGGGAGAACCTGGGGCGTAGGGGGCACCTGGGGTGATAGGGGGAACCTGGGTTTATAGGAAGCACCTGGTTGTAGGGGGGCATCTGGGGTCATAGGGAGCACCTGGGGTTGTGGGGGGCACCTGGAGTCATAGGGGGCACCTGGGGTTGTGGGGGCACCTAGGGTCAGGGGGCCACCTAGGTTTGTAGGAAGCACCTGGTTGTAGGGGGGCACCTGGGGTCGTAGG
>NC_058408.1:68084561-68153091 GCF_002201575.2 Neomonachus schauinslandi
GGTTTGTAGGAAGCACCTGGTTGTAGGGGGGCACCTGGGGTCATAGGGAGCACCTGGGGTCGTAGGGGGCACCTGGAGTCATAGGGGGCACCTGGGGTCTTGGGGAGCACCTGGGTTTATAGAAAGCACCTGGTTGTAGGGGGGCACCTGAGGTTGCGGGGGGCACCTGGAGTCGTAGGGAGCACCTAGGGTCGTAGGGGGCACGGTTCCATGACCCCCTAACTGACTCCTAAGGCTCTGGATGTCTGCAGTCTAGAGAGCTGGGTCGGTTGAAAGCCTGTCACCAACTGGGGAGCAGCCTTGATGCCCCGGAGGCTGAGGAGGCCCGCGTGTCTGTCCCACTCCCTGGCCCCCATCATCTTCCTGCTGTGACGACCGGCTCAGGCCTGTTCCCCAGGCTCAGGATCCTGCATTTCCTTCCACGGGCCTCGCCGCTCTGGGTTTGGGTGCAGGCACGCAGGTCTGTGAGATATTACCTCTCATCAAGCCCCCCAGGAATGTGGGGTCCTCGCCGATCACACAACTGGAAAATAAAGTAAAAAACCAGCCCCTTTCCCCCTTCAGACTTCTAGGGTGCACTGGTCTCAGACAGCCTCAGAGTTCACCCAGGACAGTCTGTCTGCATGATGTGGGGAGGGTTGCAGGGCACAGAGGGCGGGCCTCACCATCACTTGTGACCTGCTCTTTCCTTCTGCTCCGCAGGTCCCCAGAGAGGTACGTGAGCCCTGGCCGAGGCCTCGTTCTCCTTCGTGAGGATGTGGCTTGGCGGCCTTTGGGGGCAGGCACGCCACAGGGGTTGCTTCCTCGGAGGGAAGCTGGTTCTCCCACACAATCCGGTGAGCCAGTGACCCTGGCACGTGGCACAGACGATGCTGGGTCCCACCCCGAGGCCCCCCAGGAGGGGACAGTGGTGACCTTCGCGCCCGTGTGCCTGGTGGTTTGCTCGGAACCAGGTGGTTACAGCGTGCCCAGGCTCCTCTATCTGGAGACAGGAATGAATGCCCTGCTCTCTGACAGGAAAAGGAAGGGCCGCTTGATCTGATTGGCTCCGGCCCCTTCCGTGTCTCCTCGGTGACACACCGTCCTGTCCCACTTAACATCTGGGGTTTCCTGCTGATGCCCCCTAGCTGCCCCTGTACCTGGCTGGTTAAAGGGAGAGCCCCTGACAGACAGTGCTTTCGGGGGGGAGGAGGGCCCAGCCCGGCTTGCACTAAGTCAGGCCGCGTGCGAGCCAGCCTCTCCAGCAAGCCCCTCTGTGGCTGCAGGGTGGACATGCCGGGTGTGCAGGCTGCATCCCAGACATGTCGCTGCACAATCTCGGGGGTGATTCTGGCGTGCAGTCGAGGTTGGGAACCCCTGGTCCATGGTGGGGGCCCTCTGGGGTCGACTGTGTTAATGACGTGGAGGTGCGTCTTCCCGCGGCATCGCTGGGTCCTCACGCTTTCCCAGATTTGCCAGCTGTGTGGCACATGCCGACGGGGGCCCATGTTCTCAGGACCCCATTGGTGCTGTGGGCCGCCTGCCGGCTGGCTCCCAAACACACATCACTGGTTATAGAGCTCACGTGGAAGCAATACGGATGATGGGGAGCGCACACTTCTTGGCTACGAGAAAATAATCCAAATCTGTGTCACGTCTGGGGTGGTGGTTCCCATCAGAAATGTCCCCTGTGTGTGAGACAGCGATCACACGCACACACGATGTGCTTCCTGGGGCCCCACACGTGTCACTGTGGGTCCTGTGCACCGTCAGCAGCTCCCCAGCTGCTGCTCCAGGGACCCCGGGCTTCTGAAAGCTGGGGGCCTTGCTGAGACAGGTTGTGGGTCGGGGGCCTGGTGGGGCCCCTGGAAGGATGGAGGGACCCCTTCTTGCCTCCAGTTCCATGTGGGCCCCCAAACAGGGCTCTCTAATCTGCCGCACCGGGGACCTTGCTGGAACTGTGAGCCTCTTTCCCGTGGAGAGAGTGCGCTTCCTGCTTCACCTCTACTGAGTGCCTGTTCCTGGGGTCCCCTGCCCCCCCCAGCTGAGTCAGGGATGGCAAGAATGGTAGTAGCTCCCTAACACCTCGCCCTTGGCGGGGCCCCTGCTGGCCGCCCCTCTAGCAGTCTCCTGCCCGGAATATGGAAGTCTGCGGGGGGCCTAAGCGCATTGGCTGCCCTTGGACCTAGGTCAGCAGGAACTGGCTTGGAGATCCCCCTACAGTCCCGACCGGCAGGGGCGCTGGGGGCAGGTGGCCCCACTTTCCTCCTCTGCTTAGCAGACCTGCGATCCAAAGCAGGTCTGGTGACCGTGGATGGATGCCGTCCCCTCTGGGGTGGGCGTTCCAGGTCACACAGAAGCCACGGCCCTGCGGCTTTTCAGCACCCGCCCTCTGACGCAGGCAGCTTGAGGAAGATTGGTCGTAAAGACGCAGCACCACGGGAGGCTTAGTCACCGAAATGACAGCCCGGGCACCCTGCACTCACTAATTAGCCTGCGTCACACACCAGCCCCTCCCACCACCAAGCAGAGGGGCCGCGGGGCGCCTGGGGGGCCTCCCAGAGGACTGGCCCTCCGCTTGCAAACGGTTTCCCAGAAGCAGAGGCAAACGGGCCCTTCTGGCTGCTTTGGCTTGAGGAGCAGGATTTCAGCTCACCCCCCAGCCTCAGGCCTGAGCTGGGGGCTCAGGGCCGCCCAGTTACAGCCTCAGAGAAGGGTCTGCGGGATCAATAGTGGGGTTCGTGAGGGAGATCCCCAGGGAGGAGCGCAGTGTGCACCCGAGACCCTGCTCTGCAGCCCTTCGCTTAACCGGGGAGGGGGCAAGGGGTCGGTCACCGTGGCATCAACAGGGTTGGTGTCTCACACACGGGGCCTGGTGCCAGAAGTGCCCAAATACACCTGCTGGGGGACACGGGAGCATCCTCAGCAGAACCCAAGGCCTCCCGGTTCGTAGCCCGGCATTAAAAATCAGCCATCCCCAAATCGGAGCATTGGGACCACACTCTGGAGCCGCCGTCTTCCACGATTCCAAGGGACATTCACCCTGCCCTGCTTTGTGCAGCTTCAGGGCCACACAGACACGCCCCTGGGCCGGAACTTCTTCCTGGGCTGCCAGCCCTGGGTGCGCTCCAGCACCCACGCCAACCTGCGGGAGGTGTCCGGCCGGCTGCAGGTGACGGCGGGGGAGTACCTGATCGTGCCATCCACCTTCGAGCCCTTCCAGGATGGAGAATTCTGCCTGAGGCTCTTCTCACGGAAGGCCAAGGCCCTGTGTGTATCCTGTCTTCCTGCGGTGCTGGGGGCCGGGGGCACGTGTGGCCTGGCAGGTGCAGGGCCTGGGTCATAGCCGCCGTGGCCCAGACGGAATCTGTAAAATTCCCTGTTCCCACGGGTCCTTCGCTCGGTGTCCCCTTCCCTCCCCTGTGGATCTATGGGACACCAGGCTGTTGGCTCCCAACAGGTCGAGGCTGGGCAGAGGGCTTTCCTCCATCAGGGATGATCCCTGAGCCCAGGGAGTGGGATCCAGAGGGGTCACTGCCTCCTCCGCACATACCCATGCACATGCATCACACTCATGCACTCACATGCACACGCACCACACACCTGCACATACCCATGCACTCACATGCACACGCTGCACACATACCCATGCACACACACCACACCCATGAACACACATGCGTGCACATGCACAAGCTGCAACACACCCATGCACATGCACCACACACAGGCATGCACATGCCACACACACCCCCATGCACTCACATGCCACACACATGCACATATCACACATATTATACACCACACATACTGCACACAGGCACACACTGCACATATCACACACACATGAATGCACACCACACAATACACACACATACCACACAAGTGCACACACACACATGCCACACACACATACACATGAGTGCACACACCACACACATGCACACCCATGCGCACCCCCCACACACTGCACACATACATGCATACAACATACACCGCACATGCACTTACACCACACACCACATACGGGTTTGCGTGCACACACGGCCTGTGGGCTTGCTGGCTCATTGTCCAGAGGCAGTGTCTACAGGGATTCACGGAGCTGGGTCTCCTGGGGAGGAGTGACCAGGTGGTGAGAGAATTCCCCGAGTAGGGCCACCAGGGCAAACATTTCAGGTTTCATGAAGGGTCTGGTGACAAACCCTGGGGGGGGGGGGGGGGGGGCTGCGGGGAGAAGGGAGGGATGTGGGTCAAGATTCAGTCCGTGCAGTTTGGTGCTAGCAGGGACTGAGGGTCTTGGGTGGGAAGCCAATGCTTCAGAAAAGTAAAATGCTTCCTGAAAGAACCCGGTCAGCTGTCCTGTTTACTTACCATATTTGTTTTTCTCCTTTCTTTGTGTTCCAGGGACATGGGGGCTGTGGTGGCTGGAAACCCACATGAGGTATGAAATCTTTCAGAACAGAAGCTCTGGCACTGTGGCATACCAGGCATTCGAGGTTTCTTGTTGATTTGTAGAAGTTCTTTACATATTAAGGATGATGACCTTTTATTCGTCAGGGCCACAACATTTCCTAGGCTCTGGTCCTTCCTGACAAAGACGGGACAGCAGCAGGGTGACCCAGGCTGGGCGGCTCATTCCTACCCCTGGGGGCCGGGCGTCTGTCCCCCGCATCCGTCGGTGGGACCCTCAGACAGAATGGGCCTGTGCTCTTGAGCAGTTCTGGGCGGGACAGAGAAGGCAGTGGGAGGGAGAGTTCAGCCCCTGCTCTCAGACCTGCAGGCTCTTGGGGACAGATGGTGGAGGCTCATGAAACCGATGAAGGAAAGCTCATCCAGACATGCCGGAGACGGGTCTCAGGCTGTGTGCGAGGGGTCTGGGGGTGCTGGAGTGAGCACTCAGTCTGGGGGCCCTGTGGAGGGGCGAGGTCAGGGCAGAGGCCGGAGGAGGAAAGTGCGCCCGCTCCCGTCCTCAGCCCGCTGTCTTTTTCCTCCGGTGGCCCTTGTGGAGTCTGCTCCGTGAGGGGTCATGTCGCGGGCCGCCCTGCCCTGTCTGCACCAGCACACGCTGGGGGTGGGCGGCTCTGTCTTCACGGGGCCACTGCCGCCCGTCGGCCCCGTGGCTGCGGGTTCGGGTCTGACTGAGCTGGGCTGGCAGAGGAACCTGGCGGGTTTGCACGCTCCTGTTCCTGCAGGCGCGAGAAGCCCTGGGGTCCATTCACTCACTCATTCATTCGGTGTTACTTTATGTTTTTAAAATAAATTCCAGTAGAGTTCACACAGTGTTCTCTTAGCTTCAGGTTAGCTCTGGGGCTTACGTCACGAGCTCATGAGACAGAATCGCCCGCCCCCACTGTCCGCGTGGAGCATTCCAGTCAGATCCTGGACGGCCGGTGCCCAGCAGCGCCCCCGCGCGGGTCAGCGGGATGCCTGCACCGTCAGCGCTTTCCAGGCTGGCGGCTCCTGGTGATGGAGCTGCCCCGCCCCCACTCTGCTGCGGGGAGAGTCCCAGCCTCCTCGTGGACTCCTCTCTCACAGCGGCCTCTCTTGCTGCTGTCCCAGGGGTCAGAAAGGCCCGTGTGCCCGAGTGGAGGGCGTGGGTCTGAGCCTGCAATTCTGGTGGTAGGAGCTAGCCTTCCGCTCCTTTTTGGTTTCTGTTAACTTGACGGAAGGCTGGCCCCAGGCTCCCATAGCACCAGGTTGCCAGGAGTTCAAGCCCAGGCATTGCGGGGGCTCCTGTCTCCCCCTCCCGTGGTCTCGGGGTTTCCTGAAACACCTGCTGTTTCACAGGAAGACTCTTCCTGTTGCAGGTGCTCACCACTCTTCCTTGGGACGCCCCAGTCTCAGCTCATGGTTGCTGCTCCTGAGTTGCCCGGGGGCTTCTGCACGAGCTTGGGGCTCTGACCCTTTGTGAGCCAGGAGCCCCCAGCCTAGCGCCCAGCCTTCCCTCATGAGGTCCTGCAGAGATGCGCGAGGTTCACAGAGATGCATGAGATTCCCAGGATTCCAGGGCCCCACACACGCACACAGACGCACACGGGGGTCACGTCTGTGGGGGACTCAGGACTTACAGATTGCAGGGACGGCCCCTGCCACGTGCCAGGCGTCCAGGAAATCTCTTTAAAGGAATAAGCAAACTGCAAGGTTCCACATACGCCATCACGCAAATGCCTCTTGTTCCCGTGATCTGTGTGCGGTGCTCCCACCTGGTGGCAGTGTGCCTGCCGCCCACCTGCGTGTGCCCGCTTCCGTATCCTGGCTTTGTGGCTTTTGTTGTTTGGTTTGTAATTTCACAACCCCTCCCCCCAAGGATGATAGAATCTACCCCCACGTCCGGAGTCAGTGGACATCCCACTAGACTTCGGCGTGCAGTGTATTGTGTGATGGGAACAACGTAACCCGTTTATTCTACAAAACCTCTTGAAAGTCACGTACGTGTGATGACAAGCATTTATCGTTTTTCTTCTGGAAAGTTCAGACGTGTTCTCGGATTTGCTCATTGCATGTGTAAGCGGTAGGGAGGCATGGCTGTCCCCCCACTGCAGACAAGGAGGCAGCCCCGGGGCTGCAGGCGTGTTTGGCCCCCAGAGCATGTGCTCTGGTTTTCTGACTAAAGGCGGAGAAGCGCATGAGCTGCCGCTCGGACCTTGGACTGCGGCTCCAAAGCCGACCAGAGGTGCAGTCTTGGTGTTAACTGCGCGTATGCCGTGTGGTCCACAGTGGGACCCACCCCACAGAATAGTCATGAGCAGTAAGGGAATTAATCCGTGAGGTACCTGGCGGGTAGTGAGCCCCCATCAACGGCGAGCATGGCCACCGTCCTTGTTACTCCCGTCCGTACGGTGTCGCTGGGCCACGTCCGGCCTTTTCTGCTTCTCCGGGCGATGGTTTTAGAACGTGGACTTGGCTTTCTGGGAACTCCTGAAGCCTCCCGGAAAGTGTGTGACTTCCTGTCTGTCGGTGGGGACGTTGGGAGTGGGGCCCCCGTCAGGCCGGAAGTCCCTGGACAGACCCAATCACGTAACGTTTGTAACTTTGATGGGACTTTGACTCCATCAGCTGGTGTTTGCTTTTGGAAGGAGCGCCGGGGAGCAGCCTCGTCATTTAACCACAGACTGAGGGAGTAGGGAGGGTGCTAGGAGCCCGGGGCAAACTGCCGCGTAGCCCCTCCCGTGTCCGAACCCTGTCTTCTGGCTCCGACTTCTGCTACGTCCACTAGGCTGTGACCCCAACTACTTTCGAATCCTGTGGCAATTTGAGAGTCTGAGGAACGCTAGGAAAACACACATGGACACTACCCAACATGTTCACGTGGTTTCTGGGGTTCACAGACTCCTGGGAGGTCTCTGGGGGGGCCTCTGGGGGCCCCCAGGCCAGACGGAGATTCTCTGCAGTCAGTCCTTCTGTCCTTCTCCAAAGCGATTATGGGTTGAAACTGGAAATTCAGGTCTGGCGGGATCACCTCCCCACATCTGGGAGGCAAGGCCGCCCCGCGCCCCACGGAGCCAACACCGGCACGTGGTGGGTGTGCAGTAGGAACAGGGAGTGACGGATGTGAAATCTTCGTTCTCCCAGCGACCCCCCACCCCCTGCTAACTCTGTGCTGTGCTTCCCGTCAGCCGCACCCCGGCGATGTGGACCAAGAGGACGGCCAGTTCGGGAGCCTGCTGGGGAAGCTTGCGGGGAAGGTGAGTGGGGCCAACACACCCTCCCCACGGGCAGGAGGGTGGCCAAGACCTCAGGCCGCTTCAGCCTCTGTCCCCTGGCGTCTCCGTGAGCCGAAGGGTGAGGGGCCCAGCTTCTCTCCGCGGCCTCCTCCCGTCTCAGTTCTGGGCTCCTCCCTGTGTTGTAGGGACAGTGATGGTCCCAAAGCCGTGTCTCCCTGCATCGACGGACCCTTCAGGAAAGAGAAAATCCACAAGTAGGGCAGCAAGACGTCCTTAAATCGGTATGCTTCACCTACCCTGGCTGCCGCCCTCGCTGCTCGGCTGCGGCGTTCACACCAGGTCTGGTGCCAGTGGTGCCCCTGCCCCTTTCTGCCCCGTGCTGTGTGCAGACTTGGGTTTATCACGTTCCAGGCCTGTGGGGCCATGTGGCCCCATAAGTAGAGTGGATGCGCTGCTCTCTGGGGGGTACTGGAATGTACCCCAGGGCCTTGGATGGTGTCTCGGCTCCAGCTGCTGCACCAAGCCCCGCGGACAGCCCTTAAACAACAGACCCTGATTGCTCCCAGATCCGGGGGCCGGCTGTCCGATGTCCAGTGCAGGGGCCGTCCGTCCGAGGTCCGGTGCAGGGGCCGGCCGTCCGAGGTCCAGTGCAGGGGGCCTGACGTCCGAGGTCCGGTGCAGGGGCCCGGCCGTCCGAGGTCCGGTGCAGGGGCCCGGCCGTCCGAGGTCCGGTGCAGGGGGCCTGACGTCCGAGGCCCGGTGCAGGGGGCCGGCCGGCCGAGGTCCGGTGCAGGGGCCCGGCCGTCTGAGGTCCAGTGCAGGGGGCCGGCTGGCCGCGGTCTGGTGCAGGGGCCCGTCCGTCCGAGGTCCGGTGCAGGGGCCGTCCGTCCGATGTCCGGTGCAGGGGCCCGGCCGTCCAAGGTCCGGTGCAGGGGGCCTGACGTCCGAGGTCCAGTGCAGGGGGCCTGACGTCCGAGGTCGGGTGCAGGGCACTGGCCGTCCGCGGTCTGGTGCAGGGGGCCGGTGTCTGGGCTGAGCCCCCTTCCTGGCTGCAGACAGCCTCCCCACGTGCTCTCCTGGTGGAGAGAGGGGCCAGGGGGCTCTGGGGCCCCTTTGCAAGGGCTCTGATCCCACCGCAGGGACTCCACCCTCACTCGGGGCCTGGTCACCTCCCGTACACGCCCCTTCCTGAGACCATCACACTGGGCTCAGCCTCCCACACAGGGGTTTGGGGGACACACACGTTCAGTCCTTAACAGAAGGGGAGAAACAGTACTGTCCACCCCGGGGGACGTTCAGGACAGAGAATGGAATAGAAAAAAATATGTCAGAACCCTTTGCAGGAAATGAAACTGCACACACAGTTCCTTCACTGTTGAAGAAGTCTCACAAAAATGAGTCTATTTCTGCTTTATTTGGATGCTCAGAGCAGGATCCCGGGAGCTGCACCGGGCCTGGGCGGTGAGGCCGCCAGTACAAAGGATGAAACCACAAGCACAGGGGAGGAGACGCGGCTGAGGTCACAGGGTCACTTGGAACCAGACCCCAGCCCCGCGCCCTTCTCCATACCTCCTGTGTCCTGCCCAAGGCCTGTCCCATCTGAGATTAAAGGGCAAACCTTCCCTCTGGCGCACTCCGGAAATCTTCCCTGACACCTCCACACCCAGTTTGGGGGGCTCCTGCGTGAGATGCCGCCTTAGGAGGGGGTGCTTTGGCTGAGACCGTGTTAGGTTTCGAGTCGCAGCTCTGTCACCTGGCGGCTGTGAACCTGCAGAAATAACATCACATGAATGACACATTCCATCGAGCGTGTATATGGTGTTCACAAGTTTACAAAACCACAGGTCCTTACTCCATTACGGAGGCCACATCGTTCTGAGGTCACAAGGACGCTTGGCGGCGAGCGCGTGGCTCCTGGTCCCGCCTTTGCCACACTCCCGCCAGGCTGTGGGGGACCCCAGAGGAGCTGAGAACTAGAGTTTCTAAAGATGCCCTGGCGCCTTTGGACGTGCGGTCTGGTCTACATCAGCCTCAGACCCTGGAAACTTGCCAGGACCTGGTGTGACTCACATTTGGGTTCCTCTTTCCAGGATTCTGAGATCGATGTCCATGAACTCAGGACACTTCTGAATGAGGCCTTTTCCAAAGGTAAGTTCTTCCTTGGAACTTTCCAGAAAGTTTGTGGGAGCCTAAGAGAGGTGAAGTGTGGGGGGTGGGGGCGAGGGACGGGTGCGTGTGGGGGTCAGGCTTGGGGTGATGAGCTCTGCAGATGCAGATGCAGAAGGAGACCCTGGGGGCATGAGGGTGTCCAGCAGGGGGGCAGGGGTGATGCTGCAGGAAGGATTGGGGGGGTCCTGGGAGGAAAAGCTGGGCTGAGGGTGACCTGACCTGTGACGTCTCCCCAGACATACCAGGTTGATGCTGTGGGACAGTGCAGATTGAGGGCCTATTCCATGGAGCTGTGGTTCCGACTCCCAGGTCCTGGCTTCTTGTCTGGCCCAGGATGGGGATGGACAGGGGGACGGGTTAGGGACAGGGATTGGGACGAGGTTGGGGATGGGGACAGGGATGGGGACAGAGATGGGGACGGGGATGGGGATGGGGTCGGGAACAAGGATGGAGATGGGGACAAGGTTGGGGATGGGGGTGGGGACGGGGATGGGGATGAGGATAGGGATGGGGTCGGGAACAAGGACGAGGATGGGGACAGGGATGGGGATGGGGGTGGGGACAGAGATGGGGACAGGGATGGTGATGGGGACGGGGATGGGGATGGGGACGAGGATAGGGATGGGGTCGGGAACAGGGACGAGGATGGGGACAGGGATGGGGACGGGCTGTCTGAGGCTTCCCGCTGGTGGAGCGAGGGCCAGGACTGGGCTGAGATGTAGGACGCAGAGGAAGAGGAGAAGGCCCAGCGAGAGCCCTCGGGCCCTCGAGAGACAGGCTGGGGCTGAGCGGGGCGCAGGTCCTGGCTGGACGGTCTCCGCTCTCTGCTCCACCCTGGCGTCTGCTGAGAAGGGGTGAGAGAAGAGGGGACGGCTGCAGGGTCTTTGGCTTCCAGGTGCGGCCAGGTAAGGTGGGGGCCAGGGAGGCAGCTCCAAGCAGGCGCCAGCCAGTGAGCAAGGTGTCAGGGCTGTCCTCCAGGGCCTGCCTTTAGACCCTGCCCGCCCCTGCTGGTGGCAAATTATTCAAGCTCTCTGGGTCTTCGTGTCCTTGTCTACAGAACGGGAATGCTGATAGTTCCGACCACGGGGGGCGATTCTGGGGACGAGGTGTGGGGGCTCGCCCCTACAGAGTTAGCTGTCCTGCTAGGAGCGAACCGTGTCCAAGCGCTGCGCTAGGAACTCGCATTGTCCGCTTCATCCGCAGCTGGCCTCTGGGGCAAGTATCATTATTGCTGTTACTCCCCCTGGCGGAGGAGGGGACCGGAGCTCAGGGTTAGCTTGAGGGGCTGCTGAGCAGCGCACCTCCTCTGGGAGGTTCTCTCCCGCCTTCAAAGACCCGGATCCCCACCCTTTTCCATTTGAATGTTCAGAAGCAGACGTAAAATTCCTTGGATTCGACCCCAACACTCGCAGGGAGATGATCAGCTTGATGGACGTATCCTTTGCCTGTTGCTGTATTTTCCCTTTTCCCTGATTTTCGGGACTCCTGGACCTTTCCTGTGAGAAGGGAGGGAGGGCGCGAGCAGGGGCAGCCGCAGTGGTGGAGTGCCTGGAGCCCGTGACTGTGCTGCCCGCGCGGTAGAGAAAACTGTGCCGCCTCGTTTTGCTCCTCAGGACGCTCACGCTTGTCCCCGTTTCCCGGTGAGGCTGGTGAGGTGCTCCGGGTTTCAGCCAGTGAATCCAGAAACGGAAAGTGCTGGACATTGTGCCTTCCTCCCCTTAGTCCCGCCAGGCTCCCCTCCCCCTTCCCCCCTCCCCCACCCACTCTCTCCTCTCCTCCTTCTCCCCTCCCCCTTCCCTCCCCCTCCCCCCACTCTCTCCCCTCCCCCTTCTCACCTGTCCCCTTCCCTCTCCCCTCCTCCCCCCTTCCCTCCCCCTCTCACTCTCTCCCCTCCCCCTCCAGTCTGGTCTGTCTCCTGTAGTAACACAGCCCTCCCACAGCCACCACCACTAGTTTAGAATTATCACATGAGGTAAAATCTATTTGTTCTCTCTGACTTGATTTAACCCTCACTTTACACTGAAGAATGTGTAAGAGTGTTTGGAAGGAATGGAGGAGGCTAGAACATTCTAGGTGGAAGGAACAGCTTAAGTGAAGGCTCAGAGGGAGAATGGTCCTTGCGGGGGGTGGGACCAGGTCACCATCCTCCATCGTGTGGATGGTGAAGGCAATTTCTTTGAAACATGGATGCTTGGAGGGTTCTCCTCAGTGTTAGGATGAGGCTTGATGACCTCGAGGTGGGAGGCATGACTGGTTTGTATGGCAGTCATGCAGAGGGGTTCTGCAAACGTCGTGTGTGCTGATCCCCCAGGATTATCAGCGATGGAGAGAGGGCGCTGTCCCTGTGGTCCAGAGCCACAGACACTGGGGCTCTTCAGCCCTGTGTCCTTCTGTGAGGCCAGTGTGCTTAACAACTTATTCGTGGGCCACAAAGAATGGTTAAGTGTTGATTCACTTTGTTGCAAAGAGTCCCTTGGTCTCTGAATCATCTTCTTGAACTCACCACTGACTTGGTTGTCGATTTGGGAGCTGCTAGCCCCCCGTCTTCCCCACGGTGTTTGCTTCTCTCGTGGCTCCATCACCTTTGGGGGTGTGTGTCCCACAGTGCAGGTGGTGTGGGTGGTGGTTCTGAGCCAGGACATGCTGCGGACCTGCCCATGGAGACTTTGGTGACACCGACAGCTTTATCAAGATACAACTCACACACCTGACCATGAACCCACTTACAGGGTACCATCTGATGGGTTTTAGTAAATTCACAGTTGTGCAAACATCACCACCCAGGTTAGAGCATTTTCGTCACCCCAGAGAGAGACCCTGTACCCATATGAGCAGTCACTCCCCATTCCCCCTCAACTGTCCTGACCTCTTTCCTGCAAACACCAGTCCACTTTGTCTCCACAGACCTGCCTATTCCAGCGAGCTCATTTATGTGGAAGAATACATCACACAGCCCGTTATGCTGGAATTTTCCACTTGGCCCCATATTTCAAGTACCATAGCATTAGCACTTTGTTGTCCGTGGGATTTTTAAAAATATGGTTGCCTGAGTCCTGGTGCTGGAGATGCTGACTCAGCAAGTCTGGGACAGGGCCTGGGTCACTGTAGCCATTCCGTCAGGCACTGAGGGTCCCCGTGTCATGGGACAAGGTTTGGAGCAGACAGGAATCTCTGTTCCGGCTCCAGTACTTTCCGGGTGTGGAAATTTGGAGAAGTTCCTCTATGCTTTGAACCTCAGTTTCTTGTGTTGGGAAGTGGGTTAAAACTGGAGCCCCTGTGGTTGCTGGGAGGGGGGTGTGGGGTTCAGAGACCTGAGTACCAGCTCCCTCTGCGGTTGCGTTCCTGGCGAGGGATTGAGGCTGTGGTGTCTCCGACCCTCGGTGTGGATCATGGACACGAGAACCACACTTACTTAAAGAGGGTGGTGTACGCTCTTGGGTGTTTGGCTCGTTGGACAATGTGGGGCTGGCAGTCTGCCGCACACCCTTGTGTGTCTGTAACACACCGGTGTATCGATTAGCTGTGATTCCGGAGAATGGGTGCTTTCAGAGCCTTAACTCCATGAGGGTCCCCATCGTCTAGCCCAGGGTTCCGTTAATGCTGGTCGAGTGAGTGTGAGCTGGACAGAGGGAGTCCCCAAACCCCCGGGGCTGAGTGGTGGCCTGTGAGCCAGCCACATCCCGGTGGGAGCTCCGAGCCCCTTAGCGGCACGCTGACAAATGCGTGCAAACCATGCGGCTGAGCATCCCAGTCCCGTGCTCCTGACTTCTCTGTTAACATATGACATTCTTACCAACGAGTTATTTCAATGACCACTCACGGAGTTTAAATCTGGAGGTGTCTTTCCAGCTATCCTCGGCCAGCCCACTGCAAGCCAGGATGACGAGGGTGTTGGATCTAATGAATGACCCTGCTCCAAGGTCCTTGGGCTCGTGACCTCAAAGGGGGGCCGTGGGGGTGCCTGACCCTTTCATCTTAATTTGAGTTGGCTTCCTGCCACCCTTCCCACGGTGACCCCTGGGACCCCACACGGGTGGTTCACTGAGGCCGTAGGGCACGCGCTGTGGTCACAAAAGAACATGGCGCACAGGCCTCTGGTTTGGGCGTGTTGGCCTTGACCATGCCTAGAGCAGAGGCATGGGCACCTTGGGGCCGGCGGAACTCGGGACGCTCGGGCTGAAGATTCGGAAGTACCTGGTAACTCTTCTCTCCTCTGGGCTCTGTCCCCCGTCGGTCAGGTCTGTGTCTAGCCCCTCGCCCCTCCCTGCCCCGCACCTCCCCCCAGTCTGACCAGAGTCTAAGTGTTCGAACCCAGCACAAAACCCGGACACGATGTTCAGGGGGGACTAGGGGGCGCTTGTGCTGAGCCCTTCACAGAGAGCCCTGCCCTTTGGCCCCGCTCTTCCCTTTGTTCCGGAAACTTCCTGGGAGGAGTCAGGGAGGTCTCTTCCTCCCGAGGGAGCAGTGGGCAAAGGGAGTCGCTCTGGTGGGGCCTCTGAAGGCTGTTTTCTACCTGGAATCTCTCTGCCGCTCTAGGACATCTACCGGGAAACTGATCACAACCACTCAGGGACCATCGACGCCCAAGAGATGAGGATGGCCCTCGGGAAGGCAGGTGAGACTCGGTCTCGGGACACGATGTGCTCATTTGAAACACTCTGAACGGGATGGCGGCAAAGCTGGTGCTGGAGCCATCGGCCTCATCTAGCACCAGGGCACAGGCTAATCCCCGAGGATTGCAATGGGGGTGGCCAGAGGGTCCGCATCCCATGGAGGAGCCTGGCCGTGTCAGCCCTGAGCCCTGCGCGCCACTGTGACCCAGGTCCCCCGCCACAGGTTTCACGCTCAGCACCCAGGTACAGCAGATCCTAGCCCTGCGGTACGCGGACGGCAGACTCCGCATCAACTTCGATGGCTTTGTGGCCTGTGTGACCCGCCTGGAGACCCTCTTCAGTGAGTTGTCCTGTCCCTCAGCCCCACCCGTTCCGCTGCAGGGCTGGGCGGCGGAGCCAGGCAGGCCTCCTGGGGGAGGCGGCACGAGCTGGCCACGCCCAAGGTCAGGGGCTGCCCTTTCGTGGAGACCCAGAATGCTGCCACATTGGTTGTTGTTGGCGCTGGTGTGGGTTGTCTGACTGCCGCGAGCTGTCAGGCAGCGCAAGTCCTGGGGCTTAAGTGTCTTAGTGTCTTTTTCGGGGTCATGTGCAGAGCCCGTATCAGCTCCCAGGAGGGGATGAGCGTGCTCCCGCCGCCTAGGGCTGTGGGCGCCCACGAAGCTGTCCTGTTCAGGGAGGGGTCTCCTCACTGGGGGTGGGGGTGGTCCCAATGGGAAAAGGCCGGGCCCCTAGAGAGGAAGCTGAGGGAGTGGCTGGCCCACCAAGGGGCAACCGTGGTCTGTCCACAGCCCCCTCCTCCCCCCGCACGCTCCCACAGAAAGAATGAAGTTCTAGAGTCTCAGAGGGTGGAGATGGTGATCGACCACCTCTGCTCATAGCTGCAAATGTCCCCTGGGGCAGAGGGACGCCTGCCCCCAAACCCACGTGAGACACCAAACCTCCATGGAGCTTTCCAGAGTCCCTGCAGCCGGGTGGGCACTGGGGGGTCAGGGAAGGGGACTCACAGGAGGCGGTGGACAGGGGCAGCTCTCTGCGGTTCCGAAGTCTCATATCATTCCTTATTTGGCATTCTAGAACTGTTCAGGCTGCTGGACAAGGACCAGAGCGGCATGGTCCAGCTCTCCCTGGCTGAGGTAGGCGGCTGGGGTTCTGGTGAATGGCTTGCTGATGGGACTTGGATTCTGGGTCGTTATGGGTGCCGAGGGGGGCTTGTTCACAGTGGCCTGTCTTATTTCCATGCGGCTACAATGCATCTTCTGGGGGCCGCACTGCGGGAAGAAATGGGACTGCCCTGCGGTCTTCCCAACACGCATCTGTTATTATCTTGAAGATAAGGCTACGGCTACATTTCAAATCATGTTGGGATACCAGCCCTTGCTAATTTGGATGGAAATGTGGGCGGTGGGTGTGATTTAATGGCTGACTTCCAGGAGCAGATGTTTTAGATTAACAGAGAGAAGGTGACCAGAAACCAGTGGGAATGTCGGTGACCTGTGTCCAGTGATGTGGGAAGGTCTTCCTGGAGGCACCTGGACATCAGCGTTGACCCTGACATTGAGTGTATACATACGTACACACACGCACACACACACACACACCTGTTTGTGGAAGGCACTCTTGGGTCTGGGCCTTTCCTAAGCCACCTGTCTAGAGGGCTCATGGGGTTGGGACTGAGTTAAGGACTCCCAGGCGCCCCCTGGAGCATGGACGCGTCACAGGTCGCACCACGCGGGGCAGGAGAGCGTCTCGGGCACCGTCGCGCCAGCTCCCAGGGGAGCACTGAGCTCACCCTGTGATCCTTCTTTTGCAGTGGTTGTGTTGTGTGTTGGTCTGACCCAGGCGTGTGGACCCCTGTGACACTCCGCACCAGCCTGCCTGCTGCCTTTCTTCCCTTCTTCACGATTCTGCGAGCAAGGATCCGAATGGCATTCACTGGTTGTCCCGTCTTCCCTGCCCAT
This sequence comes from Neomonachus schauinslandi, assembly GCF_002201575.2. Lineage (NCBI taxonomy): Eukaryota > Metazoa > Chordata > Mammalia > Carnivora > Phocidae > Neomonachus > Neomonachus schauinslandi. The sequence continues at coordinate 68,100,945 of NC_058408.1, forward strand.
CAGCGTCCCTGGAGGTCCCGGCCTGTCCCACCCGCGCCGTCTGGGGGCAAGGCCTCTCTTTCAGCAGCGTGTAGACAGACCCTGGAGCCCCCCGGAGGGACCACAGTCAAATAAAGTCTGGTCCAAATGGTTCTTGCTTTTCTCTGGCGATGTGCAATGTGCAGAGAGCCCTGCTTCTCATGCTTTGGGAGAGAGGTTTTGGGAAAAGACAGGCCCAGAGCTCCTGGGGTGGAGACGCGGGCGGATCTCTTGGGCGGCCTCTGGGGCAGCGCAGGAAGGAGCATCTCCAGCCCTCCGAGGAGGGGTGTAGGTGGGCTGCTTTCTGCCCTTTTGAGGAAGGAGGGGTGGGCCTCCCTTCTGCACTCGAGGCCCAAGAAGTCAGCGTCTGCCGAGTGGGAGGCAGATCCTTGCTGAGGGATTCCTGACCCACAAAGAGGGAAACGCAGTTCCGGCTGGTTTCTCTCCCTGCTGGACACGAGGATCTTTGTGGCTGGTGAGAAAGTGGATGCCAAGCCGCATGTCCTAAGGGACAGATGGGGCAGAGCTGGCTCTCCCAGGCGGCCTTGGGATGGGAGGGTGAGGTGCTCGGCCTGCTGGGGGCTTGTTCCCACAGACCTGGAGGCCAGGCAGCTGAGATCCGTGTGCAGGCAGCCGGGCTCTGTGGACAGGCCCCTGGGTCGTGCTCCTTGCCCTGCGTGCGTGCGCCTGGCGGGGAGCGGTGGGGAGCAGGCAAGCTCTCTGGGGCTCCCACAAGGACACAGACCCCATCATGGGGCCCCCTCTGCTGGCGCGGGTCCTCGTGGGGCAGAAGGTCAGGCCGAGAGCGGAGGGAGCGGCTTGTGCTGCCGCAGGAGGGGGAACAGGCTTCGTGCGGGGCGGGTAGGCATTCGACACCTGTCCAGTAAACACTGAGCATCAGCTGCATCGTGGGCGTTGTGCGGGCTCCGGCTAACGAGAGGGAAAGATGCCTCGGACGCAGGGAATGGCACGAGAGAAGGCGAGAGCCCAGGAGAAAGAGGCCCGTCCTCTTCCAGAAGGTTCTGTCACTGCTGCCCCGAAGGACACCTCCTCTGCTTTTTCCCATCTTCCTTGCCGTGATCCCACGGCACCTTCTCCTTTCTGTGTCCGATGGAGAGCTTTCAGACTCCTCTTCTGAAGGGGCACCATCTTGGGCCTCCCGAGGTTCGGGTTGTTGGGTAGCGTCTTCTTCCTCTGTTCCTGGGCTGGAAGGACCCGCGGAGCCCGTTGGGCAGCCGTGAGCGCCCTGACGTGCAGCCAGCTGTGTCCTCACTACCCAGAGAGAAGAAGGGGCCCCAGGGAGGGTCCTTGATGGGGATCGTCCCCGGGTGAGGCCAGAAGTGCCACCCTGGAGCGGAAAAGCACCACAGAGACTCGTCTGAAGAAGCTCACGAGAGCTTCCCACTTCCACCTGCATCCGTGAAACACCCACCACCAGTTAATTCCTGAATCCCACAACAACGCCGTCCTGGTTACACAGGGAAGTGCTAGCAGCATGAGGCTGCTATCTAAGGCATACGTGATTCCGATCGATGCTCCCCCAGAAATGGGGTGAGAGATGGGGGGAGGAGGGAGAGGGAGACTGAGAAGGGACTCCTGGCGGGCGGGCGCTGCTGGTCTCGGGGCTGCCTGCTGTCCGGGGGGCTCGGCAGGCTCTCCGCTGAGCCCAGGCAGGAACAGCGTCCTTGGGACCCCTCCCACCTGTGCCAACACCAACGGAAATGTAAATAATAACACACAGACATAGTCACAGCCCGACTCCATGGTGGGGGCACTCACGGGCACCCGCCGTGTGTCACGTCTCCAGGTCCCTGTTTGCACCGTGGGGATTAAAGCAGGGACCCTAGCTTCTTCCTCCCTGTCTGTTTTGTTGTGTTTTTATGGACACATGGACTTTTTACCTTTTTGTGTCTTTGGTATTTATATGAGGTGGGATAGCACATGGAAACGGTGGCTTTCATACCATGTTGGAATATCTGGGTCACCAAACGTCTGTGAGGCTCGTCGAGCATAACTGAGTACCTACTATGTGTAGGGAAGCATGCTACGCTGTCGTCGGGCTACAGACACGCGTGAGATATGACCTCTGCCCTTGGGGGCGTCCCTACCGTCTCAGGAGAGAGACCGCGGCAGAGACAGGTGGCTTCGCCATGAGCAAAAGGCAAAGACAGAGACAGGGACAGGGAGCCGCGAGGGCGCCGGGCTTGCCGGTGGAAGGCTGTGGGTGGTTATCCTGAGCGCTGGGTCGGATCTCAGTCCAGCCGAGACAGGAACCACAGCAGTGGTTAACAGTTAACAAACTGTTAACCTGCGTAAGGTCATAACCAGGAATTAAATGCATGACCAGAGCTCTCAAATGTGTCAGGTGCAGCGGCTGCTACGTGTAGGTTCGGCCACGTTAGCAACGGGACGAGAAGATCGGAGGCGCTAAAGCTTGGAGACCTGGAGGAGAGAGCCCGTGGGACTGAAACTCAGCCTTGGGAGGGGGGCCGTGCCCCAGCGACGCCCACAAGTTCGGGAATAGCTGCCAAGGGGGGTCCGCTGTTGCCAGCGCCTTGTCGGCAGAGCCCGATGTGGACCCCAGGGTGGCTCGCACAGCAGACGCGGGCTCACGAGGGGCTCACCCGCCCGGCTGGAGACTCGCTCAGTCAACACCGACTTCTGGGTGGTCGCAAAGTGTCAGGCACGGTCTAGCTCTGGAGGCGCGGCGGCAGACAATATGGACGGAAATCCGTCTTTGTGGGTTTGCAGCCTGGTTGAGGGAAGCAGACAGGAAGCAGAAGCAAATGGGTGAGTGAGACGGTATCCCCAGCGAATCGGCAAAGAGAAATAAAGCAAGGGGGAGGGGAGAACGTGTGCGAGTGCACGAGCGCCGGGGGCAGGGGCTCTGTTCGGATGGAAAGGTCCTCCCCCAGTCTCGGACTCCTGCAGGCCTGTCTCCTTGTCGGCAGCAGGAGGGAGCGGGCGTGGGGCCACTTCCTTTCCAGCTCCCGGACCCAGCGGTCTGTATTTGGGGAATGAAAGTGTCTGGAAGCCGCTCCTGGATTGGCGGTGGTCACCCCGGGCCCAGGGTGGCAGGCAGGTCTCGGAACCCCGCATGCCAGGGTCCCTTCCAGAGCGGGGGAGAGCTTCCACGTCCTCACCCCTGTTTGGCCTTCCCTCTCCAGCCCACGAAGGCATGAAATTAACAGCAATAACAGCTCATGGCTCTGAGTTTTTCTAAACACCAGGATTTCTGTGAAACACATCACGTGTCACTTCATTCAATCCTTCCTGCTCTGCGGCTCGCAGCTGTGTGGCCTTGGGCCACCCAGTTATTGCTCTCCTTTCTGTCCCTAAATGTTCTCACTTGAAAATGGGGATAATCATTGGACTGACCTCACAGGGTTGTGATCGGCATGAAATGAGCTGGCCCGTGTGTTCAGACCAGCACGTGGCAAATGCTCCGTTGCTGTCTGGCTAGTCACGCTGCACGTGACTGCACCAAGGGGTCCTGCGAGCGGGCACCTCGCTCCCCCCGCTGCTGAGGACAGTGAGGCTCAGAGAGGGGAGGGCAGTCTCGGCTCCAGCTGCACCAAGCACCGCAGACGGCCTGTAAACAACAGACCCTGAGGGGTGCAGGGGGCAGGCTGTCCGAAGTCCAGTGCCGGGGGCCAGACATCCGAGGTCTGGTGCAGGGGGCCGGGTTCTGGGCTGAGCCCCCTTCCTGCCTGCAGACAGCCTCCCTATGTGCTCTCCTGGGCTCTGATCCCACCTTAGGGGCTCCACCCTTGCTCGGGGCTTGGTCACCTCCCACACGTGCCCCCTCCTGAGACCATCACACTGGACTCAGGGCTCAGGCTCCCACACAGGGGTTTGGAGGACACACATGTCCAGCCCATCATGGTGGCGACGGCAGAACGCAAGCCTGTGGCTGTCTGCTCATGTCCACGGCTCATGCCCCATGCTCCTGGGACGGTTCTTGCTAGCCTGGTTCCTCACGCGGGGTCCTGGCCCCAGAGGTCCCTTCCCCTGTCCCCTCCCCTAAGTGCACGGTTTCCAGAGCTTCTTTGAGACTCTCTTGAATTGAGAGGAAAGCAGTTGATGTGTTAATGAACAGATTTCCCAGGGAACCAAAGGGCAGAGGACAAAGCCGACCAGGGAGGAGGCCCTTCTCAGCCGCGTCTTGCGAGACATCATGGGGATGGAGGCCGAGCTGCCCAGCTGCGGCCTCTGTCCCCGATGCCTTGGCCTCCTGGGCGCCTGCCACGGCCAGGGAAGGTGAGCCTGTCTGCACCCAGTGCACCCGGATCACTTGATCTGCTGGACTAATGATCTCTGCCAACGCGATAATCAGCAGGAACGGAAGAGTCAACCAGAGCTAATGCTTTCCAGAGTGCAATGTAATTAATTTAAAATGACTTATTTAGTAAAATGGTAATGATGAGGCTAGTGTCATCTCCCCAGACAACAAGCCTGTTCATTGTTTGCTGCTGATTGGTCTTATGTGTCTCCTACGGCTGTGAACCCATCTCCGGAATGGAGCGGGGGATGGAACTTATTTTTATAGAAGTGGTCACGGTGAGGTGACCATTGCAGAGTATCGAGCACTTTTGGGTGGCCCTCCCTCTCTCCCTGATGGGACCCCATTGTCTGCGTCCCACTCTTGGCGGGGAGGGCCACACCGGGGGCTGCCTAGCTTCGGGGGGCCTCCAGGAAGGGGGCTGAGGGAGCAGTGAGCGGAGTCTGGGGGGCCGAGGTCTGAGCTGCATTGATGGTCCAAGAGCCAGGTCGTCAGGTAGCGGGGGATAGGGCAGAGCCGGGGAGTGGCAGGCGGGCGAAGCTGATGGCCGGGGATCAGGAGGTCAGAGTGGGCATGCGGGCTCTAGAGCAGACTTGCTCACAGGGGACGGAGGAGTCGAAGGAGGGGGCCAGTCGGGACCCCACTTGGTAACTATGGGCCAGGACAGATGGGGGTGTGTCTGGGCCCCGGGACCCCGGCTGAGCCCAGAGTCACCGTCAGTGCTGTAGGCCCAGCTGTGGTTTGGCAAGTGCCCTCAACATTGCCCGTGGCCAAACACAAATGATAAGAGCGGGGGGTGCCCAGCTGGCTCAGTCAGTGGGGCGTGCGACTTGATATCAGGGTCATGAGTTCGAGCCCCACGTTGGGTGCAGAGATGACTTAAATAGGTAGATCAATAATTCTAAAAAATGACAAGTTCTCTGGGAAGCACGATGGTTGGGCCATGTCCCCGCGAGCACGCAGCATCTTCCAGCCATCGGGTTCCGGCACACATGGCAGAGAAGCTGAGAGACTTTCCACCAAGACATGAACAAGCATCTGAATGGAGAGACTGTTCTCTCTTTGGGCAGAAGTTTAGTTTTCTCAAACCTGATAAAAATGAAGTATTCGAAGGAGCAGAGATTGAGAAAGTTTGGACAAGATTCCAGAAAAAGTCAGATGTTTGTTGAGTAAAAACCCAGGCTCGGAGTTGGATGGACATGGAATCCCCACAGGGCCTTGGTGTCCTCACCTGTGAAATGTGTGCTCGTGGCTCCCGCTGGGCTGTGTAGGGACACCTGAGGCGTGGCCGTGTCCGACTCTGGATTCGGGGATAGGCACCAAGCACACGCCCTCCATGTTAGCTCTTCTCCTACTTCAGGCAAAAGTCCCGTTCAGAAAATCAGGGAAGTGTGCATTCTTTACAAGCGTGTGTTCTTCCTGCACCTTCCTGACCCTGGAGGGCACGTAGCGGCTCCCGTAGCCGCATAAATGCCTCATGTCCGCTCCTTTCCTGAAGCCTGAGACGCCAAGAGAGGCTGGATCGCTCAAGAACCCATCGGAACGCTGAAAGCGCCATTGGAAGCAAATGTGAAATGTTTCAAAGTAAAGTTGATTATGTTTAAAAATATTTTGTGACTAGGGACTCATTTACACCAAATTCACCAAATAGGATCATTTTAAATGCAGATGAGTTAGACAAAAATCTAATTTTCTAGAGCACCTGGGTGGTTAAGCATCCGACTCTTGATGTTGGCTCAGGTCATGACCTCAGGGTGGTGAGATCGAGCCCCGCATCAGGCTCCACGCTCAGCGCAGAGTCTGCTTGAGATTCTCTCTCCCTCTCTCTGCCCCTCCCCCCTGCTCTCTCTAAAAAGAAATAAATCTTTTAAAAAAATCTGTTTTTCTATTTCCTCACACCTATAGGAGTTTTACAAAATGCAGGGGCCCACGTCCTGCCACGGCATTAAGTGCTGCATTGGAGGGTCTGGGCTGTGGTGTGGGTTGTTGGGGTTGCGGCGGGAAGGTGACCTCATCCAGGCCCACAGCCTTTCCAGAAAAGCCGCCTCTCTGAGGCCAGGGACTGGGACACCAGCGCCCGGCCCAGGGGGAGCAGAAGAGAACGTGGGGTCCTTCAGCCGCGGGAACCCCAGAGAGCGCAGGCGACAGCCCAGCTCTGTCGTCGAGATACCAGTCACAGCGGAGTGTCCCAGGAGGAGCCACCCTCAGCTGCCGTCTCGGGACGCCGTGTCAAGATGGCTTGGTCGCTTACCAGAGGTCCATCTGATTTCCAGCTTCCAGATTTTAAGTTTTCTTCCTAAAAAAAATCCCTCTGAGGGCAGGGGTATATGAGAAATCTCTGTACGTTCCCCTAATTTTGTTGTGCACTTAAAACTGCTCTAAAAAAATTAAATCTCAATTAAAAAATAGAGCTTAGTGGAAAGGAATAGCGGCCCATACAACAGGGCAGAAAAGGGAAAAATCCCCTGCTGTACTTTCAGTGGGTTTAGGGAGGAAGGAGGCCGTAGCGCCACACGAATACGATGGAAACACGTGCAGACCTGTTCACGCGGCACTTCGCAAAGTGCTTTAAAAATACAATTGCTCTTCAGTTATTCCTCACAACCCCCTCCTGAGGGAGATGCTGTCTACACCCCAAGCTTTAGAGGATCGGAGTTGTGGCGCTTCTCACGTGGGTCCCCCAGAAGCCCCAGGCGGGATCGCTGGCTGCCACGCCAGGCCTGCCCACCGGCTCAGGGTGTCTCTATTTGTTCGGAAGCTTCTTCTGCAGGTGCTGTTTCCAATTCAAATGGGAGATTCGCAGGCTCAGAAGGACCATGGAAGCGAGGGACACTCACAAGCCGGGACCCCCGGAGCTCGTGTCTGTCAACAGTGACCCCCCCAAGGACACTCCCGGGATGTCCCCAGGGCCACCGTTCTCGTTGGACAGTCACTGATGTTGGGCAGGTAGCGGCGGGTCCAGCACTCCCAGGGCTGAAGGCGGGGAGCAGGGACCACAGCCCCGTGACTGCAGGCCCCGGGGTGGCTGCCTGCAAGGAGGAGGCAGCCGTCATCCTCCTCAGACTCGAGGCTCGGCCTCCCTGTGGGGACAAACGAGAGAGGGCTCAGGCGAGCGGGGCGGGTGGTCCAGGCCCAGGGACTCGTGGCGGGTCCCCCGGCGGGTTCAGAGTCGTTCCCGCTGTCCCGGGAACCCCCTGGAGGAGTGGGGCGAGGGCGGTGGTCCAGACACTGTCCGGGCTCATCCAGAGAACCGATCGTGGAGATTGGGCTCATTAGTGTCTTGGATGAGCCAGGGAACCCATGTCTCTCCGGGGCGTCAGCCTCCCTATGGATAAAATGGACACTTTTCATTCCCTCTGCCTCGTATGGTCTGGGTGGCCCACGTGTTCACGCGTCCGCTGTGGCAGACCCGCCTCCCATCTCCTGACCCCACAGGATCTCTGGTGAAGTCTCATTCTCTCTGGTTTCCAGGAAGAAGCCGAGTGTGCACAGGGGGCCCCGGGGTCCTGAGGTCCCTGAGATTTCATGACAACTGCAGGTCAGAGAAGGTGTGACATTTCAGAGTCCCCGCCTGCATCTTGAGGGGAACGGGGGCGTCCTGCCCACAGGTCCCACGGGATGGCAGCCTCTGCGGTCAGCACGGTCCCCCGACTGCATTCTCTGCCTGAAAGCCTCCAGGCTATGCATTTTAGGTCCAGCTCTCTCCTCGGGGCCCAGGAACGTGGACAAGACCCCTCTGTTCCCAGATCTGAAGGCAGATCCTGGAGCCACGCCTGGGACAGGCTCTCTTGTGTCTACAGGGACAGGTGTTTGCCCATCGGCCCCTCTTCTCCTGCAGAGTCACCGGGCTTCCTTTGCCTGGGCAAGTGCCCTGCACGAAACTCAAGAGCAAGACAGTGACAGACACAGGAGTGCCGGCCGCGGCCAGGACCGGGAGGGAGGGGGCCAGCCACGGCCAGGACGGGAGGGACGGAAGCGGGGTGGTTCTGGGCGCCTGTGAGGGGGGTCAGGGCACCAAAGTTGGAAACTGAGCCCTGGTCCCCACTGTTTTATTCTCTGCTCGTGTTTACTGAGTACCTACTATGTGCTGGGCATTAGGCTGTGGCTTCAGGAAGGAGCAGTGTTGGTTATTGGGTTTCAGTTGCTGACCTGATAACCTTGCCCAGCGTCTGTCTTCCTTGGGGGTCGAGCTCACCACACGAGACAGAGGCCGAAAGGCCCCTTGCTCACTCTCCAGGCTTGCGCGCGTGCGCACGGGACCCGGCCGCGAGGAAGGGGCCGGCACGGGAAGTCTCCCAGGGAACTTCTGGGAAAGCTTTTCTCCCTGACAGGAGAGAAGTGTGGAGAGGCCATCCCTCCACCGCGCGTGATGTGGCTGCTCGGAGCCGGTGGTTGGCAGCATCTCGCTGTGCGGGGGTGGACCAGCATCTCGCCGTGCAGGGTGGGTGCTGACCCCGAGGATGGCAGGGCTGGGGGAGCTGTGGAAGGCAGCAAGTCGCTGAGGACCCCATCACATGGAATTAACCAACCCAAACAGTTCCTCTTGATGCGTGAGATGACGAATGTCCTTACAGAGCCTCGCACTGAGAGCATCTGACTGGTACGTGCAGAAAACAGAATGCTTCCCCTTAGCAGGTTAGCATCCAAAGGGGGCTGGAAACACCCCCATCCCGGGCCTGGAGTGTGCTCGGCAGCTCGCGCCTACCCACAGCACACAGCTGCGTTATAGAGACGCACACATGGAAATTGTTACACAAATGTAATTCTCCGATGGCCTCCTGTTTCTGAGGTATTCTACCTGCATTAATAATTAGTATCCAGCTCACAATAGCTCCTAGCACCACAGTTTCTTTCTTCCGTTTTGACAAGCGGGAAAATCTGGAAATCCCGACCATTAAGGCCAAGTGTTTTTGAAGTGGCGTGAAGTAAACACAGTATGTTGTTAGCAGATGAGCACTCAGCTCCTCTTCCTTAATTTAAGATTTTGGAAGTAGGGTTCCTAACGAGGAGCCCACCTCCGGCCCCATCTGAACATCAGGCTGTATGGCCACATTTCTTACTCCCGACGAGCAGACCGGGACGACGCACGAGCCTTCATCCCTGCGCGCATTGGTCGCATCCGAGCTGTTACGGGTGTGGTGAGACGTCAGGACGGTGCCTGTGCCTGAGCTTCGTGGACGGGGGCTCGTGGACCACAGGTGCACACAACCTTCACAGGAGGAGGGAGATTCTGGAGCTCTCCAAACGCAGTCTCGGGAGTCTCAAACCCCTCCTCCCCAGGGAGCACACCACAGATTGGGGATGGGCAATTAGGAAGTGTGTTTCCAGAGATCTCTGGGGGGAGTGGCCGGGAGGCCGCCATTCACCCTGCTCTGGCTCTCTCCTCGTCAGGAGGTCCAGAAGCCCGTTTGCAGACTTGCCTGTTTGCAGAGTGCTGGGTATGGTTTAATTCTGTGTCCTTCTCCTCTGGCATGGGGGCAGGGGGGCATGCTCTGGCCAGCGTGAGTTCTTCCAGCAGGTTCTGTCTCCTGGCCACTCGCCTGCCCCAGGGCTGCTGGGCAGCTGGGAACACCAGCTGTGGTTTCTGGAATTTTCAGACTCTGGGCAGCATGACAGTGCCCTGATCTTCATGGGGACAGACCTGAGATCCGGTGGGCGAGCATGGGCCTCCTGAACCTCTCTCTTCCAGTCCTTCCAAGCATTTGACCAGTGCCTGATTCCTGCGGAAGGTAGCCAACCGGGAATTTAGAAGAGACAGCCTACAGAGCCCCTACTTCCGACGCCAGTTCCAAGCTTGGAGGTTCCCAAAACTGCTCTGGGTTTGATGATTCACTGGAAGGACTCACTGAACCCACTAAAGCTGTTATATTCTCAACTATGGTCTATTACAGACAGGATTTAGATGAAAAGCAGCCAAGGGAGGAGGTGCGGGTGTAGAGCCCAGAGGCCCCAAGAGGGGAGTCTCGTTCTCCACCCGGTGGAGTCAGGAGGCACAGGGCCCAGAGCAGGGTCCTCTGCCCTGGGGCCAGATCCCCACCAGGCCTGGTGCTGCACACATGCCCAGGGCAGCTCTCTGTGGCCATGAGGCCCCGAGACTAAGCCAGCCCCCCTGGGTCGCAGACGCATCCCCCCAGCCTCGGGCTGGAGGCCCCGTCTCTGGGCTCCTCCATCCCCGAGGAAGTGCCACCGGCCACATGGGAGGGTCTGCCTCTTGGCCCGGGGAAAGGCGGGTAGCGCTTTCTCCTCTGTATCTGTATCTTCTCTCCTTTGTGTCCAGACTGCGGCACAGTCAATTAAATGAAGAAGTCCATCCACAGAGTACACGGGTCGTGGCCTTGGACGTGGCCCTACGTGTCACTCCCTGGGCCCCGGTGTGGGCTGACCCGCTGTTCTGTTCCTCTTCTCTCTCTAAGGCTAAATGCCCTTCCTGGCGGGTGCCTGGGACGCACCTTCAGGACTGTTTCTCGGGTGGTCTTGCCTTCATGCACGGTTTTCGCCCCTGCAGGGGTGGGTGTGGGTGGGGTGAGGGCAGGGGAGCAGCCCGCGGAGGGCCCTGAGGTCATGCAGGGACTTGGGCTGTCCCCTGAGGGCGTGGGGACCACTGCAAGGTGAGTCGGGAAGATGGACACCTGGCTCCATGCTCTGAGCCGGGTGGAGGAGGGGAGGAGGAGGGGAGGATGGTGCGGTATCATCCGCATGGGAAATGGACTCGGGGCTTCAGCAGTGGCCGCAGGGCCAGAGCTGGGGGCCCAACCGCAGAGGGATTTCGGGCAGAATGGTAAGAGGAGTCGGGCGTCAGGTGTCTAGGGTTGGAGGCTGGAGACTGAAACTGGTCACCGAGAGAGGCCGAGACTGTCAATCCCGGTGGTCCCCCAGGCAGAGGCATGCAGTGTGGTGGAAAACCACCTAGGCTCTGGCTTCTCATTCTGGGATGTGCCTTAGCTGCTGGGCCGCCGCCGACCTGGGGCTTCAACAAGGAGCCTGAGGTCCGTTCCCGTGCGAGCTCTCCCCTCGGGTGGCACGCCGCAGTCATCTTTCTCTCGTGGCCTCTGGGCCGGCTCAAGCCTGGGCATGAGAGCGCACAGGGTCTCTGGTGTCTTCTTGTGCAGACGCTAATGCCATCGTGTGCCCCCACGTCATGACCTCAACCTGCCCCCAAACACCCACACCTGGGAGGAGGGAAGAGCTGTCCTCTGTTGGCCTCTGAGGCCCTCCTGGGCCTCCAGCGGCTCGACCATTAGGAGGTTCTCCCTCCGCAACGGGCCGCTGCCCTCCGGCTGCCCGGAGAAGCTTCTAGGGCTCAGGCAGGCACTCTGGGACCACAGAGCTCTGGACTCAGCAAATCTTGGGTATATTCTTCCCTTGTCTTTGGGAAGGAGTTGTTTGCAGAGCTTTCTCCTATGCTTTGCAAAAAATGTTAAGCAAACATTTAAGGAATAAGGGCCTTATAATGAAGAGAGCGAAGAGGAGGGATGCCGGCTATTATGGAACATAAGTGTTTGAGGAAGAGAGGAAAGGAAAGCTATCTGGAGGGTGCCTTTCTCACACTTCAAACTGGGGGCTGACGCCTCCAGACCCCAGCCTATGGGCGGCTCTGAAGAGCCTTGGTGCCCAGGTGTTTTCGGGTAAACTGAGGGCCTCCTCCTTCGCCCCGTAGAAAGGCAGAAGAGTCGGCATGCCAAGAGTGAGAGGACCAGCTCCGCTGGGCCCCAAACTGTGCGCAGGTCAGGCCACGCCTGAGAGAGAGATGGGGGTGGAGGAGAAGGAGGCGGGGGACCCCGGGAACGGCTTCAGAGACTTGCTGCACCTAGCAGGTCCAGCCGGAGTGCGGGGCGGCCCGCCGGGTAAGGCACTGTCAGGGCTCCCCGGCTTGCACACACACCCTGGCCCCGTGCACCCTACCCCTAAAGTTCGACAGCTTGTCCTGACGCTTGCTGGTGCTTGGCCTCTGCCACCCTCTCTGGCCTTGGCCCCCTCGTCCCTGACAGGTTAGCAGAGAGCGCCCCTCCCCAGGCTGCTGTGAGCTTGCGTGAAGTGGGCTTGCAGAGCGCCTGGCCTGGGCAGCATGCGTGCCCAGCAACCCCCGGGGTCCCTCTGGGTCCCAGCTGAGGTGCTCACCCCACAGCCATCCCCTGGGCTCTCCGTGGGCCCTGGCCTCCTCCCAAACTGCTTGCCTATCACCTCATCAGATGCAGGAAGGTTAATGGCTTCCGGGGGTCCGGAGGGGGTTGTCTCTAGCTCCCAGTGGAAGCCACTTTGACTTTGTTCAGTGACTCCAGAAAAGACATGTTTCATCCCGTTCTGGAGTTCGGAAGCCGTTTGCTGCGGCACAGGCCTGGCCGTGGCGTCTTCGGATGGGCCTGGTCGCCTGGGGACAGGAGTGCGTGGGCGGTGGTCGCGGAGATTCGTCCGCCGAGGAGAGGGGGTGCTGAGCCTAATGACACGTAGGGCTCAGGAAAGCCGGGTGGACAGCGGCTGGTGCAGACTCTGGACGAGCTGAAGGCCGCGGGCATTTCTGGGCCCTTTGTTCTCAGGGGGTCCTTGGAGGAGCGGAGCCTGGGGGCTTCACTGGGGAGGCGGGGGCTCACGGCCGCACTGTTCGGGGGGATTTTCCATACCACTGCACGTCCCCCCAGCCCCACGCCCCCAGGTGTCTGAGGCTCTTGATGGCGGTGATTGTCACACAGCCTGGCTCAGGACCACAGTGAGAAGTGCCAAGGAGGGGGCAACATGTGGGCAGGGCCACCGCATGGCGGCGAGGTCTGGGTGTTGGGGACAGCAGGGTGTGCACATTCCAGATGTGGCCGAGGCCGGCCTGGCCCCTCCGGAGCACCCGTGGCCCAGGTAGACAGAGGCTGTCTCCCAGAGAGCCGTCCCCGGGCACCTTCCCGCTGGCCGCAGGTGGGCAAGGGGCCAGGCAGCCGGGGCGCCCGGGCCCTGGGCGTGAGGAGGAGTGGCTGGAGCCCCCGGGCAGCTGAGTGGGAGCTTGGGGGACAGGAGACAGGGGAGGCGGCTTGACCATAAGTGAGACCTTCTCCCCTGCCCCCCTTGCCAGGGGCTCCCCAGGAAATGAGCAGAGTCGCCCAGAATACCCCGAACAGCGAGACGTGACGCTGACCGACACCCAGGTCTCCCCTGGCGTCCGCGCGGCAGACGTGAGAGGCCCCACGTGGTGTCTGTCTGCTTCACATTCATCGTGAGCAGGAGTGGCCGCCCACATGGGCTGTGTCCGTGGAAGGGACCCCGCCAGGCAGCGTGGGTGGGTCGGCAGAGCCCAGAGGAGGTGCAGCTGCAGAGCGGGGAGGGGCTCCCCGTCTGGGAGTGACCGTCCTGAGTGCGGGATCCGCCCTCCAGAGGCCTCTCTGCCCTCCAGTGCGCCTAGCCCAGCTGGCTCATGGCTGAGTCCTCCCTGGGAACTGCCCTCGGCCAAGGGCATGTCCTCTTCCCGGGCGGCCTCTGCACAGAGAGGTGGCTGTCACTGGGGTGGGAGGGCCTGACCGCTTGCTCTGGCCAGGCTCCTCTGTAGGACGGCCGGACGCCTCTGCTGGGGCTGCTCTGGGGCTCAACTGTGCCCTCCGCCCAGGCCCGCTTCCCTCGCTCACCTGGCAGAGATGTTGGGCCCAATAAACCCCCCGCCCGCTAAACTCTGCCTCAGCGTCTGCCCCACATGAGGGCAGCCCCAGCCCCGCGGTCTTTCCGTCACTGTACCACCTGCTGAGTGGGGGAAGGACGGTGACCAGGGCTGGGGGCCTGCCTGCCGCCTTGGGGCCCTTTCGTGTGTGCTCTGCCCCGAGCACCTTTCCAAAGCCTTGGAGATGCGCACAAAAGTGCGAGGAGCCCCAGGAGAGAGCATCGCAGTTGCCAGGGGCCTGTGTCCTGTGTCCTCGCCCCGTGGCCAGTCTTGGAAAAACAGGGAGCAGACACTTGCAGACATCTGGGACTCTTTGTTGACCCAGACCCACAGGCACCACAGGAAGAGGCCGCATTAGACCTTACTTCTGGCCGGAGAGCAGGGTTTACAAGGGTCTGGGTACAGGCCAGGCCCCTTGGAGTTGGGGTTCTCCAGAGAAACATGCACACACTCGTGTTGGGGGGGTTAGAGGTGTTTATTCTAAGGCACTGAGTCACCAGGGCAGAGGCTGGGGGCTCTAACATCTGCAGGTGCCGGCAGGCTGGGGACCCGGGGACAAGGGCCGTCGGCTGGCAGCATGCCCCCTTCCTCGGGGCGTCAGGCTTTTATCTCTTAGGGCCTTCGACTGGGGCACTAGATGCACCCAGTGCATGGAGGGCAAGTCCACTGATTCCAACGTTAGTCTCATTTAAAATACACCGTCCCAGAATCACCCTGATGTGCTTGACCAGGTATCTTGGCCCTGTGGCCCAGCCAAGCAGATGTAAATCTGGCCATCACAGCCCGCCAGCCTGCCATGGGCACCATTTCTGTCCATTTCAGGCGAGGGGATGTCACTCTCACCGTCTTCCTGGACCACGTCCACAGACCACGCCCACGGGCCAGGACAGGCCACAGACAAGCACCTGTGTCTTTATCTTTTTTTCTGTGAAGGTGGGTATTTTATGATCTGCAGGGCTTGGTTTACCAGGGCCTGGCAAGCTGACTCTGTAAAAGGCCACACAGTAAATCCTTTAGTCTGAGGGGCCACGTTTGTGTCTGCAGCATATTCCTCTTTGTGTTACAACTCTTTAAATGTAAAAATCACCCTTAGCTTGCTGGCCACGTGGAGACAGGCTGAGGGCCGGACTGGCCTGTGGCCTGTTCTTCGCCAACCTTGACTCAAACCACTAACATGCCCGGTGCACCTGGATGCTGGACATTCCTGGACTCCTTCCCGGCCCCGAGGGCGCTCCGCCGCATCTTCCAAACCGAGGTGCTCCACGGAGCCCTCGGGGACGGGAAGAGGCAAGGCCAGCAGGATGGAAGGCGTGCCAGCCACCAGCCTCCCTCCACCCAGTGGCTCCCCCAGCACAACCCGCCATCCTACTTGAAGCTCCGGGCCCCCCACACCTGGTCTGGGAGGGGCTGCTGCACACTGACCTGTGCGCAGCCTGGAGCCCGCCCCTGGGCCAAAGCCACATTCGGGCAGGCGTTCTGAGCGGCCCTACCGGTGTCGTGGAGGAGCGGGTCACTGCCTGCAGTCCTGCGGGAGCCCACCCCGAGCCCTGGCTGCAGGCCGGCTGGGTCGCACCTGTCAGGCCCCTCCTGGACCACCGAGGTGGGCGCTCTCTGCTTCCCGATGGAAGAGTAAGGCTCTCCCCAGACAAGGAGTGAAGACAGTTACCACAGGACCGGCGGCACACCGGGCTCACCGGCAGGACCGGGTTTTCGAGGGGAAAGCCTGCAGGAGGACGTGAGCCCCTCCGTGTGCGTGACGTGACACCTGCCACGTAACCATCACCAGCTGTGCACCTGAGCAACATTACGCACTGCGAGCAGGGTCGCCTCCACCGTCTCCAGAAGGTTCTCAGCCTCCCAGGCGTGAACTCTGTCCGCACCAGCTCCCCATCTACGTCCACCTCCCCAGCGCCTGGTGTCCCCACCCCACTTTC
Organism: Neomonachus schauinslandi; assembly: GCF_002201575.2. Lineage (NCBI taxonomy): Eukaryota > Metazoa > Chordata > Mammalia > Carnivora > Phocidae > Neomonachus > Neomonachus schauinslandi. Next base: position 68,116,810 of record NC_058408.1, read on the forward strand.
TGTCTCTACGACTCTGACGACTCCGAGTACCCGCTCTGTGGGCAATCACATGGTGTCTGTCCTTCCAGGCCCTTCTATGTCGCACTCTGCTGGGCCCACAGAGCTCCTCGCAGACCCCGCCAGGTCCAGCGCGCGGCCAAGGCCGGGAGCCCCCATGGGGGCAAACTGCCCAGGGCACGGGCCGCCGGGCCCGCTGCTCCCTCCAGGGCGGAATCAAGTTATTGATGCCTTTGAAGAGGTTACAAGAGGGAAAAGTGAACTGGCAAAATGTGCCCCCAGATGCGGGCTGGGGAAGGAGGTGGCACCGGGGATGGAGCCCGGCCGTTCCTGTTGCCTTCCCCTTGAGCAGCCGCCACCTCCAAGCCAGCCCGGCTTCTTCCCCGCAGAGCCAGTGGGGCAGCCGTGTCCCCCTTGCAGCCATAAACCCCCGGCGACCAGATAGCCCTGGGCAGGGGGTCGGACCCGCAGTGCAGGCTCAGCGGCCTCTCCTTCCTCGGCGGCCTCTCCTTCCTCAGCGGCCCCAAGAGGAAGCCATTGTGCCCTTGGAGTCCACTTTCCTAATCTGCAAAGGGAAAGGGCCATTTCGGCGGTCCTGATGCTTCCCTGGAGCAGAGGGACCCTTTCCGGCAGTAAAATCTTGTGTGCAGTTTGGGGTGGACACAGAGAGCCGAGCTGCTGAGCAGCATGGGGGGGCGGAGCCCTGCCCGTGGCCTCCCCCACCCTGAGGCCACCCCCCCGCTGCAGCATCCGGTTCCGTGACTCGCCGTCCATTCGTACTGACTGAGGTTCCTGCTCCCACGAAGGCCACGCTGCCGGGGAGGGGCTGAGGACACGCCTGGGAGCACCGCTCCCTGCATAGAGGGGTTGATCTCGCATCTCCAGAAGGCAGCTCCGGCCTGCCACGGGCACAGCCCACAGAGGGTCCCTCGGTCCCCCCGCCTCCATGGTTCTGTGGGTCCTCGCCGTCTGCCTGGACGCCCCCTCCCGCAGGCTGCCTCCTCCTCTGAGATATGCCCCTACGTGGGCATCGCAGCCCCACACCTCCTCCTGCTCTCGATCTCCGCTCTCTCCACCCTCCGCGCTCCCCTGTCCTCGGGGCCATCGCTGCTGGAGGCTCCGGACCCTCAGCTCCCTTCCCACCGTAGATGGGACCCCGTGCCCTCATCAGTGGGACGGACAGAATGCCCGCCGCACGACGGTGCTTGGGGATGGCGTGGGGTGACACAGGGGAGAGTCTGGTCACCTTAACCTCAGAAGCCCCACCTCCATGCAGGGTGACATGGGAGAGACGTAGGGGAAAGACCACGGGACGTGGGTCGGACCAGGTTCGGGAAGGCCTTGGGGCCCAGGCAGGACTCGGACTCTGTTCTGCAGAGAGCTGGTTACGGGCTGAGTGTGTCCCCACCAGGTTCACAGGATCATGAGTCAGTCCTGACCCCCAGTAGCTCCGAATGCCACCGTACTGGGAAGTAGGGGTGCTGCAGATGGAATCTGGTGGCCGTGGAGCGGGGCAGGCGCAGGGCCTGGGCTCTGTCTCCACGAGGGGGACTCTGGACGCAGACGCTCCGCGGGGAGAACTGCATGCGCAGGTTCTAGCGGCGGTCAGGGCACGGCGTCTATGCCCCGGAGCGCCCGAGACGCCGCAAATCGCCAGAAGGCGGGGACGGCATGACGCAAGGTGTCCCCGGCCTGAGAGGGAACCCCCTGAGAGGGAATCCAGTCTCTGGCCGGACACCGCGTCTCTGATGGGTCCGTACTTGGCTAAGGCAGCCCGCACGCTACCATGGCTGGGAGCCTCGGCAAGACGGGGACCCGGGGGGGCGAGTGACCACGCAGGGCGAGCTGAGCACGAGGGCAGGGAGCAGCCACAGACCGGAGGGGGCGTCGCAGCCGTGGGCTGACCACACGGCTCAGAGAAGGACAGAGGGCCTCTGTGCCGTGTCAGCCATGGGCATGGTGGCTCCTGGGGCCCAGACCGTGTGCGTTCTGCTCCTCCTGAGGACAAGGGCCCTCCGAGGTGGCCTCGCCAAGCCGCCACGCCCTGTGGGGCTGAGAGATGCTTCTGTGCCCTTTGCGGCCAGTAAAGACAGGCTCACGCCGCGCGTGAAGGGAGGTGGGTCTGGGGAGGCCGCGAAAGCAGCATCCGTGTTGTTTGGAAATGCTCGCGAAGAGCCCGGCCCTTCCTGCTGCGACCGGGGGCAGGGGGGGCGCTGGCGGTGCCCGGGCAGGAGGCACGGGACCCTCCCACCCCACGGCCTCTGGAGGCCCGATGCCGTCATGTCAGGCCGGAGAAGCACCCTTGGAAGAGGCCCTCCATCTGTTGTTGAAACATGTTCTTCCATCATTCCTCAGCTCATTTGCTCGCTCGTGTGTTCACAGCACGTACGTGGTCAGACATCCTTCTGTGTCAGGCACCAAATCCGAGCCTGGAGTTGACGCAGGAGAGCTCCTGTCCTCCCCGGGCTTGCGCTCCAGAGGCGGGTGAAGAGCTAGCCTGCCGTGGGGCTTTGGGACGAGGAGGCATGAAGACCAACAAAGCAGGGGGGCTGTTGGAGATGCAGTGGTCAGGGGGCCCTGGGCACAGTGCAGGGGGTAGTGAGCCATGTGGAGGTCTGGGGCGAGCTGCCCGGGCACGTGCCCTGCTAGGGAGGTGGGTGGGGGCTCCTGGGCCAGCCGGGACTTTGCATTTTGTTCCAGGGTCCGGGGCAGCAGCGGACCCATGGTTCCAACACACTTCTTGCAAGAAGACATGTCAGGCTCCTGAGGTCCCCAAGGGCAGCTCCAGGGCCCATTGAGGCGAAGGCGGAAGGCGACCCTGTGAACCTCTATCCTGCTTCCTCGAGCCGCATCCCAACCACGTCCAAGCTCTGAGGGCCCAAGCCACCTGCAAACCCGCAAGACAGAAGTCCTACAAGGTGACTTATCTGTCCAGTTGATCCCCTTTACCTGCAGCGTCTGACCCACCAACCTGCCCGTAGTTACAGACGGCCGTGTGTCACGGAGCTGGTGTGGCCTCCCTGTGTGACCACCATATGCCTCCCCCATCCCCACCGTACTGCCCCGCACACACACACAACACATGCACGTGTGTACACACGCCATGCACATGCCACGCACACGGATGTTTTGCATGATGACCAGGGAGTCGGGCGTGAAGCCTTGAGCTCTCAGGGCCCCCATGGGCTCAGAAACGGAGGAGGTGGCTGGGGTGTCCCTCGCTGCAGGGCCCCTGCCTCCACCCCTGTCACTCTGCCCTTGGGGGAGAAGGCTGACCTGCTCAGCCAGGGTGGGGGGCTCTGGCAGAGGCTGGAGGTGAGTGCTGGGGGGCTGCAGCCCCTGCCCCCGTCTCTGGCTGCCCAAAGGACAGGGACACGGGGGCCCAGGTTGCTGCCCCTCGTTCCTGCAGCTGTGGGGTGTCCTGTCCTCACAGGAGCATGGACGGGGTCGGCTGGAAGCAGGCGGGTAGCTCTCTCTTTGCTCCTGTGTCTCAGGACTCCCGTGTCCTGGAAGGTCCGCCTCGTGGCCTGAGGGCAAAGGTCGACTGTTAATGCACCGTGATGCTGCCTGATTGCGTCCTTCCTGCATCGGGACCCCCACTGCGGGGGAACTGGGCTCAGGAAGCTGATTTTCTCCCTTGCCCCCCGACCTCCTTGCCTCCCACAAGAGCTTCAGGGCTGGGACCTCTGGGCCAGGGTGGGGGGCAAGCAGGCAGCACAGACCTTGGGGGGAGATACATCAGTTCTCTGAGCCGCCCCGGGGGGGTCACAGTCCAGGCAGGAAGCCAGACTGTCAGCAGGAGGTGGATTTCAGGAGCCGAGCGTGCGTGCGTGTGGGGTGCCGGCTGAAGCAGACCCCGGGCTCCTGCTAGCGGATGGGACTTGCGTAGAACCGTGCCATCCAAGCCCAGGGATGCCAGGCGGCCGTGGACCCAGTCCGCCAAGGCCTCTGCCAGAGCTTGTGGGTGCAGGGCCCGGCCGGAGAGCCGGTCCTCCCTCCCCGGTTTCTCTTGCATGCAGATTGATTTCCCCCATTTCCTTACACATTCACAATTTTATCTCCATAAATTCTCCAAGATGGAACATCACAGTGCCTTAGAGCTGTACCTTCAATACCTCATGGCCCTAATTCAACACACTGCCCTAAATGATGGCGGCCTGAGCCCAGTAAATCTCCCACAATTCCCAGCTCTCGGCTCATGAGAACGGAGCTTGGGAAGAGACTGAGTGGGTTCCGTATTTCTCCTTCCCTCGGCGTTCTCTTCCTCAGGAAGGCTCACTTCCACCAAACTTGGGGGGCGGGATGGGGCAGGGGGGACAGGACTAGGGAGGGGCAGAATGAGGCACCAGGTTTCCTCCCTCCCTCCTTCCTTTTTAACAATTATTTATGGACTACATACTCCGCAGCACTGTAAGCACACCTTGAATTTCAGGCCTCAGATACAGGGCTTGCTTATTCCATCTGTATATATCTGCCATCCGAGTCATTAGTCGATGCTGTGTCAGTGGGAGGGTGCGTCAGCCCCCATTAGCCGGGAAGACCGGCTGATACCATAAACCCTGGTGTGCAGTGGGGGCTGGCGGCAGAGGGGATCCTGGTTGACCCTGGGGACGGTGGGTTTGGGAGAGTAGGCATAGTGCGTGGCTCTGATCAGGAAGACATGACGGTTTTTGGTTTCTGGTAGACCAGAAACGGGCTCTGAAAACACACATCGCACCCTTTCCAGGACAGCTAAGAACCACCCGGTGAATGACCCTACACGCCCACAGCTCTGTGGGTAAACACTTTACTTCTTAGGGCCCCAGTTCTCCTAGGAAGTCCTTAATTATTCTAAGGATTTATCGTAGGAGAATAAAGGCTGTACACAAAGACTTGGCTACAAGGATACATCACAGCATTGCTTATAAATAGCAAAATATTGAAAATAATCTTAGTGTCCAACCATGAGTTTGCGTGTGTCTGTCATCTATCGAGGGAGGGAGTCATGGAAACACGATAGAATCAGCTTCGAGGGGTATAAACAGGATGTATAGCGTATTCCATCTGGTTTGCAAATGTAAGTCCAGCCACGCGGGTGTCTAGGAGAAGATGCCCACGGGCACAACACAGAGAACGTTTGGGAAGGTGAATAGCGAATGTTTGTAGGGCCATCTCTCAGGGTGGAGGTCAAGGATTATGTGGATTTGCATTTTCATTTATCTGCGTTTTCTGACTTTTCTACAACGGGCACAGGTTACCTATGTAACAAAACATTAAAATTAAAAACTGTATAATGCAAACCAATGTTCACAGCAACACTATTCATAACCCAAACATCTCCCGTTAGATGGATGGAAAGTAGTGTGGTGTCTGCGAACCCCGGAGTGCAGTTCCGCCTGAAGACGGAAGGTCTGGCCCCTGCTGCCATGTGGACAGAGCTCGAAGATGCCTGCTCAGCCACGGAGCCAGACACAGAGGACAGAGCCATCTACACGGACCTGCAGGGGGGCGGGGGAGGGGTCGTTTGTTGGGAACAGGGCGGCTGTTCAGGAATATGAGGTTCTGGAGAGCGTGACTGAACTGTGCACTTGCAGATGGTGAAAATGGCAGAGTTCACGTTCACGTGTATTTTACCATGAAGCAAACAGAGTGAGAGGATACAACGAGGGGGTCTTCCCAGCGGCCGTCTCTGCATTCCCCCCGGCTCGGATGGGTGACTCTGGGGAGGATGAGAGGAGCGGCCGGCTCTTGTCTGCCTGCCCGTCCATCCGCGGGGCCGCGGGCACAGACACAGGGCCTGCTCCCGGCGTGAGGCCGCGGCTCGGGCGCTGTGGGGGGAGACCCGGAAGCTGCCGGCCTCCTCCCTGCACGGAGTGTGTTTTCACAAGGCCGAAGGTAAGTGCAGATGAGGCCAGAAAATCAGACTCAGTCAGAGAGGGGGAGCTGGGAGATGTGGGCCTGCCGTGGCCACCGGCGACCAGGAGGCAGGTGCCCAGCTGCAGGCGACGAGGAGCGGCGGGCTGGGGAGGGACCGTGCACGGGGTCAGCCAGATGGAGGAGCCCAGCTCGTTCAGGGAAAACAAAGTCCCACGGAGCAGAAAGCACACGTCGATGGCTATCAAACCACTTCACTGGCCTCTCATGCCCAGAGCAAATTTCTGTTGAGAAGGTCAGCGGCTTGGAGCTGGTATCCTTGGAGCAACGGGTGAGGAGTCTTTGAGTTGAAGTGGCAATTGGAGGAGCGATTTTGGGAGCGACCCCTGTATTCTCAGTATCACGCCCCCCCAGCCCTGAGCAACCCCCTGCTGCACACAGAAGTGTAGCTGATGTTCTGCTAAATCGTGTAGCAGGACCCCTCAGACCTGGACACAGAAAGGGCATTGCTTACTCTCCGCCAGTCCTCGACGAGAAACCATGTTTCCAGAAGCAAAACTAGATTCCAGGATCTGTGTGCGGTCCAGCAACCTGACCTGAATCACAGGCCAGGGATCTCGGTGGGGCGGGGGCGGGGGGGACCTCCAGTAAGAGCACTTTCTCCTGCACTCAACTTCTCAATGACTGGAAAATAAGACAAACATAAGGCAGAATATGGCGATTAGTACTGGTTAGTCGAATGGTGTAGTTTGGAGGAAGGGCAAACGGGCTTGTGAACTGAACCTTCAAATTAGGCAAAGTGACCAGGTCCCAGGGGTGCTGGACGCCCCCAGGACGCCCCCTCCCACTCCCCATGGGGCCGGGCCTCCCGGCTTCCAAGGCGACAAGGATGCAGTGAGTCAGGCCCACTTGACTGCATCCCAACCCTGTAACCAGATACGGTCACCTCTCCTGCTCGGGGTCCAGCAAGTGAGGAGCAGGGGCATCACACCTCCACCTGGGAGAGGCCATCCGAAGTGGGTGAAGTTGTCCCCCACATTCCAGAAACAGTAACACTGAAAACGGTCAGCATCCCTCAGCCTACACACGCTGAGCATCAATCCAGGCTCCTCTGGGCCTATTATGTAATTTAGTCTCATGGGGTAATGCTTTTGTTTTACTGATGAGGAACAGAGGTGGCAAGTCACATACGTGGCCTGTAGGGATGGAGCTGAGAGCTCACTCGGGGCCTCTCTTGGCCTCGAGAACCTGAGCACCCGGGGCGTGGTTCCTGCCCCCTACACAGCTCTGGGGAGAGAGACTTTTGTGCATAATCGTTAGACAAAATTGTGCGGTGGGATACGGCACCCTTCCTCACTCCACTTTGAACTTTCAGGGACTAATCAAAAAGGGAGTCTTTCCCCCAAAATGCTTGAGGGCTTTATCACTCTCCTGAAGGCCTCCCCTAATTGTTAGGAGTCTAGTCCTGTGTTCTAACCCCCTTTGGCCCTGTCATCCTCCTTGACGCTCTGTGTCAGTGACGGCAGGAGACCGGACATTCTGTCATTTTTGTTGACTTCGAGATGCATACCTGTTCCCCAGGGTCCTCATGTAACTCTGGGACCCACCGGACACGTGTGTGCGAGGGTGTGGATGTCCACAGCAGCTCCCGCCCGCGGGGTACGGAGGGCAGGTGGGGGCGGGTGACAACCAACCTCAGGTCCTCGGTCACCTTCCCTGAGAGGAGACAGCGCGTATTGCCCCGTGTAGCAGGTGCCAGTGGGACACAGATATGGACACACGGACAGGATGGGTCCCCTGCACATGGGGAGGCCTTTAAGGGGAGACGGCAGGCGTGGCTTTGGGCAGGCGGGGGATTGCGCACAGCGGAGGCAGGGTTGGTTCAACTCAGGGGTGCGTGGAGAGCATCATGCAGACCCGAAGGTGAATGCGGGAGGACGGTGAAGACGGTGTCAGGAGAGCTGGGTTTGGACCCACGGCAGGGAGGACCTAGAAGAACAGACCCTTTTATTCTTAGGCAATGGGGAGCCACTGATGGCTTTGGATCCTGAGCTCAGAGTGAAGAGTGGCACCTGCTAGAAGTTCAAAAACGGGGTCGAGAAAGGCTGAGATGAGGGGGGGATGGCTGTCCGTCCGTCATGGCACACCCCAGTACAAAAAACCCTAGCTCACGACTTGCTTACTTCCACGTTGATGGAAACAGGAGACAGTCCCTGGGGTTCCTCTTGCCAGGTTTGCGTTTCGTGTCGGAAGGGGCTCCGTTTGGAGTGACACGGCTTGTGTGCTGCAGACAGAGAAGCAATCTTTCAAACAAAGACTCGAATTCAGCCACGGTCACCCCCACGTGCGTTGGAAGCCATCATCTAAGGCACGAGGTCTGCCCTCTCTGGCCATGAGACTCGCTTCCAGGTCTAACTGAAACCCTCTGCAATCCAGATTTTAGTTCCCACTGAACCCTCAGTGTCGGCACCAGGTAGAAGCTCCGGGTTTGGAGCCAGAATTGGGCACAGCCGAGGTCCTGGGGGGCGGGCGGAGCGGAGAGGGGCCCCTGAGCGCCCTGAGGCCGAGGCGGCTGCTCAAACACAGGGACCTTTCAGAGGGAGTAACTCACTCTCTCACCGTGATGAAAGGCCTGCAGATGCCCTCTCTCTCCTGATAACGAGCCCGAGGAGCCAGAACAAGAGAGGGCTTGCCACATGCAAGAGGCACCGCTAGCCTCCTCCACCGTGATGTTTCAGGTGGGGAAGAGGAAGCAAGAAACAATGAATGCTGATTAGTTTACATTAATCAAAATCATATCTGGCTTCTTTTTTTTTCTTCTTCCCAGAGCTTTTCAGTGTGCGGGAGCAGGTTATTCAAATTTCACCCCTGTTTTTCAAAAATTAATAAGGGCCATACATTAGTGTAACATTCTGCCTGCTTCACAGAATATATTAGTAAAGGTTTTAACTACTGAAATTATACAGTCCTAAAGAGATGATTTAATGAAAGCAATCATATCATTTGCATTCTGGGCCTGCCCGCCCGCAGCCGTGGCTGGGAGCTGTGATTATACCGAGGTGCGGCAAGGAATTATACCATCGTGATTCTGCCCGAGGCCCTGGGGCTGAGTGCCTCCAAATCCCCAGGAAATGCTGTTGGAGGGACAAGAAAACCAGGCTTGTTGGAGGAGGGGGTTTAGGCACCACAACGGAGTCCTGAAATCCCCTTTCTCTCCCTGGCCCGGGGCTTGTCTTTCCTGGAGGAATCCATTCTGGCCTCCAATAAGGGAAAGTTAATTGGCATGCTCTTTTGTTGAAGTGGTTTTGCGGCCGCCAGAGTCATGACCGCTCAGCCGGGACGTGAACACAGGACAGAGGCTGGGCACGCGTACCACGGGGCCCAGAGAAGGGCTTGCCACTGTCAGGCTGGCAAGCCAGGCTCTGGGCAGGGCAGGTGCGGCTAGACTGCAGGAGGGGGCAGTGGGGGATGGTGCGGGAACCACACACGAGTGCTCTCCCGGGCCGCCGAGGCCCATCTGCAATTCTCGAAGGTGTGGAGGCCGGTGGGAGGGTGGGGGCCCGAACTGGTTTATTCCCCTTAGATTATCCCAACGCTCCCGTGTAAATTCTGGTTTCTGCCAAGTCTCCCTCCTATACTTCATGACAAATGTCCCCCACCCTTTGTAGCCCAGGGTCTCCTCCAACGTGTCCACAATGCCAGGACTTCAGAAACGAGGGGCACACCTCACCTTTGTTTCTTTTCTGATCCAGTGACTGATGTTCTCCGGGGCGCTTACTTAGCTCGTGTTCCAGAGACCACAGGAAGGAAGGGACTTGGCTGCAGCCGCTGGGGACAGAACCAGGGCTGATTTTGGCACGAGAGCGGGTTGAGGCCGGTCCACGGCGGTCAGATTGTGCGTAGGAGGGACTTCGAGTCCCGGCAGGTCCCTGATGGTCAGGACCGTGGGCTCCAGAGGGAGGACGCGCCTGGCTTTCCTCCCAGGGGATGCACTGTGTGGCCCAGGCAGCGACCGGAACCGAGGAGGGTGTGATGTCCTGGACTGCAGCCTTGGGAGAGAGAACCAGGCATGACTCGCCAGGGGCTTGGGCTGCCTTCCCATCTGTCTGGGGGGCCAGCTGAGCTGGGGGGGGGCTCCCATGGGGCTGGGTCCACGGGGCTGAGACTGGCTAGAGACCCAGCAGCTGGAGGGTCCTGCCACTAGAACAAGTTAACTAAGGCCCTTCCTAAGTGCCAGGAGGTGCAGGGCCCCAGCTGGGTGCAGACACAGGACAAACAGAAATCCGCTCAACTGAATGAGGATTTCGTGGAGAGAAATCCTACAGGAAGAGAGTTCTGCGAGCCCAGCTTGGAGGGAGGCAATCCCCAAAGTAAGGAGTACGGAATGCTTGCTCCGTACCACACACTGTTGTAAGCAGGTTACATGTATTAGTTTTAAAAATTCTGCCACCAACCCTCCATTGATCAAATCTCAGGCCAGAAGATGAGACAGAGAGTTTCAGTGATTTCTGCCAGAACCATGGTGAGCTTCAGCCCCTGGCCCAGTGCTGCTAACAAGCAGGACGCATAGCATCCCGCCGTGGCTGTCCCTGGGACACGTCTCCCGGCCAGGTCCCTGAACACTCAATTCTGAGTGCAAAGATGGGGCCAGGAGAGCTGCAGATAAAGACCGGAGCTTGTTTTGTTAAGCATTTCGTGGACTCTGGGGGCGGGGGTGGGTGCTGCTCCACTCTGCAAAGGGGGGGGAAGATGCCCTGGGTTCGGGGGGGGGGGGGGGGGGGCTCTAGGGGCTGCAGGGGCTGCCGCTGGGCCAGTCAATACAGCATCCCCCCAGGAAAGAGTTGGAGCCGACTCCCATCACAGGTGAGACAACACTAGGGCCCCTGGATATACCCGGGGGCCCCTCGCAGGGGGAGGGGCCTGGCTCCGTAACTGGCACCAGCCAGCCCGAAGTGGGCCTGCGTGCAAAGCACAGGCTCTCAGGCCTCCTGGACCTCGATGACACAAGCAATATCAGCTGGTCCCAGGTGGTGACTTTCCTTCATCAGGGAGGTGGCAGCTCGTCTATCTCTCGAGCATAGCATGGGGTCCAAACACTCGCTGGGCCGCCTGTACTTGGCTGGACTCGATCTCACGACCCTGAGATCATGACCTGATCCAAAATCGAGAGTTGGATGCTCAACAGACTGAACCACCCAGGCGCCCCTCAGGTTTTTTAAGTGAATTTTTGGAAGGAGCGTAAGACAGGGGCCTAATTTCATTCTTTTGCATGTAGATGGCCAGTTTTCACAACACCCTTTCCCTGGTGTGTGTTCTTGGATGCGTGGGAGCGTGGGTTTATTCTGGGCTCTCAGTTCTGTCCCATTGGTCTATGTGTCTGTTTTGAGGCCAGCACCACACCATTTTGATGACTATAGCTTATAATATACTTTGAAATCAAGAAATGTGATGCCTCCAGCTTTGTCTTCTTTGCAAGATTGCTTTGGATAATTGGGTTCTTTTGTGGTTCCATATGAATTTTAGGATTGTTTTTTCTATTTTTGTGAAAGTATCATTGGAATTTTGATAAGGATTGCATTGAATCTGTAGGTCACTTTGGGTAGTATGGACATTTCATTAATTCCATACTTATTAATAAACAAACATGTAATGACTTTTATATTTATTAATAAATATGTTTATTTATTAATACTGATTAATATTAAGGTTAATTTTTCCAATCCAAGAACACAAGCTATCTTCCCACTTATTTGTGTCTTCTTCAATTTCTTTCGCAAGTATCTTAGTTTTCCGTGTCCAGATCTCTCCGTGAGAGGCCGGTCTCGGATGATGGAGCAACAAACAGAAGACACTGGGCCCGTGCGGAGGCTCTTGAGCTTCCCATGCTCAGTCTCTCATCATTTCCAGTTTGTAAGCCAGTAAATCACCATTATTGTTTAAGGCAGTTCACTTTGGGTTTCCTGCTTCTTGCTCTCCGAGTCCCCTTACGTTAGGGTGGTATGTGCAGTGTTTTCAGGCCAAGTTTCCCAATGAAAAGTATGTGAGGAGAGCCTCGTTCTGTGCCCTGCCTCGCCGCCTCCTCCCCCTGCCACCACGTGGCCCGGGCTGGGGCGTGGACGCAAGGCTGCCCTGAGCATGGAGGGGGCCGCCCAGAGGAGCTCAGCGTTCAGTGAGGTGGGTGAGGCTCACACAGACGCCCGACACGACCAGTAGGATAAATCCATACCGTGAGAGAAGGCCACAGAGACCACATGGGCTCGCAACACGGGGCTGACATCGAATGGCCCAAAGCAGGAGAATTCTTGCTCACCGTGGGCACGAGCTGTCCCCGGTGAAGGCCACGCTGAGTCAGGGCTCTCCAGAGAAGCAGAGCTGCTGGGTGTAGACAGGCAGACAGGAGGGCCGTGTGGTCTCGGAACGGCTCACGCAGCTGTGGAGGCCGAGGAGGCCGAGAGGACTTTCGGGGCTGCCGTCTGCGAGCCAGGAGCTGCTGTGTGGTTAGTGAGTCAGAAAGCCCAGGGACCCACCGCGCAGCCTCAGGGGCAGAAGGTGGGGTCCCGGTTCCCGCGGGGGAGCAAATTCTCCTTTCCCCGCCTTTCGTTCCCGTCAGGCCCCTAACAGATGGATGATGCCCACCTGCGCCGGGCAGAGTGACCTTCGCTCAGTCCACTGGTTCAAACACCATCTGCTCCAGAGACACCGTCCCAGACACACCCAGGAATAGTGGTTTACCAGCTGTCTGGGCGTCCCAGTGCGGCCCCGGGACTGCCATAGCCTGTCTGTGCTGATGGTCCTGAACATGCTCTGCAGCGTGTCAGACACTGAGAGGAGGAGCCGGTGTGGCCCTTTGCTTCCCGGCCCCCGCCAAAGCTCCCCTTTTGTTTGGGGGGCCTGGTCCGCCAACCCCATCCTGGCCCCAGAGGTACTGCACGTGCCCCGAGCCAAGTTGACCAGCCCAGTGCACCCCCCCAAACGTGGGGCATCAGGTGCAGCCACTGGGCCCTTCTCCCGGACTCCAGGACATGCCTCCTCCCCGCCTCAGAGCCACGGGGTGTGGTGCCCTGTGAGGCCTGGACCCCACACGAGGAGACACCACCAGCGACAAAGCCAACAGACCGAGGAGGTAGAGGCGAGAGGCTTTAAACTTGAAGGACCCCAGATTAATAATGCCTGAAAGCCACGTAATTTCTACACTTTTCCATTACCTTAATCCATACGCTCTTATTATTTAAGCCAATTTGAGTTAAATTATCTGTTACTTGCGACTGCAAATATACTGACGGATGCAGAATTCAGGAGCATAGCCCTTCCCCACCTCCCGGGAGCCAGGCATGGTTCTTATCCAGAATTGTCTGTGCTGTTTAGAAAGGTAATTTGGTTCCTAGACTACACGTCGCGTCACAATGCACACAGGGTCCAGGACGGCACTCCGTGGGCCACACATCTGGGGGGGGGACATTAAGGCTATGAATGGTCCTGCGTCCCTTCAGGCCAAGTTTTGCCGCCAAGAGAGTTCGCCTCAAACCTTGGGAAGGGGCGCCTGGGGGGCTCAGTGGGTTGAGCGTCCGACTCTCGATCTTGGCTCAGGTCATGATCTCAGGGTTGTGGGAGCGAGCCCCACGTTGGCCTCCGCGCCATGGAGCCTAACTAAAAACACACCCACACGCACACACAACATCAACAACAACAACAACAAAACTGGGAAAAACCTCGATGGCTCTCAGAGATTTGGGGTTCCAGAGTTGTGGAGAAAGGGTTGTGGGTCATTCAACATTCCTTCCTGCCTGTGAATTATTCTGGTCCAGTCGGAAGACAGTGTTGTGATCAGGAAGCGTTCTAGATCAAGGGCCTAGGTCACCAGCACGGAACTTCATGGTGCCATCAGTGTGTTGTACTTAACACCCTCTTGACAGGTGATTATTTACAGAATAACTGGCCAGTAAATACGTATTGAGTGTTTCCTGTGCTGAGAGCACAGGGCTGGCCCCAGACTTAACCAGCTAGTGCTTCACAGGCGGACCTATAACCTTCACCATCTCCTTCCCACCAGCAGCTCCCGCAGAAAAAAGACCAGGGTGGGTTTGGGGCACAGCGGGCGGGCAGGTGGCGAGGCTGGAATCCCGGTGTGGGGGACGGAGGTCAGCCAGGTCCTGGAGGCCTTGGACCGCAGGTTACAGAGTCCGGCCCTCATGTTGCAGAGAGAGCAGCGTGGGTTACTCAGAAGCTGCTTCCAATCTTTGCAGAGGATTCAGAACACGATACGGGGGTTTGGAGGTAGGCGGGCCTGGCCTGATCTCACTCTGCCTCTTGCAGTGAGACCTTAGCAGAGCCAGTTCTCCCAAATAAACGTGATCCACCCTGCAGTACTGTGGTGAGGCATGCAGATAATGAACACACGTAAAGTGCCCGGGTCCGTGGTCTCCCACATGCCCCCGGCCCCTTTCCTTGTGCTGAGCTGCCCGCTCCCCTCGCGGAGAGGCCTGGCGTCCAGGGAAGGGGAGCGTGCCCGCCACTGGCTCGGCCGCTGCCCGGGGAAGGCGTGTCCCCTGCAAACACGGGAGCCTGGTCTGTTCTCTGTGCAGCAGCAATTTGTTACCAGCATTACTAGTATTACTAGTATTACTAGTATCACCGTAGTAAACTCTGTGGAGCAACGGCAGTATGAGGGACCCAGCTCAGGGCAGGAACCAGACCGGCTCAGTGTTTGTAGGTAGACCCGACGTTCAGAGCCCGCCAAGCGAGCAGCGTCCGTGGAGGGTTCCCTGCTGTGGGCACCTGAGTCCCGAACACATTCCCGTGAATCATCATCAGGCTGTTCAGACGGGGCTTTTTGCAGACTGTCTGCCTGGAGGCCATGAGATGTGCTGCACACCTTCCGTTAGACGGATCCAACATTGCCAGGTCACGCTTCCCCAGGTGGGGTGGCGGCTGAGGAGATAGTGGCTCGACTGGTCCATGGCAGCCCTGTCCCCGGCGGGATGGGTGCTCCTCAGCTGAGCCTCTGCCTCGGAGACTCGGGGCAGAGGCTTTCTTAGCGGGATGTCTGAGACTCTCCTCTCCCTCCCTCCCTAGGGGCCGACCTGCTCCTTCCCCTTCATGCTTCCCATGTTCTCCCCGGGGAGAATCTCTGGGAGTCGGCTTCCCAGGGGCCTCCTCGGGGCCTCGGAACCACGTGTTAGAGGAGACTTCCCCTCTTGGCGCAAGTTCCACTTGGCGTGTGTTATATTCTCACTGCTCCTAAACACACAGCAGCCCAGATCAAAGATGGAAACGTCTAGACTTGGCCAGGCCAGAGCACCTACCGTGCCCCAACCGTCGTGTTAAATGGGAAAATGAATCTCCTGGTCCTGCACGTTACGGCCAGTCATGCAGAGAGAAGGCTGGGTTACGGGCTTGCATGCGCGCTCCGTGGTATTTAAGCCAAGATTTGAATGTCAGCGGGAGTGCATGTGTGGCACTTTGTCATGAATAACACAGCAGATTCTTATTCATCATGCTTGGATCTCCAGAGAGGGACAGAAGGGACGCGGGTCTCTGGCCAGGCCACGCTGCTGTGGTTCTGAATCACTCCCCGACGAGAAAGTCGTGAAGGAACCCCGTTGGGGGCACCATGTGGGTGGAGCACACGTCAACGTGGAGCCCTGCCCTCCGCTCGCCCGCCGTGGAGTCACCAGGGTTGGAGATGCGGGGAGGCTGGAATGCAAGGGGAGCCCTGGTCTTCTAACCGTCCCCGCGGAGCCAGTCCTTGTGCCCTCCCTGGGCTGGCCCCTCTCCAACCACACAGCAGATTCCAGCCCTGTGTCCCCGCGGCTCCCGCTGACTGCGCCTCTGTGTCCCGGGGGCCACACGGGGTCAGCACTGCTCTTGCCCCCTCTGTCCCTGGCACAGCCTTTCCAACCCCTGAGGTCTTGGCCGCCACCGCCTGCATTTCAGCAAGGCTCCTTCTCAGAGTGTGCCGGCCACCTGCCTGTTGGATCCAGGGGCGCTGCTCTGGGTGCCCTCCCACCTGCTCCGTGGCACTTCATGGTCCTATGGTTGCCCCCACATTACAGAAGGCACAACTGAGGCACACAGAGATTATACCCGTCCTCAGCCTGACACATTCAGGAGCCCGGAATGCATTTTACCTTGGTGCTGACCCTGCCTCCGGGTTTTCCTCCAAACTGTGAGTGCCCAGTTCCTCCTACAGGACGCTTCTCCCACCCCGTCCCCACTCTCCAGCTCTGTTACTCCATTCTTCCCTCCCCAGGACCTTGTTTCCAAGAGGCCCCAAAGACGGGAGCTAAGTTTCTTGCTTCCTCGTCACCGGGCCTGGCATGTTTTCCGTCAAATGTCTGTTCTTTTGTGGGTTGGAAGGAAAACCTTACTTTGAGGCTCCAGACCCTTCTCAGGGAGAAAAGAGTGTTGTGTAAGGAATTCAATGCACAGGGAAGCCAGCCTCTGGGTGAGGGTGGGAAGGCTAGGGGGGACGTCCGGCAGGTGAGGTCTGCCGGGACCCAGATCCCCTGTTCCTGTAGTTTGAAAAAACCCTAAATGTTCACTGGACATGTGACTTCCCAGAATACAGCCTGCAAATCCCAACCTTTTTGTGCCTGGCTAGGGCCGTCCCCCACGTCTGACCAGTGGGAAGTTCTTCCCCGGGAGGGGCGGGCTCTTACCCTGTTCTTTCCAGCTGTACACTTTGGAGACTGTGGGAATGGAGGCCACACGTGGCAGAGCCCTGGGGGCACAGCAGACTCTTGACCTTGGCTTTGTCCTGTGAGAGAAAAATAAGCTCCTGTCTTGACTTCATGGTGCCGTCACTTTGGGTGTGTCTCACTCCCACCAGCAAGAGTGTGTGAGGACAGGTGTAGGGGAGCAGCTTTCTAAGCACAGGGTGTCCCCATGCTCCCTGCCATGCAGGGCCCCGTGCCCCATCATGACCTTGCAGGTCTTCGGTGAGGCTCACCTCCCACCGCGTCCTTATATGTGGTCTGGGAGGAGGGTCAAGGATGGGGCGTGTTCACTCCCAGGTCAGTGGGAGGGTACCAGCTCAGCGGTGACGGTGACACTGTGTTCAGAGAACAGCCTGAGAAGTGGCCATGCTCACCTGAGCCTGTGTGTCATGGACACGTGCGGGAGGGCATGGGACACGCGGTGGAGCACAGGGCCTGTGTAACTGAGTCCCAGGGGCGAGCCCACTGCTCAGCTGCGGAGCTGCGTGCATCCCTCCCATGGCATGCCGCATGACAGGCACAGGAGGCCGTCCCGTGGTTGACCACCTGCACAAGCCACGTGCCCCCTCTCCCCTTGCTGGCTCCACTCCGTCATCTTAGCCCCTTGGCGCCTGCCCAAGCTCTGGCTTCACCCCTGCCTTACCCTCCACAGCGGGGACCGTGGCGGTTCCAGAAGCTTCCAATGCACTTACTGGCAGTAAGCTTCTGCCCGCTGGTATGTGACCAGCTTCATTCCGTTCTGTTTGTTGCCGGCTCTGTCCCCAGGCAGTTCCCTGGGGCCCAGAACACAGAGCTGTCACTGTGAATCTGGGCACCATCAGCTTCGGGACGATGTTGTGAGTTTAGATGAGATCACTTGGGAGAGATTTTAGAAGGGAGAAGAGGCTAGGTGTGCGATTTGAGGGGGCCGTTTCGCTTTCCCAGGCTTGCTGCACGCTTGTCTGGGAAGCGAGTTTTGTAAGATCTACCAGGCAGAGCTGTTATGAGAATTAAGTTCGATAACATATGTGAAAGCCCTGGCACGAGGTTTGGTAGATTCTTAGAAAATGTGAGTGTCCTCGTCCCATTTTGTTAGGGAATAAAGGCTTTTATGTAAACCATTAAAACTGGATCCAGGCAAAGTGATGCTGATTGATGAACCTCCAAAAAATTATCCTTGGGCGCTGGGGACGGATAAGGAAGGCGTTATGTGAGTTTCTCTGCTAAGAGGGCCCAGATTTCCTTGGAGGGGCATGGGGTGTGGGGGAGGGGCGTGGGTTGGGGGAGGGGGGTGGGGTGGCGGGGGTGGGGGGTGGGGGGTGGGGACTGGGGGGGGTGTGGGGGGAGGGAATGGGTGGGGGGAGGGGCGTGGGGGGACCGAAAACGAGGAGAAGGGTACTGGAGGCAGCATGCGACAGCACAGGGGTGGGAATGCCCAGGATCTAAACCTCCGTCCCTAAGAGAACGTTGGCATTGGGCAGGAATAGAGGTGTCAGAGGCGCGGCTGGTTTGGGACGAAGTTGGGAGCGATGATGATGATGAGCTTCATTTTGGCCAGGCCTAATGTGAGCTCCAGGGGGGCGTCCCGGGGGGGACATCAGGCAGAAGCCACAGCTGGGGAGTTTGTGCAGCTCAGGAGAGAGGCTGGACCCAGAGCGGGGCTTCAGGGGCCTGTGTGGAGACACCGAGGCTGGGAGGACGTCGAGGTCACGCAGAGTCTGGTGACAGCGCTAGCCGGAGCCTTTTACGGCCGCTTCCTCTTCCGTGTGGCTGTCTGGCTTCCCTGTTTGATTCCGAGCTTCGCTGCTTGTCCGCTTTCTCTTGTTACAATACCTGCCTCTCAGGTTCCTGAGCGCTTAGCACGGTGCCTGACACCCAGCAGGTGTCAGTGAATGTCCACTACGGTCCTGGCGTGATGCAGCGGATCCTGAACCAGGAACTGATGTTTCCTCCCTGCCGGGTGTGTAAGCGCATCCTGTTGGCTCAGGCATGCAACAGGTGTGTGTGCACACGCGTGTGCGTGTGTGCGACGGGTGTGCGCGCGTGCAACGGGTGTGTGCATGTGTGCCTGCATGTGTGTGCACGCATGTGTGTATGTGTGCGTGTGTGTGCACGTGTGTCTTCTCATCCCTCCTGCGCATTTAACCCCGAGGCCCCGTCCTGACTAATCGTGGGAGAACAGCCTCTTCCCTAGAGTGTATCTGTCACTCTGACATCAGAGGGGATGAGACTCAACAGGATATAGTGTTTTCTGATTGCTGCAGCCCACATACTGCTGGAAGCCCCCCCAGGGCAGACACCCAGCTCTCCCTGCCCCAGGTGGGGCTGCCCCCGTCGGCCGGAGCACAAGGTGGGGGGCGGCAGGCACTCGTCTTGACTGGAAACCAGCTGCAGGCAGCCCAGGATCCTGTGGTCTTCCCACCTTCCTTGCTCCTCTGCTGGGATCCCAGGCCACGCCGGCCCTCGGGAGGCACCCACGCTGAGCCCACCACTGCTGCTTGCTCTCCACACTCACGTGCTCCCACAGAGGGAAGGTGAAGAAACGTTTAATGGGGTGGGTCTGAGTCTCCTGATGCCTGCAGTGGTGCCCAGGGTCTCCATGGGGGAGCTTCTGCATAGCTGGAATTATTTTTAAGTCCGTGAGACACCAGCTCCTGGCCTGAGTCACTGAGCAGGATCCCATGGGCACACGGGACCGCGTTCTCGTGGACCTGCGCCACTCCCGTCCTCCCCGCCCACCATGTTTCCTAAGCTATTTCCACAAAAAAAGCCATGGAAAGGTTTGGAACTGGTTGCAGTGAAGAGTCTTTGCTCACAGAGGTCTCACCTCCCCCAGGAGAGGACGGGACTGAGCCACCACTGTCCCCATGAACATGTCTTCACACACCTCAGAGGACGGCTCAGGGTTTTTTCAAATTTAATTTTGACATCGTTTCCCACTTACAGGGAAGTTATAAGATCAGGAATTCCACTCAAATTCAAGTAAACGAGGGCATCTGGGTGGCTCGGTGGGTTGAGCGTCCGACTCTCGGTTTCGGCTCAGGTCATGATCTCTGGGTCGTGGGATTGAGCCCCGCATTGGGCTCCATGCTCAGCGGGGCGTCTGCTGGAGATCCTCTCTCTCCCTCTGCCCCAACCCCCTAAAATAAATAAATAGATCTTTAAAAATTTTTCAAATAAATGTTGGCCTTTTGCCATGTTTGCCCTCCTCTGTCTGCTCAGGCACCCAGAACGGTAGGACTGACGCAGTGTTCCTGCTCATCCACACACCGTCTCCTGAGAATGTACTCTGCAGCAGAGGAAACCCGACTCTGGACCCCGTTGTCTCTTTCGCCTCCTGTCGTGTCAGGTACTGAGCGTCTCTCTGTGCTCATAGTCTGGACGTCTCTGACTCTGGGGCGTGCCCCTGACGCAGGTCCTGCGCTTCCCTGGCTTCCCCATGTGTAGCGGGGCCAGGCTCTCCGTCCGCGCACCTGTCGGGAGACCCGCTGTCTCTGGGCTAGAGGGGCAGCTTTGGTCGTTTGGTTTAGGTGGTGTGGCCCGGATGTCTCCTTTTCCCCCTTCTGTAAAGTTACTTTGTAATTAGTAAGTATCTTGTGCAGCGATGCTCTGAGATTATCAGTAAATCCCAAACTTCAGGACGGCTGCCGAGTGCTGGCGCTCTCAATCTGTTGTTTCCTTTACATTTATGTATTGGCTTTCTACCGAGAGGAAGAACTTTCCAGCCTGTCTGTGTTCGTGTATATTCTCTGAACTGTCAGCATCAAGTAAGTCCTGCTAACTGCAAACCCCGAGGGGCTCCTGTGGGCGGGCGTCCGTCCTCGAGCCTGGCTGACAGCAAGCCTGTCCGTCTGCAGGAGCTGAACTGCACGAGGACTGTGAGTGCTGGGGTTTGTGCTGCTCCTGGGCAGGTCAGGGCAGCAAAGGCTGAAGGGACGGTCTCCTACGAAAGCTACGGGTCTGAGAAGACCAGTAGCTGGCGTGTGTCCCGTGATGAGGCAGGACTCACCATCCACACGCACCCCGAGCCGTGGCGCCGCAGGGCCCGTGATGGCGCAGGGAGGCCGGGACGCTGGGGTCCCCCTCCCTCAGGCAGTGCCAGCCGTGCCTGTGCAGCCTTCGGGAGGACGGGAGCAGGACGGAGGTAGAGTGTGGCCACAGGCGCTGGGGGCAGGGGTTCCCGTATGTCTGGGGGCCACCGTGCAGGCATCTAAGATCTTACGTGAGGAGGTGTAGATGAAAGCCATTGAAGCGGAGGGCACCTCGTGCTAGAGCTAGGGGTGCTGTGGGACAGGCGTTCCAGTCCACACGGTGGCCCCTGGAAGATCCCGCTAGCCGGGGCCTGCTTGGGCAGCAACAGGTGCCCCGCGGGGAGCTGTCTGTCCGCTCCCCCCCACCCCGCGCTGTCAGCCCCAGCTGGGGGCCTCCTCGTGCCGATCAGCAGAGTGACCCAGGAAGGAAGACCAGGGCGCCGTCATCTCAGGAAAGCTGGGAATGGTATTAATTTATCACTGACTCAAAGACAACGCGAGCTCCCAAAATGGCACTCAGTGTGTTTGGGCTGTCCCATCACATGGAAGCCTACACGTTCGTCCGTGGAAGGACGCAGCAGTCAGGAGGCCTTGCTCTGAAACCCTGGGGGCAATTCCCACAGTGCGTGCTTCAGTTTTCACGGTACAGTGTTTTCTCCAAGACAGGGCACGTCAGGCTTCCGAAAACATGCCGAGACTTATAAGCAGGGCGGCCACGCTCTCTCAAACGTTACTTCTCAAGTGATTTTCTGGAAGCTATGAGACAAGCCAAACCACACTCCCACTGGATGATGCCCCCAGGGCCTCAGACACCTGTCAGGCCACCTGGAGGGAGCCTGACCTGAGCCCCTCTCCACAGTCGGACAGATGCAGTGGGCTGGTGTGCCATCCCGGGAGCCTGTGTGCACGACGGCCCCGAGCCCCCCTGCACCCTGGCCCCCCACCGTGCAGAGGTCGCCCGCCTGGGTCAGGGCCTCACGTGCTGCTCACCCAACAGCTGTCGGAGCCTTGACCTGGCCAGCAGGGATCTTCCCGCAGAGCTGTTACAATTCAATTTCAGTAAATATTTATTGGCAGTCAACACTAGAGCAGATGCTCTGGGAGGAGAGCTCAGGAAATGCAGACAGTCCTGCCTTCAAAACACGGATGACTTAGTTGGAATCCAATCAGTGTCGACTGAGGAGAAAGGAGAGCGTGAAGAGAGCCTGGGGCTGCAATCACCAGGATTGCCTTTGGCCCCCAATCCTGTTGCCTGTGGATTCCGGGGCCTGGGGCATGCTGCTTGACGGCTCAGAGCCTTCCAGGAGCTTCCGTGTCTTCATCGCAAATGGAGAGTAGCAGCCCCCTGTGTGGATTTCCTGTGACGATGAGCGGGGGACCGGACACGGAGCACCCAGCATGCCTCTGCCCCTAATCAGCACCTCACGAACAGCGGCTGTGTCTGGGGCTGCGGACACACTGGGCGCTCTCACCAGCCCAGCCTGCTCATGCTGCAAGCCACGAACCAGGGGAGTGGTTCCTGCTTTCATCACTCCTTTAAAAGCCCCAGACCCATCTTGGGGTGCAGCAGAAGGCCCACAGGTAGGATGCTTGGGCCGACCGCTGGTTCTCGTGTCCTCACATCCTCCTGCTGTGTCCCCAGGTGCCCCGTCTAGTGCAGGAGCCTCGGGGATACTCATCGGGAAAGCTTGTGGAGGTCTACCAGCTCTGCTCATGGCTCCCTCCCGGAGCCCTGGGTCGGCCATCCACATGGCCCTGTCCATCTCCTTCAGTGTGGCTTGGGGGCTCCCACTAATATAGCTTCTATTAAACAGACACATTATATTCCTTCTCTTTGACCAAGGTTATTTTTCAAATGCTAAGCGCAAATAACTATCCAAGAAACACTTTGCAGAAACGGCATTGTTTGAAGACTGTACGAACCAAATCTATTAGAGAAGCTTCTACAAAGAGCAGGAAATGCGGGGATGGGGGAAGTGGGGGCTGTGTTCTCTCCTACAGCAAGGCCTGTGCACTGTGGGGTGGGTGCAGGTGGCTGCTGCTGGGCCCACCCTGCCAGAGCGCTGGGACAGGCTTTCCAGACACGGTCCTTTGGCTCCAAACCGTCATGCCCTTGGATGGAGGGGCTCTGACCCCAGAGGTAAGAAGGAGGAAGTGTTTTCCTGGTTCTGAGACCCGGCTGGAGTCAGGGGTGGACTCTGGCTCAGGGCCTCCCCTCGGGGAACCTGGCGTCTGACCTAGCGTCTGACGATGGTGCCCACACAAGCCATTCAATGTCTTGAAACCTACAGCCTCTGCTGAGCGAAAGCTCTGTTTCTGGAGTTTTGCCCCAGGACTCATGAGGCTCCTGGCAGCACAGGCCATGAAGCCCTATGACCACCAAGCCACCTCTTGCAGGACCTTCTGAGCCACAGGCTTTGCACCCCTTGTCCCGTTCGCCTCACAGCCACCCGGCGAGGCGAGCACCCTCACGATGCCCATTTTCCAGGGGAGAAAACTGAGCTCACAGCTGCCACTCCCGGACTGTCAGTGAGCAGGGTATGTGTGTGTGTGTGTGTGTGCGTGCAAAGCCTGAGCTTACACCCAGCATGGGAGACTCTGCCCCCGCGCTTCACCCCGTGGCTGCACCCTGCACCCCAGCCCCCACCCAGGGAGGGAGTCAGGGCCTTGTGTATGTATGTGTCCTTGACATAAACGGGATGATGCTGCGTATGCGCTTTGGCATCTGGCTTCTTCCACCCACCGTTAAGTTTGAGAGATTCACTGCGATGCTGAGGACGGTTGTGACCGTCTGCCCATCGTGTGATTGTGCTGCTGATAGACGCTCAATTGTTTCCAGTTCTTGGCTATTACCAACAGCGTTAGTAGGAGTACTTAAACTTTGGGGTGCCTGGGTGGCTCAGTCCTTAAGCGTCTGCCTTCGGCTCAGGTCATGATCTCAGGGTCCTGGGATCGAGCCCCGCATTGGGCTCCCTGCTTGGCGGGAAGCCTGCTTCTCCCTCTCCCACTCCCTCTGCTTGTTTTCCTGCTCTCGCTGTGTCTCTCTCTGTCAAATAAATAAATAAATCTTAAAAAAAAAAAAGAATACTTAAACTTTCAAGGTTGTAGATAAAATGGTCGATGTGCACAATCACATCCTCTGTGAAAAACCCTTTCCAAACCTTCTACTTTTTATTTCTTCTCTTTCCCCCCCTAATTTTAAAAGCCTTCAGCATTAAAAATAATGTTTTCTGTAGGTTTTTGGTACACACTCCCCTTATCAGATTAAGGAAATCCCTTTCTATTCTGACCTAGTTAAATTTTTTACAAAATCATAAATAGGTATTTTGAATTTCATCAAATGTGTTTTCTCTGTCTATTGAAATAACCATATTGTTCTGTTCTTTAATATGCTAATGTAGTGAATGATAATTACAGATTTTCTGAAGTTAAGCCTTATATTCCTGGAATAAACCCAGATTAGTCATGGTGTGCTATCTTTTTTCACAAAGCACAGAATTCATTTTGCTATTTATGAAGGATTATTGCCTTTATGTTCATGAATGAGGCTATGATTGTTCTTCACTGTATTCTTCGAATTTTAGTATTAAAGGCATAGTGGACTCAGAATAAATTGGTAGAGTGTTATTTTTCTTTTTTTCCCAAATGATTTCATAAGATTAGACCGACATGTTCCATGAACGTTTGGTAGAACTTACCTAAAATCGTCTGTGCCTGGTGATTCTTTGTAGGAAAATCAAGCAATTAATTCACACATTTTAAGGATTTTGAGCTATTTGGACTTTCTATTTCTTCTCCAGTTGGTTATTTTATGTTTTATTTTTATTTTTTTAAAAGATTTTATTTATTTGTGAGAGAAAGAGAGAGCACAAGCAGGGGGAGCAGCAGAGGCAGAGGGAGAAGCAGATTCCCCACTGAGCAGGGAGCCCTACTGGGGACTCCATCCCAGGACCCCGGGATCATGACCTGAGCCAAAGGCAGACGCCTAACCGACTGAGCCACCCAGGCGTCCCTCAAGTTGGTGATTTTAAAAGAATGTGTTCATTTCTTCTAAGTTCGTGCATCTTTCTGTGTTCTTGGGCATACAGTTTCTCCACAGTACACTTTTGTCTTTTTCATCTCTGCTAGAGCCTCATTATACCCTCCTTTTTATTTTTAGCATTATTTGTGCATCTCTTTCTTTCTTGGACAATTTTGCTAGAAGCTTGCGTAGTTTCATGTTTTCCAAGACCTCATTTAGAACTGTTTGGGGAGGCAGCAGGCACTCCCTGTGAATCGCAGACCCAACCCTAGGAGACCCACCTCACAGGTGATCCGGGTTTACTACCCAATCGCAGGAAGGAAGGTTTCCTCCTGCCCCAGCGACAGCCCAGCCAATGAGAGACAGTCACATCCCAGCCAATGAGAAGCCACTACACTTCCAGCTCCCAGTTTCCTCCAGTGGACTTTCAGTTTACAACAGCCCCTTCTTTCCTCTATGCAAGAGCTTCTTCTGATTTGTTCTGCTGTCTTGCCTATGGTTTTGCATTGCTTGATTGTTGGGGTTTGCAATTCTCTGCTATTTCTGAATAAATCCATTTTTTTTGCTGGTAAAATAACTGGCAGTTTTTATTTTTAAAGTTAATGATGCCATAAGCCTTGGAATATGGTATTTTCATGATTGTCTAGTTCTAACATTTAAAAATTTCTGAGGGTGGGGGCTGCTGGGTGGCTCAGCCGGTTAAGCGTCTGGCTCTTGGTTTTGGATCAGGTCATGAGCTGCTGGTTGTGAGATCGAGTCCCCTTGTCCTCCCTGCCCCCCTTGTTGGGCTTGGTGCTCAACAGGGAGTCTCCTTCTCCTCTCCCTCTGCTTCTCCCCTTGCTTGAGCACTCTCTTAAGTAAATACATCTTAAAAATGTGTTTCTCTCTTTTTTTTATCTACAAAGTTTTTAAAAGTGGGTTTAAAAATTCTAAGAATATAGTTTTGAGTTCTAATTTAATTGCACTGTCGTTAGAGAGCTTATTCTGTATGATGATGGACTCTTTATTTGGTATTCCATGGTCGACTTTTGTAAATATCCTTTTGTTATATCGAATCTACATATTTCCAATAAACCGAACTTGCTGATCCTATTTTTAAAACTCTACTAGTTTTTTGTCCCATCGAATGAAAGAGGTACCTTGAACATCTTCTGCTCTGATGAGTTTAATTTCCCTATGTGTTCTATCAGTTTTGCTTTACAGACATATGTAAGTTCTTACATTTGTTCTATCTTCCAGATGAACTGAACACTTTGTTATATAGAGACTCTCTCTGTCTATATGATGCTTTTGTCTGCTAAGATCTCCTTTTCCAACAGCAGAAAGCTTTCTTCTGGTCAATATTTTCTTCACATATCTTTTGCTTCCAACATTTCCCTGTCCTTATGTTTGAACGTGTCCCTTGTGAGTAGCGCACAGCTGAACTTTTAAAACATCTACTGTGACAATGTTGGTCCAGTATGTGGTGAGTTTAGTCCTTTTTCACTCATCATGATGACTGATGTGTCATCCTACTGTCTTCCTACTGTGTTGTAGCTTTTTGCTTTCTACTTATACCATTTTTCCTCTGCTTCTGGACTACTAAAACTTCACATTTTTATTTGTGTTCTTATTCCATTTTTTTTCTCCTAATTGCTTAACAATTATGCTGTATTCTATTTCTATTCTTTCTTGGGGAAGCTTGAAATTTTGTCCTGCAAACTGCTGAACTCTATCATTAGTGCCTCAACCTTCCCACAAACCACACAACCACTTCTTCCCTCAGCCTTTGAACAGTTGGCCGGCAGTATTTTAATTCTTTCCTTTTAAGCATTTTTATTTCCATAAGTTAGTCATGGGAATTAGATGTTAGTATTATTTGTCACACACAATGTTAATGTTTGCCCACTTTTACTTTTTTGCATCTCAGACCTTTCTTCCAGGATCATTTTTTTCTTCCTGGAGTGCATCTTTTAAAAGCTCTGTTGGCTTAGGTCTGTCGGTAGTAAACTCTGTTTCTGGTTCTCTGAAAATGTCTTATCTCATTTTTGCTGGGTGAACAATTCTAGGGTGACTGTGATTTTTCTCTTGGCATTCAGGAGATATTATTCCACTGTCTCAACTTGCTGTTGAGAAAATTGCATAAGTCTGTTATTCCTTTGAAGGTGATGTATTATTTTTTAACGCTTTTAAAATCTATGGCTTGTCTTTGGTGTTTGGCATGTTATTTTCAATGTGTTGAGGTTTGGATTTACTTTTTCTTCATCTTTTTGGTAACTGTCGTCCTTCCTATGTCCTTGCACTCATGTCCTTCATGAGTTCTAGAAAAGTACCTTTAAATCTGGCCACTCCCCCATTGTCTCTCTCCTCTTTGGACTGTGATTTGATATTGGAACTTCTCACTCTATCTTCCTTGTCTTTTAACCTCTCTTTTGCACTTTACATCTTTTTCTTGGTGCTGCTTTCTGGGAAATTGCTACAGATCTATCTTCAATTTCACTGATCCTCTTTTCATTTGTGTCTAATATGCTACTTATCTCACCCTCTGAGTTATTTTTTTAATAGCAAAAACTATATTTTTCATTTCTAAAACTTCTATTTTCCTAGTCATATTTGCTCTTCCTTTCTGCTTGCTTATTTCAGGATTCCATTGCTTTCTTTTAAAAATTTCATATGTGGCTATTCTCTATTCTGGCTCTGAGAATTCCAGTATTTCACATCTGTATGGGGACTAATCTGTCTTACTCCTGCTGATTATCACTCACTAGGATTTGTATCCATGAGTGATGGTCTTTGTGAGCTCGTGCTGGGCTGGTCTTGATCTGTGGAAACCTCGGGAGTTTGAAGTGAGCACACTCCAGCGTGGGTTGCGTTTGCTTCTGCCAGGAGCTGCGCACACTGCTGAGATGGACCAAGGTCGTTGCCTTCCAGTTCCTGGTCTAAACTGGGAATCTCAGAGTTGGCTTCTCTTTTTGACATGCTGTTATTTGGAATGTTTTCAGAGCCACTCTGCTCAGGTCTCTGTGTATGTGCGTTTGAGTGTGTCTGGGTCTCCGTGAGGGTTTCCCTTACTTCTGTAACCCCAGCAATGCAAAGACATTGTCTTTTATGAAGCATATAGCTGTTCTGAAGCTGTGGGAAGTAGAAGTGGGAGCCTGCTTTTGCATTAATAGAGGGGGAGGGGGTACGGGAATTCAGGGAAAGGTGGGACTATTTCATTGCCATTAAAGTGAGCCTAACTGTGGGCACCTGGGTGGCTCAGTTGGTTAAGCAACTGCCTTCAGCTCAGGTCATGATCCTGGAGTCCCGGGATCGAGTCCCGCATCGGGCTCCCTGCTCGGCAGGGAGTCTGCTTCTCCCTCTGACCCTCCCCCCTCTCACGCTCTCTCTATCTCATTCTCTCTCTCAAATAAATAAATAAAATCTTTATATATAAATAAATAGATAAATAAATAAATAAATAATAAATAATAAATAAAATAAAGTGAGCCTAACTGAATGCTGGTTATTGCACACAGCGTGTACTTTCCCAAATCTCATCTTGTCATTGTTCTCTAGCTACCTCATGTGTTGAAGCTTATTTCCTGAGTGCCAAGAGCTCAGCGTCCTTTCTTCTATTGAGCAGCTCAAGAACAGGCTTGCCCTCTCCGGTAACCCCCATCCCATAACCGCCCCGAGAGGCCCAATGTGCAGGCTGGACCAAGTATGATGCTTTGTGCTACAGTGCTGGCGTGGACACAGAGATGGGTCCATGGGGAGGACTTAGGACCTACTTGATCCAGTCCAAGTCTTCCCTGGCGCTTCCCATATTGGAGGCAGAGAGGTCTCTCCTCTTGGATTGCAGATAGGAAACACATAAGCCTGAGGCTGTAGATGGCCATCTCCCATGGCATGTGGAGAGAGCGATCGGTAGTCTTGGCCAACATATGGTTCTTAGCTGAGCCTAAGGAAGATATTTACAAAGATTATAAAGCAGTGGGTAGCTCCTGCCAGTGCAGATTCAGCCCGCTGCAGGACTCCCTGGCTGTGCCATGACTGTGACCTTGACCTTCTGTCCCTTGTCATCTTGAAGGCCGTGAAAGGGTCATGGCTTGGAGCCATCACCATGGTCCACCAGCACAAGTGATAACTAGGCTAATGGAGAAAGTAAGATTCAGGACCTTCTGGAGGAGTCCCTCCTCCCTTTTCAAGAATTAGCTCACCTCTGCTTAACCTCAAAAATGTAGGCTTGCCAGTAAATCTGACCACCTAGTTCCTTTGAGTTAAAATATCTGCAACATCAAAGTGAAACAATGGCCCCCTTTGAAGCACAGAAAACTCGACTGGAAATAGAACTATTCTGGTTTCAAGTGCTGTGAGAAAGGGAACTGGGTCTCCCTGTAACTAGACATGGAACTGGAAAACACTCAGAGCTTTCTGGGTTTTGAAGAAGGCAAAATCAACTGGCAAATGTTTGGTGTCTCAAAAAATAATTTTTACAAAGCCCATCATTGACTCTTGAGTATCTGGGACATACAGAAAGGAGAAGAATACAGTTCCAGATCATCTCGGTGACCTTCTGAGCACAGGAGGGGTTAATGCTGGGAACACTCACCTGAGTCAGCATTTCCCGCCCCTCCCCCCATGCACAATCGCTATAGGATCAGGATGGAGGGAGAGCATTAATGAAAGCTGGTCCAATGTGGTATTAATTCAATTACACAGCCAGTGGAGAAACACTTAGATCCCCTAGAGCCAAAGGAAATTTCTTCAAAACGCCTGATGTTTTTCAGTTCAAATGCGACTAATATCATTGTCAGTCTTTAAATTCTGCAGTAAAAGACACAGGTGTGCTATGATTTGACAGGAGTTAGATTACTTTGCCATTCATTCCTCCAAAATTCTGAGCATACTTGCAAATCAGATTTTTTATTTTATTTTATTATGTTATGTTAGTCACCATACCGTACATCATTAGTTTTTGATGTGGTGTTCCATGATTCATTGTTTGCATGTAACACCCAGTGCTCCATGCAGTACGTGCCCTCCTTAATACCCCATCACTGGGCTAACCAATTGCCCCTCCCCCTCCCCTCTAGAACCCTCAGTTTGTTTCTCGGAGTCCATAGTCTCTCATGGTTTGTCTCCCCTTTTGATTCCCCCCTTCATTTTTCCCTTCCTTCTCCTAATGTCCTCCATGCTATTCCTTATGTTCCACAAGTAAGTGAAACCATATGCAAATCAGATTTTTTTTAAATGAAAATTTGGGTCCAGCATGAGACTCAAGAAAATATTACATAATAAAGGTGAACACGGCATTCATATTGTATGTTAGCCACTCTTTTGCATTCCTTACACGTGTTAAACCGTTTAATTGTCACACCCTATGGATTATATACTCTACTTCCTTTATACAGATAAAGACACTGATGCATGGATGGGTGATGACCTTGTCCAAGGTCACACATCAGTGAAGTGACGCAGCGTGGGTTTGCACATGGGCAGTCTGGTTTCAGAGCCTGTGTCCTCCCCCCTATCACTGAGAGGCCATGTGATGCTTGCAAACAGCAGGTGAGCCACAAAGAACTGGGTGCAAATT
This sequence comes from Neomonachus schauinslandi, assembly GCF_002201575.2. NCBI lineage: Eukaryota > Metazoa > Chordata > Mammalia > Carnivora > Phocidae > Neomonachus > Neomonachus schauinslandi. The sequence goes on from NC_058408.1 coordinate 68,146,963, forward strand.
CAGCACTGCCACCCACAGCAGGAGCCACTCAGAGATCCTGCTCATCCTCACTACGCCTCAGGTCCTCATCTGTGAAATACTGTAGGACTTATGCCACAGAGGTTATAAAATTAAAGAAGATAATTGAATTTAAAAGTCTAATGTGCATCTGGTGCCTGGCTCAAAGTAAGCATTCGATAAGATTTGGCTACTAGAGGGGCGCCTGGGTGGCTCAGTCGTTAAGCATCTGCCTTCGGCTCAGGTCGTGATCCCAGGGTCCTGGGATAGAGTCCCACGTCGGGCTCCCTGCTCCGTGGGAAGCCTGTTTCTCCCTCTCCCACTCCCCCTGCTTGTGTTTCCTCTCTTGCTGTGTCTCTACCTCTCTCTGTCAAATAAATAAATAAAATCTTTTAAAAAAAAAGATTTGGCTACTAGAAGATAGGATGTTTTAATCCCACAGTTTTGATCGGATAGGCGCAGATCTTCCTTGACTTACAATAAGATTACGTCCCGACTAACCATCACCAGCTGAAAATACTGTAAGTCGAAGATGCGTGTAACACGCCTAACCTACCGAACGTCCTAGGTTCGCCTCACCTATCTTAAACGTGCTCGGAACACTTAGGTTGGCCTACCGTTGGGCAAAATCATCTAATACAAAGCCTATTGGATAATAAATGTTGAATTTAATGTTCAAATATGTTGTGTAATTCATTGAATATAGCGTACTGGGAGTGAAGACAGAATGGTCATCGGTGAATTGGTTGCTGAGCTTCGTGATCGTGTGATTCATGTTTGCTGTGCAGCATCTTGGGGGGATCGTACTGCCCACTGCTAACCCAGGCAAAGATCAAAATTCAAGATTCGAAGTATGGTTTCTACTGAATGCGTTTCGCTTTCTCACCATCGTAGATCGGAAAACTCCTGTCGAACCATAGTAAGCCGAGAGCCACCGTTCGTAGACACCGTGGAAGTCAGAATACCAGCTAGTACACTTTCACTGAGAGAACTTTCCAACCCAAACTCCTTTAAGCCAATTCAATTCTGTGGTCAGTTTTCTACATGGTACGGTCATTACTTCCACATTTTTGTATTTTGTTTTCAGTTTTAAGACATTCTTTGCATTGAGATTAATTGCATTTATTTTTTGGTGTGTTTTTGACGATACCAAGTGTGACCAATGAGAGCCTCTGCTATGTGAGCTTTCTCTTGTGGGAATTATTTCCGCCAGGTTCCATCTCTGCAAATTCTACAGATCTAAGCATCCTAAAGAAAATCTGGTTCTATCATTTAATTTTAGTCGATAACAACTGTTTCTATTTGCAGTGTGAGCCACTGTTGAGTTTACCTTGTGTTAAAATTTTCTACCAAATCTTGTTATCTTGGGGTCAATTTTTGAAGTTCTCATTGTCACCAACGAAAATGCTATTTTTTCCAGCAATAAACAATGTGAGTTTTATTTTTGCTTTGAGGAACCTTTTGAGATCATTGTAGTTTCATGTTCAGTTTTAAGAATGCATACAGAGAGATCCTGGGTCCCTTTACCCAGGGTTTCCTGATGATGACGTCTTGTAAACTATGGTATAATGTTCCCTCTCACCCCCGCCCCCCAAGTCACTGACACCGAGCAGGTCCAGATGCAGCACATTTTCATCACAGAAGAGCCCCTCGGGCTGCCTTCGGGGACGCACACACTGTGCTCCGTCTGGACCCTGACAGCTCTATTCTGCCCTCCCCGTCTGCAGTCCTGTCCTTTCCATCACGTTCTAGAAGTGCAGTCACACACTTCCTTTGTAACCTTCCCTCAGTGCAATTCTCTGGAGATTCATCCGAGTTGTTGTGTGTGTCCATAGTCAGTTCCTTTCCACTGCTGAGTGGTGTCTGTGGTGGGTAAGTTTGTTTACACTCTGAGACATCAAAGGACATCCGGGTTAACCCAGTTTGGAGCCAGTGTGAACAAAGCTGTGAGGAACATCCAAGAATAGGTCCCCATATGAGCGTAAGTCTTCATTTCTTCAGGATAGATGCCAGGAGCGCCATCACCAAGTCATGTAGTAGTTACGTCTCTAGTGTTGAAGAAACTGCCAAACTGGTTTCCAGAGAGGCCGGTCCACTGCAATCCCGCACAGCCTCTGAGGATCTGGTTTCTCTGCATTTCGTGGGGTCCCTATCTCTTACATTAATCTGATAGGTGAACAGTGATATCCCATTGTGGTTTCAATTTGCATTTTTTCATTCTGTAGCTCGTCATTTCATTCTTAACAGACCCTTTCTCACGACAAAGCTTTCAATTTTGATGAGGCCCAAGTTATGTTTTTCTTTTATGGATGGTGTTTTTGGTGTCAAGGCTAGTAACTCTGCTTAACCTTAGATCCTGGAGATTTTCTCCTATGTTTCTCCCTAAAACATTTTACAGTATTACAATTTACATTTAAGTCTATGATCCATTCTGAGGTAATTTTTGTATAAGATGTGACCCTTGGGCTGCAGGTCTTCTCTGTCCTCTCTGTCTCTGTCTCTGTCTGTCTGTCTCTCCCTCTCTGTCTCTCTGACTGTGGACACCCACTTGTTCCAGAAACGTTATGTTGAATTGGCTGTCTTCCTCCACTGAATCACTTTTGCACCTGTGTCAAAAATCATAATTAGACGTATTTGTGTGGGGCTGTTTCTGGTGTCCCTACTCTCTTCTACCGTGGTATGCATCTATCCCTTCATCTGTATCACGTGGTCCTGATTCTGGCAGCTACGTCCCAAGCCATGAAGTTGGGTAGACCGATTCCTCTCACGGCATTTCCCTGTTTTGAAATTGTTTTAGCTCTTATGTGCACATTTGAGACTAGCCTTGTCCATATCTACAAACAAGCCTACCTGGATTTTGGAGGGAACAGCAATACAACTGTCCGTGAGCTTGGGGAGAATTGACATCTTTATTCCGCTGAGTCTTCTGGTCCATGGACAGTATGGCCCCCTGTTTATGTCAGTCTTCTTTGATGTCTTTCATCCACATTTTGTGATTTTCAGCAGACAAGTCTTACACATGTCTTGTTAGATTTACATCTAAGTACTTTTTTAGGCAACTGTGAATGGTATCGTATTTTTTTTTTAATTTCAGTGACCATGTGTTCACTGATAGTATATAGAAAGACATTGATTTTTCTATGTTGATCTTCTATTCTGTGACCTTGTTGAACCCAATTATGAGAAGATTTGTGCCCGTTCCTCAGGGTTTTCACACAGATCCCATGTCATCTGCAGACAGGGGTAGTGTTATCTCTTCTGTTCTAATCTTACCTCTGATTTCCTCCCCCCACCCCCAGCCGAAGGTCAAGAGCCATGAGAATAGACATCCTTCCTTACTCCTGATCCTGGGACACAGCATTCTTCTCTCACTATTGGGTGTAACGCTTGCTGTATATTTTTTGTAGATGCTCTTTACTGAGTGGAGGAGGTTTCTTTTATTTTTCTGAACGAATTACTCGTGAATGGGTGTTGAATTTTGTCAAGTGCTTTTTCCGTATCTGTTGATATGTTCTTGTGATTTTCTTCTTCAGCCTGTTAATATGTGAGTTATTGGTATGGTGACTGATTTTTAAAGAATGAATCAGCCTTGAATTCTTGGAATAAATCCCATGTTGTTGTGGTGTATGATTCTTTTTATATATTGTCGAATGTGATTTGCTAATGTTTTGTTAGGGACTTTTATGTCTACATTCATAAGGGACATCAGTGTGTGGTCTTTGGTTTGCTTCGTTCTGTTCTTGTCTGGTTGGGTATCATGGTACCACTAGCTTCTGGACACAAACTGGGAAGGGGTCCTTCCTCTTTTATTGTCTGGATGAGGCTGTGCAGAATTGGTGTCAGTTCTCTAAGTGTTTGTGAAATTCTTTTGGTTTTTTTAAAGATTTTATTTAATTAATTAATTTCAGAAAGACAGAGAGTGGGGCGGCAATAGGGCATAAGGAGAGGGGCAAGCAGACTCTGCACTGAGCACAGAGCTCGTCCGGGCTCAACCCCACGACCCCGAGACCATGACCTAAGACAATATATAAAAAGAAACCAAGAGTCAGATGCTCACCTCACTGAGCCACTTGGGGGTCCCAAGTATTGGTGAAATTCTTGAGTGAAATCATCTGGGCCTCGAAATTTGGGGGGGAGGGTTTTTAAATTATGAATTTAATTTCATTTGCAGTATGGACTGTTTAAGTGATCTATTTTGTATTGGGTGAGTTGTGGTAGTTTGTGTTTTTGGAGGACTTGGTCCATTTGTCTAAGTTCTCAAATTTACGTGTGTGCAGTTGTCCCCTGTTATTACCGTTCCAGCGTATTTAGGGTCCATAGAGATATCGAGGTTTCATTTATGATGTTGGAGTCTGTGTCTTCTCGCTTTTCTTTTTTGTTTGTCCATTTCATCCAACTTTTCAAAGAACTCAGTCTTTGTTTTTGTTTTTAGTTTAATTGATTTCTGCTCTTTTGTTATTTTATTCTTGCTTTGGGTGTACTTTGCTTTTTTCTAGGTTCTTGAGGTGGGAGCTTAGATGACTAATTTGAGATTTTCTCTTATATTAAAATATAGCCACTATTTTGCAAATACTTTCTTCTAGTCTGGGGCTTGTTTTCTCATTCTTTTGATCAATATTTTTTTCTTTTTGGGGCACCTGGGTGGCTCAGTGGGTTAAGCGCTGCCTTCGCCTCAGGTCATGATCCCAGGGTCCTGGGATAGAGCCCTGAATGAGGTTCCCTGCTCAGCGGGGAGTCTGCCTCTGCCCCTCCCCCTGCTCTTGCTCTCTCTCTCTCAAATAAATAAATTAAATCTTTAAAAAAAAGAATTTTTTTCTTTTCTTCAGTTTTACAAATTTGACTATGATGTGTCTTTATGCATTTCTAGGGGTTTGCCCTTTTCTTGGGGTTCACGCAATGTCTGGAATATGTAAGGTTAGTTCGTTTACCAAGTTTGTCGATTTTTCCGCCGTTATTTCAAGTACCTCTTCAGCCCTGCCGGCTTTCTCCTCCCTTCCCACTCTGAACGCTAGATCTTTTGTTATAGGCCCACAGGTCCACAAGGCTTTTTTTTTTCCCCTTCAGCAAATTTTCTGTTTCTCAGATTGGGTGATTTTTGTTGTTCCTTTCTGCTGTGGAGCCCATCCACTGGGCTTTTTATTTTTGTTATTGTGTTTTCCAGTTGTAAACTTCCCATTTGGTGATTTTACTTTTTATTTCTTTGCTGAGACTTTCTATTTGCCAAGACTTAGGTGTTGTTTTTTGTTTGTTTGTTTCATTTGTTTCAAGTGTGTTCATAATTGCTTACGGAAGCATTTTTATTGTGTCTGCTGTAGAATCTTTAGTATTTCTCCCACTTGTCATCCTCATGTTGTCTTTTTCATTCAATTTGAGATATTCTTGGTTCTTGGTATGACGAGTGATTTTCAACTGAAACCTGGTCATTTTGAGTTTCCTAAGACTAGACCTTATTTAAACCTTCTGTTTTATCTGGTTTCCTCTCTCACTGTTCCAGAAGGAGTGAGGTTGAGGCCTCGTTACTGCCTGGTGGAGGGAGAAGTCCAGTTTCCCACCCAGGCTTCATTGTCACCTGCAGTGTATGTGGGGTTCCTCATCACTGCTGAGTGGAGGTGGGAGTACTCACTCCCCTTGGGCCTCATGGATACTCCCTGGCTGCTGGATGGTGATGAAACTTTTCACTGTCCACTAGCCTTTTTTGACACCACCTGGCAGGAAGAGGGGCACCCTGTTACTGCATGGTGGTGGTGATGGTTGTGGTCGTGGGTGTTCATGGTGATTGGGGGTGGGGGTGGTAGTGGGTGGAGTTGGTGATGGGTAGGGGTGGTGACTGCGGTGTTGGGGGAGTGGGACGTTATGGTGGTAGGTGGTCATGGTGGTGGTGGTGGTGGTCGTGGTGGTGGGTGTTCATGGTGATCGTCGGCATGGTGATGGGTGGGGGTGGTGATTGTGGTGGTGGGGGAGTCGGGGGTGGTCATGGTGGGGGTGGATGGTGATGATTGTGGTGGGTGGTCATGGTGGTAGTGGGTGGAGTTGGTGGTGGTTGTGATGGGTGGTGGTGGTTCTTGGTGGTGGGTGGTCATGGTGGTGGTGGGCATGGGGATGGGTGGTGGTAGTGGGTGGAGTTGGTGGTGG